>NW_022196547.1:715683-1028436 GCF_008641045.1 Pistacia vera | reverse complement strand
TATATAACAAAATATACATGTAGATGAGTATAAAATAATGGGCCCATATTTAATTTTTCTTTATATACAAATCTTTACATAATATAATACAGTCACAAAACAACAACTCGATAGTGTTGCCAAACCCTTCTGCTTCTTGCGTTCCAAGCGAACGCATCTCACCTGCTACCTACAAAAACACTGAAAAAAAACGGGGTGAGCACTAATTTCTCAATAAGTAAACCCGCTATGCTACTCTTCTCTCTCCATTGCTTATATTCCGAATTTCTTTCCTTACATCACACTTCTCTATTCTTCTCTGTTCTTTCTATGTTCTTTCTCTGTTTTTTCTCAATTTCTAATTTCTCACTACTCATGATAGTAGGCATGGCATCATGCATAGGTACGATGCAAATGCACAAATCATAGGATGTGCATTTTCTTTTCTGTTTTTCTATTTTTCTTATTCTGCTCTCTTTCTTTTCTCTATATTTCTTTGTATGCTTCCTTCCTTTCTATTCTTTCTTTCTTTCTATTCTCTTTTTTTTTTTTTCTTTTCTGGTCTTTCTTTCTTTTCTTTTCTATTCTTTCTTTTCTTTTCTTTTCTTTTCGTTTCTATTCTTTCTTTCTTTGCTTTCTATTCTTTCTTTTGTTTTCTTTTCTAGTCTTTCTTTCTTTTCTTTTCTATTCTTTCTTTTCTTTCTATTCTTTCTTTTCTTTTCATCTTTCTTCCTGATCGGTTGACGCATGGGTTTGGAACCTTGGCCGTGTGAGTGTATTCTCTAATTCTGGGTATAGTCCTCATCCACATGCGCTTCTAACGAACTGTACAATTCTTCTTTCTAATTCTGAGGCCACTCACTAAAAGCACTGTGCATGTGGGGCTTTGTCACTCACGGTTCCCCATCGCAACAACCTTCTCTTCTTTTATCCTTTTACACTTCTTTAAATAAAAAATCAGATTTGAACTTCTTTAATATTTCTCATTTCACTCAATTTGTTCTTTAACTTTAATGTTCATTATGTTAGGAAACGACCCGATTGCGCAGTGGGAAACAAAAAATTTACAACCATGGATCGTTCCTTAGAACCCAAAATCAAGGCACAAATTTTACAGTTTATGTATTATATCAAGAATCTATAGAAAAGTAAATCCAAAGTTTAGATTCATACCCACGTTGAAGGCTCCACCAATAACGTCTCTAAACGTGTTTGCTACCGATCCAAGTGTAGGATCGAACCAAGAAGTCCACACGAAGACAATCACCAAGAACCAAGGAGGGATTTGCTAGATCCTCCCTGGCCTTAAGAAATCAAGAAGAACAAAAGGTACTTGATTTTGGCAACAACCAAAACTGGCATGGGAGAGTATTTGGGGTGCTGTATTTTTCTCTTTTTAATCAAAATGAAATAATGAAAAACTCTTAGCCATTTTTTTTCAACTAAAACTTTTTTTTTATAGTGTTATTTTAGTTGACCTATTCCCATATGGAATAGGCTTGGGCTACAACCCAAACACCCCATGTTGCCAAACACTCCCAATTAGATATTTATTTAATTCATCATTATCTTCAGTTAAAATCAATTAATATTTAATTAACATTTAATAATAATGATGATTTAATTAAATATGTGCAAACACACGTTTAACCGTAATTTCACTTATTTAATTTTCTAAAAAATTAAATAAAGGCTACGACTCCAGCAAATTTAATTGCACTGTGAAATTACCAAAATACCCTTTTGCCTAAAAAGACGAAAATGCCATTCTTTCTTCTTGGCTCTTAAATTATCTTCTATGTGTGTGACCCATAGGCTCCTCATCATACCGGCAGTGTATAGTATCGCGATTAACACCAATTAATCGTCTCACTAATACACAGACCAAGATTGGCCCCTAGCAAGGCATCATGGCCACCCGATAGATTCGGATTCAGCAAAGTAGCTACCTGTCAACGATATGGTTACCGTACAATTCGATCCTTTCATCATACGTTATCTCGACGAGACGAAGGCATAGAAATAGTGTCAACCTTCGGTTACTCTCGATATTATTTATTCAGTTTCTGGACCAATGACCCGTATTATAAACTGGATAGAGCAACAACTCAATCCCACTGTGGCCACAGTTTTAGTGTCATTGCCATATACTGAATTGCGCCGTGAGATAACTTTCTCCCATACCCGGGAGTGATGAATCCTCTGTCAATCCACCATAGTCTTGATACACTCCTTGATGCAGCCAATCACCACCGTATTGACAGCTCTGAAAAGAACTGCGTTAGGCTAGTGTCAAACTACACCAATCGGTGCACAAGGCGCTCCGGTGATCTCAAGTCTAAGGATCACATGCACCACCATTCGTTAGAGGATTTGTTCCATAGACACTGGGGTTACCATCCATATGGAATCCTCTGGTGGGTCAGTCCAGTGAACTTGCTGTGGTGTAATCGCCTACAACAAACACCCATGTGTTGCACCAGGTTGTCACCAAACAACCTTGACAAGTGAGATCAGTCACTGCCTTTCGACAGGGTCGTTCAACACTATGATAGCCTTACCGTATTATCTGTGCCCTTAGTTCAGAATAATACTGGGGCTACGGACGTTTCTAGAATGGCCACCATATGTGCTCATAGGGTTCTCACTATCAAGATTTGAAACACTTGATACCTTCGTCACGGTTCTACCATTCTAAGGACATATATCAATACATATTGCAATAATAATGATTTACGCGATATAGAATAAAATGCCTTTTATTATTGATTAATGAACATTATTACAAAGAGTCAATTCTACAATAATTGATTGGCTCTAGGGCATCTACTCTAACACATTATTGCTCTTTAATGCTCATGTAAATGGGCTCGTGCTTATTATTCTTTCTAAATTCACATGTTTGGATGCAATAATGCAATATGGAATGTTAACATGTCATTCTCTACCATTTACAGACTCATCTCAAGATAACAAATAATCATACTCATACATGCACTTCTCTTTGACATTTCATCAAACAATTTATGTGCACACATCAACTCCAATTTGGCTACACTTCTACCTCTCTTCTAAGTCACCAAAACTTGGAATAAAACACACCAAGATTAACGTCAAACCTGTCCAGGATTCACACTCCATAAATTCTACTCCAATTCTTCCATAATTCATTCAAACTCTCATCAAACATCAAGTACACAAACACTACTTCTCATGGATAAATTCTAACCATCATTCAACATCTATTCCATCAATAATTCTTAATATATAAGCACATACATGCATAAAAGAAATTCTCTACACAATATTACTCCAATCATGACTAGGGTTGGATTTACTTACCTTAGATGTGAGCAATCTAACACTTTAGTAGTCTTCCTTGATCCAACTCTCTTTCTCTTAAATCCTATGAACCCAAATCATAAGAATTCAACGCTTTAAAAATTAAATCTCATGTCTTAGTGAAAGGATCTTACCTAAGGATGCTTGGGATTGAAATTCCACTAAAAATAAACTAAGATCTATGAATTTCCTTGAAAAATGAGTGAAGAAATTTGAGAGAACTTGGGTGGAAGGTGGCGTGAATGGAGGAGAAGAAATGGCTAGGATTTCGTTCTTTAATTCTTAATATAACAAAATATTACTAATAGTTTCCCATTTTACCCTTGCACTTTCTGTGAAATTCCATCTATGTCCCTTATTCAATTACCATAATGCCCTCATTTTTATTCACTTCTCCATGTTATTCTACTTCTTTTCACTCCCCAATTTTTCAACAAATTATGAGTGAAAAGACCATTTTACCCCTAATGAAATTTTAGGGAATTTTCTTCACACTCGTTCAAGATAACTTTAACAAAATTCAACTAAGGGTATTAGGGCATAAGTAAAGCTACGTACCTTGATGTGGGCATTAAAATTCTCTCTCTTCCCCCCCGCCTTTACAAGAATTTTGTCCTCGAAATTCAAACGAACAACTCAGGATGGCGGTTCCGCATATCTTGCTCTACCTCCCATGTTGTTTCTTCTACTTTATGATTCCGCCATAAGACTTTTACGAGTGGAATACATTTTAATCAGAGCTCTTTAATCTTTCTGTCTAAGATCTGTACTAGTTGCTCCTCATAAACAAGATTCTCTTCTAAGTCCAATTCTTCTACTTTTAGTATATGGGAGGGATCACTGATATATCTTCGGAGCATAGAAACATTGAACACATTGTGCTCCCTATCCATATTAGGTGGTAGCGCCAACTTATAAGCTACCTTTCCAACTCGTTGCAACATTTCAAAGGTTTTAGGAAACGATCCATATACACAGCGGAAAACAAAAATCATAATACAAGGATCGTTCAAAAGAGCCAAGATCAAAGGTATAATTTTACAGTTTATATTAAAGTAGAAATCTGCAGAAAGATTATTCTTGAGTTTAGAAACCATACGCACGTTTGGAGGCTCCTCCAACTTTGTCTTTGAACGTTTTGCTACCGACCCAAGTTTAGGATCGAACCGACGTAGTCCACACGAAGACAATCACAAAGAACTAAGGAGGGATTCGCTAGATCCTCCTTAACCTTAAGAATCAAAGAAGAAATGAAGAGAAATTGATTTTAGGCAAAAATCAATTATGGCGTGAGAGAGTAAAATGAGGGGCTGTGTGTTTTCTTTTTCAATGAAAAATGAGTGTAATGAAAAACTCTTTTATTTTACAAAGAAACCTTTTCTTTTATAGTGATGTTTTTAATTGCCGTATTCCCTTATGGAATAGGCTTCGACTCCAACCCAAACACTTCATGTTTCCAAGCACTCCCAATTAAATATTTATTTTAATTCATCATTATCTTCAAATAAAATCAATTAATATATATTTAATATATATATTAACATTTAACAATAATGATAATTTATTTAAATATATGCTAACACATATTTAAATGTAATTTCACTTATTTAATTTTTCTAACAAATTAAATAAAGGCTACGACCTCAGCAAATTTAATTGCACTGTGAAATTACCAAAATACCCTTTCGCCCAAAAAGATGAAAACGCCCTTCTTTCTTCCTGAGTCTTAAATTATCTTCTATGTGTGTGACCCATAGGCTCCTCATCATACCGGTAGTGTATAGTATCACGATTAACGCCAATTAATCATCACACTAATACACAGACCAAGATTGGCCCTTAACAAGGCATCTTGGCCACCTGATAGATTCGGATTTAGCAAAGTAGCTACCTATCAACGATATGGTTACCGTACAATTCGATCCTTTCATCATACGTTATCTTGATGAGACCAAGGCATATAAATAGTGTAAACCTTCGGTTACTCTCGATATTACGTATTCAGTTTTTGGACCAATGACCTGTATTATAAACTGGATAGAGCAACAACTCAATCCCACTGTGGCCACAGTTTTAGTGTCATTGCCATATACAGAATTGCGCCATGAGATAACTTCTCCCATACCCGAGAGTGATGAATCCTCTGTCTATCCACCACAGTCTTGATACACTCCTCGATGCAGCCAATCACCACCGTATTGACAGCTTTGAAAAGAACTGCGTTAGGCTAGTGTCAAACTGCACCAATCGGTGCACAAGGCGCTCTGGTGATCTCAAGTCTAAGGATCACATGCACCACCATTTGTTACAGGATTTGTTCCACAGACATTGGGGTTACCATCCATATGGAATCCTCTGGTAGGTCAGTCCAATGAACTTGCTGCAGTATATCCGCCTACAACAAGCAACCATGTGTTGCACCAGGTTGTCACCAAACAACCTTGACAAGTGAGATCAGTCACTGCCTTTCGACAGAGTCGTTCCACCATGATAGCCTTACCGTATTATAAGTGCCCTCACTTCAGAATAATACTAGGGCTACAGACGTTTCTAGAATGGCCACCATATGTGCTCATAGGGTTCTCACTATCAAGATTCGAAACACTTGATACCCTCATCACGGTTCTACCATTCTAAGGACATATATCAATACATATCGCAATAATAATCGTTTATGCGATATAGAATAAAATGCCTTTTATTGATTAATGAACATTATTGCAAAGAGTCAATTCTACAATAATTGATTGGCTCTAGGGCATCTACTCTTATAATCTCCCGCTTGCACTATAGCCAATCATTCATGTATTTAATACCAAATGATTTCAAGTGCCTTTCATGCTTCTGCTACAATAGAGGCTTTGTTAGTGGATCTGGAAGATTTTCGTCAGTATGCACTTTACTAATCTGCATGTCTTTCCTCTCAACTATCTCTCTGATGAGATAGAATTTTCTGAGTATGTGTCTGGACTTCTGATGAGACTGTGGTTCCCTGGCTTGAGCAATTGCTCTATTGTTGTCACAATAGATGTCTATAGGATCAACAATCGTTGGAACCACACTAAGTTCAGTAATGAACTTCTTAATCCAGACTTCCTCCTTGGCCGCATCTGACAATGCAATATACTCAGCCTCTATTGTGGAGTCTGTTACAGTGCTTTGCTTGGAGCTCTTCTAGCTCACTGCACCGCCATTGAGACAAAATACAAACCCTGATTGTGATCGATAATCATCTTTGTCCGTTTGGATACTAGCACCACTGTATCCTCTTACAGTGAGCTCATCTTCCCTTCCATAAACCAAGAACATATCCTTAGTCCTCTTCAGGTACTTAAGAATATTCTTGACAGCCATCCAGTGACGCTTACCTGGATCTGATTGATATCTACTACAAGTGCTTAAAGCACATGAGACATCAATCCGAGTACATAGCATGGCATACATGATGGATCCAATTGCTGATGCATATATGATCCTCTTCATCGTATCTCTCTCATCTTGTGTTTTAGGACACAATTCCTTAGAAAGATAAACACCATGTGACATTGGAAGAAATCCCTTCTTGGATTCTTCTATATTGAATCTTTTCAGTACCTTGTCAATATATGCACTCTGACTTAGGCCAAGCAACCTACGTGATCTATCACGATAGATCTTTATACTAAGGATGTAGGCTGCTTCTCCTAAGTCCTTCATGGAGAGGCACTTGGATAACCAAGTCTTTACTAACTGCAAGTTCGGTATATCATTCCCGATCAGAAGTATGTCATCGACATACAATACTAGGAATATACTACGCTCCCACTCACTTTCTTGTAACCACATGGCTAATCTTCGTTCTTAATAAAACCGAATTCTTTTACGGCTTCATCAAAACGAATTTTCCAACTCCTTGAAGCTTGCTTGAGTCCATAAATGTATCTTTACAACTTGCATACCTTATTAGTTTGACTATCAAGAACGAAACCATCAGGTTGTGTCATATACACATCCTCCTCAAGGTTTCTGTTCAAGAAAACAATTTTGACATCCATTTGCCAAATCTCATAGTATTGATATGCAACAATCGCAAGCATAATCCGGATGGATTTAGTCATGGCAAATGGCGAAAAGGTTTCTTCATAGTCAATGCCATGAATTTGTTTGAAACCTTTGGCAACCAGTCGTGCTTTATAAGTATGCACGTTACCATCCATGTTAGTCTTCTTCTTGAAGACCCATTTACACCCTATGGGTTTTACCCCTTCAGGTGGTTCCACCAGACACCACACTTGGTTCTGGTACATGGAGTCCATCTCATATTTCATGGCTTCAAGCCATTTAACGGAATTTGGATCCGATATAGCGTCTTCGTAGGTTCTGGGTTCATCGTCTTGGTAGACTAGGACATCACCATGTTGAGTCACGAGATAATCGTATCCCTCGGGCTCATGGCGTACTCTCCAAGATCTACGCATCTCCTATGCTACCTGAGGTGGTTCACTTTGATCCACAAGTTGTGGAATAACCTCCTCAAAATGCTCAACCACTTCCTGTAGCACATCATCCCGTTCTTCATCTAGTATATCTTGTGGTTCTAGAACATCATCGAGTTCTACTTTTCTCCCACTAGTACTTCTTAGAAAATATTCCTTTTCTAAAAAGACACCAAATCGAGCAATAAAAATTTTGCACTCTTCTAGGTGGTAGAAATAGTATCCTTTGGTCTCCTTTGGATACGCCACAAATATATATTTACAAGATTTTAGGCCTAGCTTGTTCGAAGTCAATTTCTTAACATAAGCTTCGCAACCCCAAATCCTTAGATAAGACACGTTGGGCTTTCACCCACTCCATAGCTCATATGGAGTCTTATCTACAGACTTTGACGGCACACGGTTCAAAACGTGAGTCGCAATCTCTAGGGCATAACCCCAGAACGAACACTAAAACTCATCATGGACCTACCCATGTCAAGTAAGGTCCTGTTTCTATCAGACACTCCATTGTGATGGGGTGTATAAGGAGGGGTGAATTGTGATACTATCCCACATTCCTTTAGGTATTCTAAAAACCCTCAACTTGAGTATTCACCTCCTCGATCTGACTGAAGAGCTTCAATACTTTTGCCCAAGAAATTCTGTACTTTATTCCTGAATTCCTTGAATTTATCAAAGGCTTTAGATTTATTTCTCATGAGGTAGACATAACCATATCTACTGAAATCATCAGTAAATGTGATGAAGTATGAATATCCACCTCTGGCCTCAACTATTAGGGGACCAATTACATCACTATGGATGATGCCTAACAGTTCAGTAGCCCTTTCACTTTGTCCTGTGAAAGGAGACTTGGTCATCTTGCCTAAAAGGCATGACTCGCATACCTCAAATGACTGGAAGTCAAAAGGGGCCAAAACTCCATCCCTTTGAAGTTTTGCAATGCGAGTCTTATTAACATGACACAATCTACAATGCCAGAGATATGTTTGGTTTTGATCGCTATGTTTAGCTTTCTTGGTTTCAATATTGAGAATATCTTTATTGTTTAAATCAAGAACATATAATCCATTATATAACCTTGCAATTCCAAATAGAATACCATTCAAACTAAAGGACAACAATCCATTAGATATCTCAAAATGATACCCCATATTATCCAAAGCGGATACTGAAATAATATTTCTAGAAATAGAAGGTATGTGATAACAGTTATGTAGTTCCAATAATAAGCCCGTAGGCAAAGATAAACAATAAGTCCCTACAGCCAATGCAGCCACATGTACTCCATTTCCAACTCGTAGGTCCACCTTTCCCTTGGCGAGCACTCTACTCTGCCTTAGTCCCTGCACATCAGTACAAATGTGAGTACCACATCCTGTGTCAATGACGCAAGATGTTGAGGGAGAGAAATTAATCTCAATCATAAAAATACCTGAAGTCATAGCATCTGACTTCTTCTTGCTTGCGAGGAAAACTTTACAGTGTTTCCTCCAGTGGCCAGGCTTGCCACAAAAGAAGCAGACTACCTTTCCCCTCCCTATGCCACTCTCAGGACCAAGAGTAACCTCTCCTTTGGGCTTGGGCTTACGCTTGGGTTTGACCTTGGCCTTACCCTTGCCCTTACCCTTTGCTTTACTGGCAGTAACTAGTAAAATAGGCTTGGACTTTTTCAAGTCCTGCTCTGCAGTCTTTAGCAGGTTCAAAAGTTCTGACAGGGTTTTCTCCATCACGTTCATATTGAAATTCATTATGAACGGAACTTAAGAGTTAGGCATGGATTGCATAATTAAATCCATTTGTAATTCTGCATCCAAGCCACATCCCAAAGTCTCAAGCCTCTCTATGTGCTCGATCATCTTAAGTACATGAGGACCAACTTGGGCACCCTCAGTTAAACGACTCCCAAACAGTGCTTTTGACACCTTGTACCTCTCATGTTGAGCATTTGTTTCAAAAAGCTCCTTGAGGTGTAGAATAATGGAAGAAGCGTCCATATTCTCAAGCTGCTTTTGCAGCATAGGTGTCATCGATGCTAACATCAAGCATTGAATGTTATCAGCATCATCAAGGAACTTTTGATAAGTATCCTTTACTTCCTAAGTGGCATCAGGATCAGGCTCAACCATGTATTGCTTTTCAAGGATATACAATTTCTTTTTTGACTTGAGTATAATCCAAAGATTACGATACCAGTCTGAGAAATTGGATCCATCCAACCTGTTTTCTTTCTCGATTATCGGTCGCAGGTTCATAATGCTCATTTTGGTGAATCTACAATTGCAGAAAAATAAAGTCATTATAAAGTTCATTATTATTTAATATGGTCTTTTATTAAACGATGCTTCCTTATTTTATTCAAGTCAGTAGCCCTCACTATTAACTCGGGAAAGCCCGTTGACTTTCCTAGTGGACCGAGATCCCATCCTTCCCATTTCAAACCTTCGCTTTGGCAAACAAGCCAAAATGAGTTGATTAGGTAAGCCAACAAACTTAATCCACACCAGTTGATAGCTCCTACTATCAACCTCAAATGTGAAAAAGCCAACAAGCCAATCACACAATCCAATGGCTCCAACCATTATCCTCAAGTGTGATTCTCAGTATCAGTAGAGTGGACACTACATGTCACCATGTATATAGTATATGTGTACTGCTCTACTATGCTTATGACACGTTTATCAACCTTCGCTTTGGCGAACAAGCAAAACTGTCATTTTAAGTCGACCCATCACCATTAAGGAAAACTCAAATGCATTTTAACCTCCCACTGGTAGAAGTGTACCCTTCGCTTTGGCAAACAAGCAAAACTGTCATTTTAAGTCGACCCATCACCATTAAGGAAAACTCAAATGCATTTTAACCTCCCACTGGTAGAAGTGTACCCTTCGCTTTGGCAAACAAGGTTTCGACGAACAGTGGTTTGATTAAAACCATGGTGATGGAAGGCATTCGTGACTTAATATACTTTTTTTTTGGGTTTGTTATTTAATGTCTCATCAGATTATTATCTTTGTTAGAAGGGCGTTGTTTGGCATGTTATTCAACATTCAACCTTAGCACGCATTTTAAACACAATATTAAAATGTGCCAGTACATGGCCCAACTAAAACCAATTTCCTCGAGCCAAGAGGAATCGGTGAGTCACCTAGGGGTCCTGTAATAAATATCTTGAGTCTTCAAGTATGGTTGCCTCATCCTTTGCTCTGTGTTTAAGTATATTATAAAAATATAATTCTAAATTTACAATAAAATAATTATACAAATTCTTTACATCAATAAATTTAGAAACCTCGATTTACATTTGAGGGGAATGAGATGAGAAGAGAATGTACGTTGCGAAAAGGAGAAAGGCAGGACACGCAGGCCCTATTTAATAAATTATACAACCATACATACCCAAAAATTATTTTAAAACATTCACCATAGGTCTAAGGCTCATGTACCGGGCACCATGCAATATACAAACAAGTACATAGCATACATTTCAAAAACAATCAATTTTTGAAATTAGTGGGTTAATTTAATTACCCCCTAACAATTTACAGATCTATATTTGGTCCAAAAGTTTTGAAACTTTACAATCTGGCCCCTATGCACTCGGAAGTGCGCTCGTTGTGGCGATGATATAGATCGCAGCGACGTGCATTGGTTATACTGACATCCACGCTCTAAAGACAATCACCACGGCGATGGGTTAGATCGCCGTAGCGAGCACTATTTTCGTACAACGCTCGTCCAAAGGACAATCTCTACGGCAAGCGCTGGTTTCGTCACTGGTGTGAGCATGAATAACGCTTGCTGCGGCGATGGGTTATATCGTCGCAGTGAGCATACACAGATTTGTAACTCTGGATCTGTTCATACAGTAACCATATACACTCCAATCGGATTTTCAATCAATCATACACACTAATTTCAACAAAAACTCCATCAACCATTATTCCAAACTTGCAGATCATCAACAAATTAAAATTAATCAATTAATAGATTTCTTAAAACATGCTTTTAAGGCAGATTTTAGGCAAATTCTATAAGGCAACATAATATCATCAAGTACATGTTATCAACCATCCACATAAAAACTGTAAAATTTGGTACCCTAGGCTCTGATACCATTGTTAGGAAACGATCCATATAGGCAGTGGAAAACAAAAATCATAATACAAGGATCGTTCCAAAGAGCCAAGATCAAAGGTATAATTTTACAGTTTATATTAAAGTAAAAATCTGCAAAAAAATTATTCTAGAGTTTAGAAACCATACGCACGTTTGGAGGCTCCTCCAACTTTGTCTTTGAACGTTTTGCCACCGACCCAAGTGTGGGATTGAACCGACGTAGTCCACACGAAGACAATCACAAAGAACTAAGGAGGGATTTACTAGATCCTCCTTAGCCTTAAGAATCAAAGAAGCAATGAAGAGAAATTGATTTTAGGCAAAAATCAATTCTGGCGTGAGAGAGTGAAATGAGGGGCTGTGTGTTTTCTTTTTCAATGAAAAATGAGTGTAATGAAAAACTCTTTTATTTTACAAAGAAACCTTTTCTTTTATAGTGATGTTTTTAATTGCCGTATTCCCTTATGGAATAGGCTTGGACTCCAACCCAAACACTTCATGTTTCCAAACACTCCCAATTAAATATTTATTTTAATTCATCATTATCTTCAAATAAAATCAATTAATATATATTTAATATATATATTAACATTTAACAATAATGATAATTTATTTAAATATATGCTAACACATATTTAAATGTAATTTCACTTATTTAATTTTTCTAACAAATTAAATAAAAGGCTACGACCTCAGCAAATTTAATTGCACTGTGAAATTACCAAAATACCTTTTCACCCAAAAAGACGAAAACGTCCTTCTTTCTTCCTGAGTCTTGAATTATCTTCTATGTGTGTGACCCGTAGGCTCCTCATCATACCGGTAGTCTATAGTATCATGATTAACGCTAATTAATCATCTCACTAATACACAGACCAAGATTGGGCCCTAGCAAGGCATCATGGCCACCCGATAGATTCTGATTCAGCAAAGTAGCTACCTGTCAACGATATGGTTACCGTACAATTTGATCCTTTCATCATACGTTATCTCGATGAGACGAAGACATAGAAATAGTGTCAACCTTCGATTACTCTCGATATTATGTATTCAGTTTCTGGACCAATGACCTATATTATAAACTGGATAGAGCAACAACTCAATCCCACTGTGGCCACAGTTTTAGTGTCATTGCCATATACTAAATTGCGCCATGAGATAACTTCTCCCAGTCACTGCCTTTCGATAGGGTCGTTCCACCATGATAGCCTTACCGTATTATCTGTGCCCTCACTTCAGAATAATACTGGGGCTATGGACGTTTTTAGAATGGCCACCATATGTGCTCATAGGGTTCTCACTATCAAGATTTAAAACACTTGATACCCTCATCACGGTTCCACCATTCTAAGGACATATATCAATACATATTGCAATAATAATGAATTACGCGATATAGAATAAATTGCCTTTTATTGATTAATGAACATTATTACAAAGAGTCGATTCTGCAATAATTGATTAGCTCTAGGGCATCTACTCTAACAAAAGGGGCCAATGAATCTAGCTGTTAACTTTCCTTTGCCGCCAAAACGTATTAGCCATTTATAGGGGAAAACTTTAATAAACACTTTATCACCCACTGCAAATTCCACGTCTTTTCTCTTTAAATCTGCATAGCTCTTTTGTCTATCTTGAGCTTGCTTCATTCTACATCAGATCAACTGGATATCTTCTATCATTTTCTAAGTTATCTCTAGCCCAAGAGCTGTATGTAACTCATCTTTCTCTCTTACCTCATCCCAATGCAATGGAGATCTACATCGCTTACCATACAAGGCTTCATAAGGAGCCATCTTAATTGTGGACTGATAACTGTTATTATAGGCAAACTCCACCAAAGGTAAATCTCATGCCAAGTCATTCTATAATCCATACAGCATGCCCTCAACATAACCTTAAGTATCTGATTTGTTCTCTCAGTCTGGCCATCTGTCTTAGGATGGTATGATGTACTAAATGCTAATATGGTACCCAAGTTTCATTGTAAACTGGTCCAAAAAGCCAAAACAAATCTGGAATCTCTATCTGGCAGTATGGTCTTAGGCACACCATGGAGTCTAACTATCTCCCTAACATAGATCTGGGCCAACTTATCTGAGGTAGTGATATCCTTTATTGGAAGAAAATGGGTTGATTTCGTTAATCTTTCTACTATCACCCATATCTCATTATACCTCTTTTGAACTCTTGGAAGGCCTGTGATAAAGTCCATTGATATACTTTCCCATTTCCATTTAGGAATGCTAAGTGGCTGAAGCAAACCTAATGGTCTTTGGTGTTCTGCTTTCACCTGTTAACAAACCAAACACTTAATCACATAATCTCCAATATCTCTCTTCATACCTGGCCACCAATAACTTTTCTTTAAATCTTGATAAATCTTGGTTCCTCCAGGATGAACAGTATATGGTGTATCATGAGCCTCTGCAAGAATCTTTCTTTTCAACTCAACATCTTGGGGTTTGCATATACAATTCCAGAAATGGAGAACACCATCTAATAGGTGAAATTCTGATGTCTTGCCCTCAATCACTTGCTGACTTATTTTCTGACACCACTCATCAACAACTTGTTTTTCTTTAATCTCTTATAGCAAAGTAGGTTGAATGTCTAACCTAGCAAGCCTTCCTGGTATCACCTCTATTTGGTCCTTTATCAACTCTCCCAATAACTCTTTCTATCTTGTAAGTTGAGACAAGTAGGTCTTTCTACTCAAGGCATCAGCTACTACATTGGCTTTTCCAGGTTGATACTTAATTTCACAATCATAATCTTTTACCAGCTCTAACCATCTCCTTTACCTCATATTCAACTCTCTTTGGGTGAAGAAGTACTTCAACCTCTTATGATTCATATAAATGTTACTCTTTGCTCCACACAAATAATGCCTCCATATTTTCAATGCAAAAACTACAGTAGCCAACTTTAGATTATAGGTAGGGTATCTCATCTCATACTCTTTTAACTGTCAAGAAGCATAGGCTATTACTCTACCCAACTGCATCAATACTACAACAAGTCCCTGAAAAGAGGCATCTGTATAAATATCATAATCTACACCCTCTTATGGTAACACAAGAATAGGAGCTGTGGTCAATCTTCTTTTTAACTCTTGAAAACTTTCTTCACAGGCATTGGACCATATGAAAAGAGTTCTCTGTTTGGTGAGAGCTGTAAGCGACTTAGCCAACTATAACATCCACTTTAAGGTACATCCTTGACTCATGTTTGTTTGCTTTTAAATTTTATTTATTGGCCTAAGTTAAATGGACATGTTAATTAAGTTGTTAGAATGGTCTCGATGCCCTGATTTTGGTGAAGTCTTTCAGAATTATGGGAATGCAGACTTCGCCGCGGCGAAGAAAAAGCGTCACCGCGGCGACGTATGCCCTGTATTTCTTCGCCGGGGCGAAGAACCTGCAGATTTTTCTAGTGAAGTTTCAAGAAAATTTTCCATAAGGGTTCTACCCCTAATTAGAAAGCAAAGTGGGGAGTAAATTGCAAGAAAATTTCATGGAGAATGTTTTAGAATGGGGGTGCAAGTGTAAAGAATTAAAGGACAAGGATGGAACTTTCAAGAAAGTGGAAGGGTAAAATGGGAAAGAAAGCTTAGTTTATGAGATATTAAGGGTTAGTCTTCTAAATCTCCTCATTTTCCTTAGTTCCACCACCTCTTCATTCTCCAAACTCTTCACTCAATCTTCCAAGTATTTTTTGAGGGCTTGTAGTTGGATCTTGATAGAAAGTTGTTCCTACGCATCAAGAGCTAAGGATTCATCTTCTAGTATAAATTTAAGTTGAGTAAGTATTGAGTTCTTATTAAGTTTATGTTTAGGAATTAAGAGAAGAAGCAAGTCCAACAAGTTAGAGAGCTTTTGTGGAAGAATTCAAGAAAAAGGTAAGTAAATCCAACCCAAGTTAAGATTTAAGCAATCAAATGACTTGATGTGTATTTATATGACCTGATTTGTATTTATATACTTATAATTGTGAGATTGATTGCTAAGTTTGTAATTGTGGATGAGTTGTTGGGTTGATGAATGGTTGTTTGGAGCCATGAGAAGTAGAGTCAAGGTTGGGATGGCCAATGAAAGTTTGGCTAAATTTGAGAAGAAATTGAGTAGAGATTTTTGAAGTGCCTTTCCTTGACAGGTTTAGAATTATTATGGAGGAGTTTTACTCCATATATGGATGGTCCAAGAAATAAATAGAACTATAGTTAAAGTAGAGTCTAATTATGCATGCTTATTATTTGATAAAATGCTTGAGAGAAGCATATGCATGAGTAGAGAACTTATTTTTGTGCAACATTGCATATTTGCATTATATGATTGCACTAAAGAAAGAAACATAAGCATATACCATCCACATCTATATCTTTGCATATGCATGAGTAAGAAAGAATAAAGAATGCTAAGAATAAAGAGAAAGAAAGAAATAGCACTAAAGAATTTAAGAAAGAGTGTGCTAGAGAAAAAGGAAGGAATAGGTTGTTGTGATGGGGGAACTCGTGAGTGATAAGAAGAAAGTCCCACTTACACGTCACCTTAATTGAGTGGCATAAGAAGAAGAAAGAAATCATACGACCCGTAAGAGTGTATGTGGATGAGGGTTGTACCAAGAAGAAAGTCCTACATGCATGCCACTTTAATTGAGTGGCTTAAGAATAAGAAAGAATTTGTACAGTCTGTAAGAGTGCATGTAGATGAGGACTATACTCACTCACATGGCCAAAGTTCCGAATCCATGCATCAACCGAGTCCTATCGGCATAAGAATAAGAATGAAAAAGAATAAGCTAGACTAAGAATAAGAATGAGAAAACTCAAGCATACAAGAAAAGAAAAGAAAATAACAGCTTGAGTAAGAAAAGAAAAGAATAGAAAAGAAAGAAAGAAAATACATTTCTATGCATTATTGTGAGTGCATTGCATTCATGCATATTACCATGATGTTCATCATGGTAAGTAAAAATACAAAGAACAGAAAGAAAAGAAAGAGCGAGTAGAAAGAATAGGAAGAATTAGAAAGAAAAGAAAAAGAACAGAAAGAATGAAGAAAAGTAAGATTAGAGTAAGGAAAGAACCAAGAATAAGTTGTGGGGATAAGTAGTAGAGGATTTACTTATTGAGCCTTTTTGTGCTCATCCCATTGTTTTTCCATGTTTTGCAGGAAATAGGTAAGCGGCAGTTGGATGGACATCACGGAGCGGAGAGAAAAGGCAGCACTGTCCCTTGTGTATAAGTCTTGTGTAGACTACTTTTGTATATGTAAAGAAATATTGTGTTTATAAATAAAAGAAAAATTTTGGGCCCAACCATATTTAATATACTATGTATGTATGTGTTTGAGTATATTAGTAAGTAAAAGAAGGTGTTACACCAACTGAGCAAACCCTGCTACAAATCACCTATAGTAGCTTGCTAGCCCCAAGAAATTTCTCACTTCCTTTACTGTCTTCGGCCTTTGCCATTCCAGAATTGCCTTTACCTTACTTGGATCCACTGATATACCCTCTTTTGAGACAGTATGACCCAGGAAGATAACTTGATCTAGTCAAAACTCACACTTAGAAAATTTGGCAAACAACTTCTTATCTCGCAATCACTATAGCACAAATCTTAGGTGTTCTTCATGCTCTTAGAATAAACTAGGATATCATCAATAAACACCACTATGAATCGATCAAGACAATCTTGAAACACCTAGTTCATTAAGTCCATAAAGACTACTGGGGCATTGGTTAACCCAAAAGGCATCATCACAAACTCATAATGCCCATATTTGGTTCGGAAAGCACTCTTGACAATATCTTGCTCTGCAACTCTTACTTAGTGATAACTCAACCTCAAATCAATCTTTAAGAACACGGCTGCTCCTTTTAGCTGATCAAACAAATCATCTATATGAGGTAACGGGTATTTATTCCTCACTATCACTTTATTTAACTCTCTATAATTTATACACATCCGTACAGATCCATCTTTCTTCTTCACAAATAAAATTGAAGTACCCCAAGAAGAATGGCTAGGTCATATAAAACCCTTATCTAAGAGTTCTTGAAGCTCGGCTGGGGCCATCCGGTAAGGGGCTTTAGAAATTGGTGTTGTCCTTGGTGCCAGTTCAATACTGAATTCTACTTTTCTTTTCGGATGTAAACCTGGCAAATCTTTCGGACATACAAAAACTCCCGGACTACTGGCACATTCTGAATCTTTGGTTGTGGGACATCACTAGTGTGCATTACATGAGCAATATACCCTGAACACCTTTTTCTTAGCATCTTTCTGGCCTTTACACTACTAATTAACATACAACGCTGGTGACCCTTGCCAAAATTAAACTTATCACCATCATCAAGATTAAATCTTGCTTTCTTCTTTCGACAATCAATCTCTACTACAAATCTGCCTAGGAAATCCATGCCCAAAATAACATCAAAATCGGGCATATCAAACACAATCAAATCCACTGGCAACTCCCTTCCATGGATCACTACAGACTCCCCTGGAAGCATCACCTGAGTTACCGCACTAACACCATCAGGTAACTCTATCTTAATGGGACAATTCACTATAATAGGTTTCAAATTTAATCTCTCTAAAATCCCATGTGTAATAAATGAATGTGTGGCTCCAGAATCAATTAATGCATAAAGGGGAACTGGGTGAAATAACTAACCGGTAACTGCAGATGGGCTAACTTCAGCTTGACTCTGAGTTACTGTAAACACCCGAGCATTGGTACCTCTAGGTGTCTGCACTGCAGATGCAGGAGGGGCTTTACAATCTCTCATCATATGCCCTGGCTACCGGCATCTATAGCATACATTTCGGCCCAAATCTTTATAACACTCCCCAGAATGATTTCTTCCACACTTCTGGCACTGGGGAACTTAAGTAGTTCTCAGCCTTTTATTCTGCCAATCCCTCATGTTCTTCTTGGGTTGAAATCTTTTCTTATTTCTCACCTCTCTATTAGTAGGGGCATCAGCTCTATATCTTTGTGGAGTAGGAGGTGAAACACTAGAGGCTACTGCTGATAGAGTTGCTGGGGTTAGCTTATTCACAAATATTTCTGCCTGTAAAGCTTGTTCCAAAGCTTCACTATATGTCTGAGGGGGCTGGGCACCGACCATCACATCTTGCGCTATTTCTGGTTTCAACCCATGCATGAACTTATCCTTCCTCAATTTTGGGGTACTCACTACACCTGGCGCTAACCTTGCCAGGGAATTAAATCTCGCAGAATATTCTTTCACTAAGCTAGTCCCCTGTTGCAAACTGATAAACTCCTGAACCTTTTCATGAACTCGATCAATTGTTATATATTCTGCCTCAAACAATCTTCTGAAATCTCCCCAAGTCATCGAGGCTATATCATGAGTATCCTCCATCAATTCCCACCATATACGGGCATCACCCCTAAACAGAAAACTTGCATATTGAATCTTCTCCTGGTCTGTCATAGGGAAAACTATCGTCGTATGCTTCACGGATCTAAACCACTCTTCTGCCACTATTGGGTCCGTCGTACCCTTGAATTCTGACGGCTGATGTTGACTAGGCAACCCATATATTGGCTCAATACGATGATGCACTATCGAGGGTACCAACCTCTCTCTCTCCTCTCTAGGGGTCGATACAATAACTGGGGTCTCAACACTCTCCGGTATCGATCTCCCCTGATTCTCTCCCAAGACTTGCTGTAAAATATTACGGATCCTCACTTAATCAAGGGTAGGGGGAGTATATTCTGAAGGGTTGGAAGATTCACCCGTACTCATTGCCTTCCTACTGCCTACTCGAGTTTTACGTCTCATCTACATAACACCAACACTTTTAGTCAACTCAATTAACTCATCTACCACAAGTAAGGAAATAAATAACTTACAATGGTCAGCTACGGAATGTCAATGCAGCGGGAGGGGCACACTATCAAATCCCAAAACCTTTGCTCTGATACCAAAAATGTAATACCTTCTCTCTCTAGCTAGTATACTCGTAAAATAATAGTAAAACTCATTAGATATATATACAAGAAAGTATACATGTAGATGAGTATAAAATAATGGGCCCATATCTAATTTTTCTTTATATACAAATCTTTACATAATATAATACAATCACAAAACAACAACTCGACAGTGTTGCCAAACCCTTCCGCTTCTTGACGTTCCAAGTGACCGCATCTCACCTACTACCTACAAAAACATTGAAAACAATGGGGTGAGCACTAATTGCTCAGTAAGTAAACCCGCTATGCTACTCTTCTCTCCCCATTCCTTATATTCCGAATTTCTTTCATTACATCACACTTCTCTATTCTTCTATGTTCTTTCTCTGTTTTTTTTTTCAATTTTTAATTTCTCACTACTCATGATAGTAGGCATGGTATCATGCATAAGTATGATGCAAATGCACAAATGCATAGGATGTGCATTTTCTTTTCTGTTTTTCTATTTTTCTTATTCTGTTTTCTATTTCTTTTCTCTGTATTTCCTTCTATGCTTCCTTTCTTTCTATTCTTTCTTTCTTTCTATTCTTTTCTAGTCTTTCTTTCTTTTCTTTTCTATTCTTTCTTTCTTTGCTTTCTATTCTTTCTTTTCTTTTCTTTTCTATTATTTCTTTCTTTCTTTTCTTTTCTATTATTTCTTTCTTTTCTTTTCTATTCTTTCTTTTCTTTTCTTCTTTCTTGCCAATCGGACTGGGTTAAGGCATGGATTTGGAACCCTTTCCATGTGAGTGTATTCTCTAATTCTAGGTACAGTCCTCATCCACATGCACTTCTAACGGACTATACAATTCTTCTTTCTGATTCTGAGGCCACTCACTAAAGGCGGCGTGCATGCGGGGCTATGTCACTCACGGGTTCTCCATTGCAACAACCTTCTCTTCTTTTATCTTCTTACACTTCTTTAAATAAAAAATCAGATTTGAACTTCTTTAATATTTCTCATTTCTTTCTATTTGTTCTTTAACTTTAATGCTCATTATTGCTCTTTAATGCTCATGTAGATGGGCTCATGCTTATTATTGTTTCTAAATTCACATGTTTGGATGCAATAATGCAATATGGAATGTTAACATGTCATTCTCTACCATCTACCAACTCATCTCAAGATATCGAATAATCATAATCATGTATGCACTTCTCTTTGACATTTCATCAAACAATTTATATGCATACATCAACTCTAATTTGGCTACACTTCTACCTCTCTTCTAAGCCACCAAAATTTGGAATGAAACACACCAAGATCAACGTCAAACCTGTCCAGGATTCACATTCCATAAATTCTACTCCAATTCTTCCATAATTCATCCAAACTCTCATCAAACATCAAGTACACAAACACGACTTCTCATGGATAAATTCTAACTATCATTTAACATCCATTCCATCAACAATTCTTAATATATAAGCACATACATGCATAAAAGAAATTCTCTACACAATATTACTCCAATCATGACTAGAGTTTGGATTTACTTACCTTAGATGTGAGCAATCCAACACTTTAGCAGTCTTCCTTGATCTAACTCTCTTTCTCTTAAATCCTATGAACCCAAATCATAAGAATTCAATGCTTTAAAAATTAAATATCATATCTTAGTGCAAAGATCTTACCTAAGGATGCTTGGGATTGAAATTCCACTAAAAATAAACCAAGATCTATGAATTTCCTTGAAAAATGAGTGAAGAAATTTGAGAGAACTTGGGTGGGTGGTGGCATGAATGGAGGAGAAGAAATGGCTAGGGTTTCATTCTTCAATTCTTAATATAACAAAATATTACTTGTAGTTTCCCATTTTACCCTTGCACTTTTTATGAAATTCTATCTATGTCCCTTAGTCAATTACCATAATGCCTTCATTTCTATTCGCTTCTCCATGTTATTCTACTTTTTTTCACTCCCCACTTTTTCAACTAATTATGAGTGAAAAGACCATTTTACCCCTAATGAAATTTTAGGGAATTTTCTTCACACTTGTTCAAGATAACTTTAACAAAATTCAACTAAGGGTATTAGGGCATAAGTAAAGTTACGTAGATGTGGGTGTTACATTTACTGTATAGAGAGGGGAGCAAAGTTCCATGTAAATTCTTGAACCAAAGTCCGACTTGCGTTGTTGTTTCAATGCTAATAGTGCATCAGGACAAGGTAAACGTTGAATGTCAAGCACTTTACAACTGTAACTTTTACTAAGAAGGTTAACTAGGGCATCCAGACCATAGCCACACACGGTGAACTCTTGAGCATTAAGAGATAGGCAAACAATGCATTTAACAGTTCCATACGTTCTTGCAATAATTTTTCAGCTGACGAAACAAGGGTTGTGGTAAAATTATTTGACTCCATACGACGCTCATGGAACCACCATGAAATGTCCTCTAGATTGCATCAAAAAGGCCAACTATTGGAAACTCCCTTTCTCTTAACAACTTTGAATTTATGGACTCAACTATGTTCGTGGTCATGACATCGAGCCTTCTTCCAGGAAAGTAAGCTCTACTCCATCGCTCAAAACCAACATCATGCTCAAGGTACTTAGCAATTCTATCATCCTTGATTCGAATTTGCCAGAAGTGCTCCTTGAACTCATCAACTCGATAAGCTTTTGCTGCCATGTAACATGTCTGAAAGAGGCCAGTACACTTAAACATTTGTTTCTGTTCTAGCCAAGGTGCCTCATACAGAATCTGTGATTTGCTAAAGGGTAAATAGTGGCAATCCCCTTCTTTATAGAGTTGTGCCTATCAAATATTATGCACAACTTGTCACTATTAGGCATTATCATAAGTAATTATTGAAAAAGCCAAGTCCATGATTTGTCGTTCTCTGACTCAACCACACACCATGCAATAGGATATGTGTGATTCTCGTAATCCTGTGTAGTGGCCACCAATAATGTACCTCCATATTTTCTTGTCAAAAAGGAACCATCAACAGCCAACACCTTTCTCATGTTTACAAATCTCCTTATGGCATCACCGTAGGCAACAAAAAAATATTTAACCCTCATATTCTTGTCCCATTTCAAAGTCATCTTGCTACCTTGTTTTGTTAACTCAAGCATATAATGGTACGCTTCTAATACTGAGTATCCGTACTCTGGCGTGCCTCTCACAAAATCTCTTGCATGTTGTCTCCCTTTCTAGCATTTCCAGTAACTAAAATCACATCCTCCCTTTCTAGCATTTCCAGTAACTAACATCACATCCCAACTTTGTATGCACAAGTCTTCGAATGTCCTTAGGAGATGAACCTTTCCCTTCAACAAACTGACTTTTGACAAATTTTCCAAGAACATCAGCGAAGACTTGTCGATGGTTGCTTGAAATATGTCCCAACCCACATGTGTGCTCACGAGTATATGTGCTAACAATAAATTTTTCGGACTCCACAAACCTTCTACAATAAACCCACCACTTGCACTTTCGGTCATGACATGCAACCATCACTACCAATGAATTAGACTTTTGGTGATGAACTCAAAATTACCTCTCACGGCAACAAGTTTTAGCTTCCTCACCACTTCTTCCTTGTTGTCAAATAAATACCCTATGCACAAGTCCGATCCATTAGTAAAAACATGAGGTGATTCCCTAGTACCCGCAATTGTTGCCTTTGAACTTGCATAAAGAACCATAGTGTTCTCTTCCTCACAAACTACCCATTCTGCATAATCTGTATTTATAGGAATCTCTACGTCTACGGGAACTTGTACGGGGTCCTCCTCGTCCACATTTTCATTATGTCTCACATGACTAACCTATTCTATAGTGTCCTCCTCACCACCCAAATCACTACCAACTCTTCATTTTTCAACAAAGAAATCAATGCCTTCATAGTTAAAATTAAAACCAGCATTCTCTCCAACAGAAAGGATGAAGAATCTTCTCTAGATCTTATTCAATCTTCACTTCTCTTCTTCTTCTTCCTTGAAATACGAACCAGAGACCCTCCAGCCTCCTTTTCCCCTTCATTTTTGCTTCAATTTATACCCTCTCACTTAAGGATGAATCCCTAGCAAGCCAAAACACATAGTTTTATTTATATATTTCTTTTTTTTTTTTTTTTTTTTTTTGCCGTGGTGAAAATGTAAAACTTGAGATTCCGAAAGCTTTTTCGCTGCAGCAAAAGTAAATTCTTGGCATGGTGAAGTTAAATGGCCCACATTCAGCACTATAATGTATGAATTTGGAAAACTTGTCAACAAAAATAATTGTAGCACTTGAAATTATTTTTCCACGCATTCAAGAATCATCCCAATTCGAGGTCTACAACTCAAGTTATAGCCAAAACACCGAAGCGTGTTCCAAAAGATGTCTTCTTTAGTTCGCAAATGTGCCGCTCAGAACTTCAAGCCAAGTTTTCACCCTCTTCCAATCAGCATTAGGAAAAACACAAAACATCAAAGTTGTATATCTTCGTCTTAGATTTCCAAAGATGCTGGATTCAGATTATTCCGACTTAACAAGCTCAAATTATGCTATTTACACTCAAAATCATCGTTTAGGCCTACAAAGCACAATTAATAGAATTAAGTATCAATTATGGCCCAAAATGTATGAAAAGAATCCTAAATCATATTGAAATTCAATGCAAAATCTCTATAAAAAATAGGATTATCACTTGTGAAGGTTGTTTGGTGACAATCACAACACATGGGTGCTTGCTGTATGTAAGTTCACTGGACTGACTCGCTAGAGAATTCCACATAGATGGTAACCCTAGTGTCTATGGAATAAATCCTCTAACTAATGGTGATGCATGTGATCCTTAGACTTGAGATCACCATGCGCTTTGTATACTAATTGGTGTAGTTTGACATTAGTGCAATGTAGTATTATTCAGGGCTATCAGAATGATAGTGGTTGGCTGTATCAAGAAGTATATTGAGGCAATGGTGGATCAACATATGATTCATCACTCTTGGGTATGAGAGAAGTTATCTCACAACACAATTCGGTTATATTGGCAACGACAATAAATCTATGGCCATAGTGAGATTTAGTTGTCGCTCAATCTGATTTATTATTCCGGTCATTGGTCTAGTAACCAAATACCAAGATATTAAGGATATCTAAAGTCGACACTATTTATATACCTTAGCCTTGATGAGATAACAAATGATGAAATGATTGGGTTGAACAATAACCATACCATTGATAGGTATCTGTTCTTTGCTGATCTCTACTTGTTGGGTGGCCATGATGCCTTGCTAGAGGTCAATCTTGGTATGTGTGTAGTGAGACAATTTATTGGTGGTTAATCGTGATAATACTCACTGCCAACATGATAGGGAGTTTACGCGGGTCACGCACATAAAGGGAATTAAGTCAAGAATGTGCTTTGATCAAAGAAAGGGTTAAAGGGTATTTTGGTCTTTTCACAAAGACAAGGTAATTTGGTAATTCTATATAGGTTGTTGCCTATGTCCATTTCTTAATGAAATAAAATGAATAAGATTACCTAATTAATATTAATATTAATATTAATTGAATGAATTAAAATTACCCTAATTAATATTAAATATATTGATATATAAAATTATATATTAATATTAATTGAAATAAAATACCTAATTAATATTTAATATTTTTAGTATATCAATTGGAAACCTATTTAATTCTATCCTAAATTGGATTTAGCATAAAACCAAGATGGAATAGGACTTTAAGTTTGCTGTATAAGCAAACTTAGAATTAGTTTCATGAGGATAATTATTCACTCACTCAATTTTACATAAATTTTGAGATAGAGAGAAACCCTAGTCGCCCACTCCAATCTAGCAATTGGAATTTTCTTTTACTGTTCTTGTCGATTCTCTATGTGGATACTGAAGCGGGTTTCTACTCTTGATTCAATTCGCAAAGAATTCGTCATGAATAGTGTCAGTGAATAGTCCAGTGAGTAGTGTCATGAACAGTCAGTGAAAAGTGTCATGAATAGTATTGTGAACAGTAAAGAAGGAGCCTCTAAATTCGAGTAAGTTTCTAATCCTTGAATAGATTATAATGCATGTAAACAGAAAAATCAATATCTAGGTCTATGGGTTTGAGGTTTAATTAAATTTTTATACTTTATTCCGCTGCATATGTTCCAATTAAACCTTACAGTGGTATTAGAGCCTCGAATTATCTGATTTTTCTGTTTAATTTCATGTATGATAACATGTGATTTGTTGATTGCATGCTTATGGTTGTTAAATTAATTGTATTATAACCTGTAATTTTTGTTTAAATTGCATGATTTGGTTTTCAATCAATTTAATTGGATTAATTTTTTATATTGAATTTGTTGATGAATGTTTATTGGTTTAATTTGAGTTTGAATTAACGTTTGTGTTGAAATTGTTGTTTTGGAAAAAACGTTGCTGTTGGATGCGTGCTGTTGGGAGCGTTCCAGTTCTGGTCATGTGTTGTTGCACATGACCTGATTCGATTTCGCATCGTTGTGCGTAAACTGACCTGATCGTGAATTGGTGTTTGCAAAATCTGAGATTTTCATCGTGACACAGCTTTTCTAAGCCATGGCGGAAAGCTCCGTGAAAGCAAAGTAGCGTTGAAAACTAATGCATGCTGCAACATAGATTTTTACTGCTGCAGCAAGCACACAAAAGATGGATGAACGTCGTGGTGAAATTAAACTTTGTTGTGGTGCCTGAGCATCATGAGATTGCAAGTTATCCAACTCACGCCATGGTGAAATAAAACTTCACCATGACATAGATCTATTTTCATCGATTCGCCTCGACGAGAAAGGTGTTATTTGAAGCATATCGCGATGTCGCACTATCGGACTTAATTGCAGTGTCTTTAAAACTTTGAACCAATAATAATTTTGCAATTCTAGAAGGTAATTTTATAATTTCACCCATCCAATTAAAAAATTGTATGTTTTTGAATATATGCAATGTTCTTGTTTGAAATTGCATAATGCTTGGTACATTTGTTTTAGACCTATGGTTTGTATTATTTTGAGTAGGCTTGTTTGTAATTTTATAAATAGGTCGCACATGTCATGCATTTCTCCATCTTCTCTATGTGAATTCTTTCTCTCATCTCATTCCACTCGCATGTAACATGGGGTTTCTAATTTATTGATGTAAATTAGAATAGGATTTATTTATAAAGTCTTTTGTAATGTTTGTGACGATGAAGCTAAAAAGGATGGAGATGCAAGCAAGCTTGAAAAGTCAAGATTTTCCCTTTGATCCTAGGTGACTTACTGATTCCTCTAGGCTTGAGGAAATCGGTTTTAGCTTGGCCATGTGCCAGCATGTTTTTTTTTTTTTTTTTTGCTTAGACTGCATGTTAAGGTTGAATGTATAACTACATGCCTATTGATAACATGCTAATAAGATGATAAATTGGTGAGACCTAAAAATAAAAACCCTTAATAAATTATATTAAGTCATATATTATATCAAGCCTTCATCACTATGAGTTTAATCAAATCATTGTTCATTGGAACCTTGTTCGCCAAAGTGAAGGGTACACTTTTATCAGGGGGAGTTTAAACTTCATTGGAGTTTTCCTTAATGATGATAGGTCAAACTTAACTGAGGTGTTTTGCTTGTTTGCCAAAGCGAATGTTGATAAACACGTCAGAGGCATAGTAGAGAAGTACACTTATTTTGTGTACGTGACGACATGTAATGTCCACTTTATTGATGTAGAGAATTACAATTGAGGACAATGGTTGGTGTCATTTGTTGATGCGAATTTTCGCACCAACTAGAGCACCAGGACGATGACATGCGTCAGCCAAAGATACTCAGTTGACTTTAGGGAGAATTGAGCAAGATGGGTGCATGATTTCGGGGAATCAGCATAAGAGACCCGTATCGCACGTGGTGATGACCAAGGTGGTGATGCGCCTCTTGGAGGATGGTACGAAAAAATTGACTTTTTCAAAGTAGTTCAAACAGGAAAGCAAATAAGGCCTACGTCCACTGATATTTTATTTGATTTTGTGATATTGGGATACAGAATATGGGTTTCCACGGTGATCAAGGGAGGATTTTCCAATTTGGTTTTTCTCTATTGACTTGATGTCTAGATCAAAGAGAGTTGCTTTGTTGATTCTATGTCTTTTCTCCCTTTTTTTTTTTTTTTTCCTCTCACTCTCTCCCTTTGTCCATTCTCTCATCCCCTTCTTTCTCTCTTGTCTCTGTTAGTAAACGGTCCCGTATACGCAGCGGAAACAAAAAATAATATAACTCAGGGATCGTTTACATGAGCCAAGATCAAAGGTATAATTTTACAATTTTATCATAATAAGAATCAGCAGAAATATTAAACATGAGTTAAGAGAAACAAATGCACGTTGGAGGCTTCTCCAAATTTGTCGACGAATGTTTTGCTACCGATCCAAGTGTAGGATCGAACCTATGTAGTCCACACGAAGACAATCTCAAAAGAACTAAGGAGGGATTTGCTAGATCCTCCTTAGCCTTAAGAATCAAAAGACAAATCAAATGAATTGATTTTGGGCAAAAATTGGATTCTGCCGTGAGAGTGTAAAATGGGGGCTGTGTGTTTTGTTTTTTCTAAGAAAAAAAACTTAATGAAAAATCACACACTTTTCTTTTTATAGTAAAAACAATTTGCCCTAATCCCATACGGAATAGGCTTGGGCTCCAACCCAAACGCCCCACGTTGCCAAACACTCCCAATTTGATTTATTTTATTTTCCATCATTATCTCAATTAAAATCAATTAATATATATTTAAATATATATTAACATTTAACAATAACGATAATATATTTAAATATGCGCGAACACACATTTAAACGTAGTTTCACTTATTTAATTTTTCTAACAAATTAAAAAAAGGCTACGACCTCAACAAATTTAATTGCACTGTGAAATTACCAAAATACCCTTTCACCTTAAAAGACGAAAACACCCTTCTTTCTTCTTGGATCTTAAATTATCTTCTATGTGTGTGACCCATAGGCTCCTCATCATATCGGCAGTGTATAGTATCACGATTAACACCAATTAATCCTCTTACTAATACACAAACCAAGATTGGCCCCTAGCAAGGCATCATGGCCACCCGATAGATTCGGATTCAGCAAAGTAGCTACTTGTCAACGATATGGTTACCGTGCAATTTGATCCTTTCATCATACGTTATCTCGATGAGACGAAGGCATAGAAATAGTGTCAACCTTCGGTTACTCTTGATATTATTTATTTAGTTTCTAGACCAATGACCCGTATTATAAACTGGATAGAGCAACAACTCAATCCCACTGTGGCCACAGTTTTAGTGTCATTTCCATATACTGAATTGCGCCGTGAGATAACTTTCACCCATACTCGGGAGTGATGAATCCTCTGTCAATCCACCATAGTCTTGATACACTCCTTGATACAGCCAATCACCACCGTATTGACAGCTCTGAAAAGAACTACGTTAGGCTAGTGTCAAACTGCACCAATCAGTGCACAAGGCACTCCAGTGATCTCAAGTCTAAGGATCACATGTACCACCATTTATTAGAGGATTTGTTCCATAGACACTGGGGTTACCATCCAGAAGGAATCCTCTGGTGGGTTAGTCCAGTGAACTTGTTGCGGTGTAATCGCCTACAGCAAGCACCCATGTGTTGCACCAAGTTGTCACCAAACAACCTTGACAAGTGAGATCAGTCATTGCCTTTCGACAAGGTTGTTCAACACTATGATAGCCTTACCGTATTATCTGTGCCCTCACTTCAGAATAATACTAGGGCTACGGACGTTTCTAGAATGGCCATCATATGTGCTCATAGGGTTCTCACTATCAAGATTTGAAATACTTGATACCCTCGTCACGGTTCTAAGGACATATATCAATACATATTACAATAATAATGATTTACGTGATATAGAATAAAATGTCTTTTTATTGATTAATGAACATTATTACAAAGAGTCAATTCTACAATAATTGATTGGCTCTAGGGCATCTACTCTAACAATCTCCTACTATTTTTTTTATATAGAGAGAGGGAGCTTCAGAATGTCATGATGATAAGTGGATTAGCCATGTTGTCTGATGTCGCACAATGGTTGAAAGCTCATATGCCGCTACAGCGTAGCTAATGATGGATGTTCCCTCTGATAGCGAGTGCCTTTACAGGTATCCTCTTGGTTGAGCTGCATGGAGAGCATGTGGAGTTTGCATAGCCGCGTGTCGCTTGATCAGGGTATGTACCTTATTCGTGGTAAGTTGATCTATCCGAGTGGACTGATATTTTCATGTGGTGGGTCGCTTTTTTGATCTTGTCACACCTTGTGTCCACGCACTCAGGCTGGGTGCTCATGCTCTTGATCAAACATTTCTTCTTCTCAAATTTGATGCTCGCTCTGCACAAGGACGTGTCCCGACCTAAGGATTTTTACCGCACAATAGTATGTTATATAAATTACTAAATTGCTGTTCATTTTTATTATTATTATTTGTTATTATTATTATTATTATTATTATTATTATTATTATTATTATTATTATTTTAACCTGCTATATTTGAGAATTTAGCTAAAACACCCCCATAATAAAAGTTTAAAAATTAACAAAAACACCCCAACCACCCAAGAAACTATCGATCGTCGGTGGTGGTGGCTGAAACAGTGCATGATCTGTTAGAGTAGGTGCCCTAGAGCCAATCAATTATTGTAGAGTTGACTCTTTGTAATAATGTTTATTAATCAATAAAAGACAATTTTCTTCTATATCATGTAAATCATAATTGCGTGTATTGATGTATGTCCTTAGGATGGTAGAACCGTGACAAGGGTATCAAGTGTTTCAAATCTTGATAGTGAGAACCCTGTGATCACATATGGTGGCAATTTTAGAAATGTCCGTAGCCCTAGTATTATTCTGACCAAGGACATAGATAATACGGTAAGACTATCATAGTGTTGAATGACCCTGTCGAAAGACAGTGACTAATCTCACTTGTCAATGTTAGTTGCTGACAATCTGGTACGACACATGGGTGCTTGCTGTAGGCAAGTTCATTGGGTATACCCACCAGAGAATTCCATATAGATGGTAACCCTAGTGTCTATGGAATAAATCTTCTAATGAATGGTGGTGCATGTGATCCTTAGACTTGAGATCACTAGAGCGCCTTGTGCACCAATTGGTGTAATTTGACACCAGCCTAACATAGTTTTATTTAGAGCTATCAATATGGTAGTGATTGGTTGCATTGAGAAGTGTATCAGGACTATGGTGGATCAACAAAGGATTCATCACTCCCAAGTACGAAAGAAGTTATCTCACGGCACAATTCAGTGAATGGCAATGACACTAAAGCTGTGGCCACTGTGGGATTGAGTTGTTGTGCAATCCAATTTATTATTCCGGTCATTCGTCTAGTAATTGAATACAAAGATATCAAGGATAATTGAGGTTGACACTATTTATGTACCTCAGCCTCGATAAGATAACATATGATGAAAGGATCGGTTTACAAGGTAACCATATTGTTGATAGGCAAGCTGTTTTGCTAAATTTGAATTTATCGGGTGGCCGTGATGCCTTGCTAGAGGCCAATCTTGGCCTGTGTTTAGTGAGACTATTGATTGGTGTCAATTGCGAGACTACTCACTGTTGATATGATGAGGAGCCTTTGGGTCACACACATAGAAGACAGATTAAGGATGAACTGGTGAGAAAGGTGTTAGAGTAGATGCCCTAGAACCAATCAATTAGTGTAGAATTGACTCTTTGTAATAATGTTCATTAATCAATAAAAGGCATTTTATTCTATATCGCTTAAATCATTATTATTGCAATATGTATTGATATATGTCCTTAGAATGGTAGAACCGTGACGAGGGTATCAAGTGTTTCAAATCTTGATAGTGAGAACCCTATGAGCACATATGGTGGCCATTCTAGAAACGTCCGTAGCCCCAGTATTATTCTGAAGTAAGGGCACAGATAATACGGTAAGGCTATCATAGTGTTGAACGACCCTGTCGAAAGGCAGTGACTGATCTCACTTGTCAAGGTTGTTTGGTGACAACCTGGTGCAACACATGGGTGCTTGTTGTAGGCGGATATACCGCAGCAAGTTCACTGGACTGACCCACCAGAGGATTCCATATGGATGGTAACCCCGGTGTCTATGGAACAAATCCTCTAACGAATGGTGGTGCATGTGATCCTTAGACTTGAGATCACCGGAGTGCCTTATGCACCGATTGGTGCAGTTTGACACTAGCCTAATGCAGTTCTATCCAGAGCGTCAATACGGTGGTGATTGGCTGCATCAAGGAGTGTATCAAGACTATGGTGGATTGACAGAGGATTCATCACTCCCGGGTACAGGAGAAGTTATCTCACGGCGCAATTTAGTATATGGTAATGACACTAAAATTGTGGCCATAGTGGGATTGAGTTGTTGCTCTATCCGGATTATAATACAGGTCATTGGTCCAGAAACTGAATACATAATATAGAGAATAACCGAAGGTTGACACTATTTCTATGCCTTCGTCTCATTGAGATAACGTATGATGAACGGATTGAATTGTACGGTAACCATATCGTGGACAGGTAGCTACTTTGTTGAATCCGAATCTATCAGGTGGCCATGATGCCTTGTCTATGTATTAGTGAGATGATTAATTGGTGTTAATCACGATACTATACACTACCGGTATGATGAGAAGCCTATGGGTCACACACATAGAAGATAATTTAAGACTTAAGAATAAAGAAGGGCGTTTTCGTCTTTTTAGGTGAAAGGGTGTTTTGGTAATTTCACAGTGCAATTAAATTTGCTGAGGTCGTAGCCTTTTATTTAATTTGTTAGAAAAATTAAATAAGTGAAATTACATTTAAATATGTGTTAGCATATTTTTAAATAAATTATCATTATTGTTAAATGTTAATATATATATATATATATATATATATTAATTGATTTAATTGAAGATAATGATGAATTAAAATAAATATCTAATTAGAAGTGTTTGGTAACATGGGGTGTTTGGGTTGGAGTCCAGGCCCATTACATATGGGAATAGGGCAATTGAGAGATTATTATAAAAGAAAAACTTTAGTTGAAATTTGCTGAGGTCGTAGCCTTTTATTTAATTTGTTAGAAACATTAAATAAGTGAAATTACATTTAAATATGTGTTAGCATATTTTTAAATAAATTATCATTATTGTTATATGTTAATATATATATATTAAATATATATTAATTGACTTAATTGAAGATAATGATGAATTAAAATAAATATCTACTTGGAAGTGTTTGATAACATGGGGTGTTTGGGTTGGAGTCCAGGCCCATTACATATGGGAATAGGGCAATTGAGAGATTACTATAAAAGAAAAACTTTAGTTGAAAAAAGGTTAAGTTTTTCATTCATTACTTTTTCATTGAAAAAGCAAAAACCTCCAGCCCCGAATACTCTCTCCCACGCCACTTTTAGTTTTGATTGAAAAACCAAATACTCCTCATTTTTCTTCTTTTTTCTTAAGGCTAAGGAGGATCTAGTAAATCCCTCCTTAGTTCCTTGCGATTGTCTTCGTGTGGACTATGTCGGTTCGATCCTACACTTGGGTCGATAGCAAAATACGTTTAGAGACAACTTGGAGGAGCCTCCAAATGTGGGTATGGTTTCTAAACTTCAAACTTATTTTTCTGCAGATTCTTATAATGTATAAACTGTGATTTTTGTACTCGGATCTTGGTTCTAAGGAGCGATCCATGTAGTTTATGTTTTGTTTTTCCACTGCATAACTGGATCGTTCACTAGCAGTGGTATTAGAGCCTCGAATATCAAATTTTTACAATTTATTTGATGAACTATAACATGTTATTTTTGAAAATCTATAAAATCTGCTTATGGATGAATGATTCAAATGATAAATTGGTTTAATAATGTGTTGATGAATGTTATATTGGTTGGTTGATATCCTGGTCGAATGTTTGTGTGTTCGATTTGATTTGGATTCCTGTTATTACACAAAAACTGCAAAAAACATGAACTGTGCAATTTGGGGATTTCCAGGTTTCGCCGCGGTGAAGTCTATAGCTTTCCAAATTCTGTATTTTTCACGAAGGGACCAATCTGTAGTTTTTAACAACCTATACAGCCAATAATCATTTTGCACATATAAGAGGGTAATTAAATAATAAACCCACCCAATTCAAAAATTGATTATTTTTGAAATGTATGCTATGTACTTGTTTGTATATTGCATGGTGCTCGGTACATGAGCCTTAGATATATGGTGAATGTTTTAAAATTTTTGGGTATGTATGGTTGTAAATTTATTAAATAGGGCCTGCGTGTCCTATCTTTCTCCTCTTCTCAATGTACATTCTCTTCTTATCTCATTCCCTTCGAATGTAAATCGAGGTTTCTAAATTTATTGATGTAAAGAATTTGTATAATTATTTTCATTGTAAATTTAGAATGATGTTTTTGTAATGTACTTAAAGACGGAGCAAAAGGATGAGGCAACCATACTTGAAGACTAAAGATATTTATTACAGGACCCCTAGGTAACCCACCGATTCCTCTAGGCTCTAGGAAATCGGGTTTAGTTGGGCCATGTACCGGCACGTTTTAATATTATGATTAGAATGCATGCTAAGGTTGAATGTTGAATAACATGCCAAACAATGTCATTCTAACAAAGATAATAATCTGGTGAGACATTAAATAAAACCCCTCAATCAAAGTATATTAAGTCACGTAAGCCTTCCATCACCATGGTTTTAATCAAACCATTGCTCGTCGAAACCTTGTTCGCCAAGACAAAGGGTACACTTCTACCAGTGGGAGGTTAAAATGCATTGGAGTTTTCCTTAATGGTGATGGGTCGACTTAAAATGACGGTTTTGCTTGTTCGCCAAAGCGAAGGTTGATAAACACGTCATAGGCATAGTAGAGCAGTACACATATTGTGTGTATGTGGTGACATGTAGTGTCCACTCTACTGATACTGAGAATCACACTTGAGGACAATGGTTGGAGCCATTGGATTGTGTGATTGGCTTGTTGACTTTTTCACATTTGAGGTTGATAGTAGGAGCTATCAACTGGTGTGAATTAAGTTTGTTGGCCTACCTAATCAACTCATTTTGGCTTGTTCGCCAAAACGAAGGTTTGAAATGGGCCGGATGGGATCTCAGTCCACTAGGAAAGTCAACGGGCTTTCCCGAGTTAATAGTGAGGGCTATTGACTTGAGTAAAATAAGGAAGCATCGTTTAATAAAAGACCATATTAAATAATAATGAACTTTATAATGACTTTATTTTTCTGCAATTGTAGATTCACCAAAATGAGCATTATGAACCTGCGACCGATAATCGAGAAAGAAAACAGGTTGGATGGATCCAATTTCTCAGACTAGTATCGTAATCTTCGGATTATACTCAAGTCAGAAAAGAAATTGTATATCCTTGAAAAGCCATACATGGCTGAGCTTGATCCTGATGCCACTCAGGAAGTTAAGGATACTTATCAAAAGTTCCTTGATGATGCTGATAGCGTTCAATGCTTGATGTTAGCATCGATGACACCTATGCTGCAAAAGCAGCATGAGAATATGGATGCTTCTTCCATNTAGTGAGAACCCTATGATCACATATGGTGGCCATTTTAGAAATGTCCGTAGCCCTAGTATTATTCTGACCAAGGACATAGATAATACAGTAAGGCTATCATAGTGTTGAACGACCCTGTTGAAAGGCAGTGACTGATCTCACTTGTCAAGGTTGTTTGTCGACAACCTGATGCGACACATGGGTGCTTGCTATAGGCAAGTTCACTGGGATACCCACCAGAGGATTCCATATAGATGGTAACCTCAGTTTCTGTGGAATAAATCTTCTAATGAATGGTGGTGCATGTGATCTTTAGATTTGAGATCACTAGAGCGTCTTGTGCACCGATTGGTGTAGTTTAACACTAGCCTAACGTAGTTTTATTCAGACCTATCAATACGGTAGTGATTGGCTGCATTGAGAAGTGTATTAGGACTATGGTGGATCAACAAAGGATTCATCACTCTTGAGTACAGGAAAAGTTATCTCACGGCGCAATTCAGTGAATGACAATGACACTGAAGCTGTGGCCACCGTAGGATTGAGTTGTTGCTCAATCCAATTTATTATTCCGATCATTTGTCTAGTAATTGAATACAAAGATATCGAGGATAACTGAGGTTGACACTATTTATGTACCTCAGCCTCAATGAGATAATAGATGATGAAATGATCGGTTTACACGGTAACCATATCGTTGATAGGCAAGCTGTTTCGCTGAATCCGAATCTATTGGGTAGCCATGATACCTTGCTAGAGGCCAATCTTGGTCTGTGTTTAGTGAGACGACTGATTGGTGTCAATCGTGAGACTACTCACTGTCGATATGATGAGGAGTCTTCAGGTCACACACATAGAAGACAGATTAAGGATGAATTGGTGAGAAAGGGTATTTTTGTCATTTGTGATGAAAGGGTATTTTCGTCATTTATGATGGAAATGATATTTTTGTCTTTTGAGATGAAAGGGCATTTTAGTAATCGCACAATGCAATTAAATTTGCTGAGGTCGTTTCCTATATTTAATTTCATATTGAAATTAAAATTAGTGAGATTATGTATTTAAATATATTCATATATTTAAATATTATATATATATTATTTAATATTAATATTTGATGATATTAATATTAGTGAAGATAATATATATGAAATATGAAATTCATATTTGAATTTAAATATATATTCAATATTAATACTTGATGATATTAATAAAGATAATATATGAATATGAAAATCATATTTGAATTTTAATAAGGTGCCATGTGGATTATTACCTTGTTTGGTAATGAGGATGTACTATTCTAGTCATGGAATAAATTTATTCCTAACTAGATTAGGGTTTTAATTTTTGTTGCATATAAAAATGCAACTTAAAATTAAAATAAAAAGGGAGAACACATTAAACAAATCCAAGCCACTCACCTCACTCTCTCTCACGTTTTTTCACTTGGTGGAGAAGAGAATTTTTCTTGAAGAAAAAATTTGCATCCTTTTTGCTGGTGTGTCTTGCTAGCACTTGAGACTGCAAGTCGATCGCCATCCTCTCTTTGTGTGGATACCAAGAGTTCACTCTTATCTTAGAGTGGGAACGATTCGTATCGATTGAAGGAGCCTCCGAACGTTGGTATGAAATCTGGAAATTTTATATTCAATATCATTTCGTATGTAAATAACGTAAATTGGGTATAAGGTTCTTGGGTTCAATGTTGTTGTTGGGTTTTTTTTTTTTTTTTTAATTTCCGCTGTGCAAACCCCATCAGTGACTAACACAATTGACTGGATCTAGTTGGTTGTGCATCGATTTGGCCATGGATCTAGCTGAAAATGACCAGATCTATTCTGGCCATTTCTGGCTAGATAATCTATAGCGATCTAGTCATTTTCGGCTAGATCGACACACAATCGACTAGATTCAATCGGTTTTGTGCCTTTCAGGCACCGACGGTGGTGGTGGCCAGATCCAACCACCAACCTTGGGTAATTGTTTTCAAGTTCAAGGTGTTTATGTCCTAAAAATTTTTTATATAAGGATAAAATAGTTCGTGAATGTTTTTTTAAATTTTTTTCAAAATAAGAACATTATTGTCCAAAAATTTTAATAGTTATGGTGTGTTTGGATCGGGTGCATATAAGATAATGGGGGTAATCTTCATTTATTTTGCAAGATTCCGGTGTTTGGTTTGCAAGTAATGAAATATTGTGAGTATCTTTTATTGCAAATAGTGTTTACTGTTGGTAATGTAAAAGGTAATCTGATACCCTCCCCTCATAGGATTAAAAGATTACTGGGTAATCTAATTTTTATACCTATTTTGCCCTTAATTAAATACCATTTCAGACACAATTGCCCTCAAATGTCTACCAAATAACAATTAGCCCAACCTCATACATTTGAGAAATTAGCTAAAATACCCCCACCACAAAAAAGTTTAAAAGTTAACAAAATACCCCCAGCCACCCAAGACCACCATCAGCTGTTACTCACCACCACCAACGGCTGGCGTTAGTCTCCGTAATGGTCACAATAGACGAAATCTTGTTAGTTGTCCACTAGTAAGGCCTTTTCAAGCTATGGATCTGTGATCCATAGCCGAAATGGCTAGATCTGGTCGCTTCACAGCCAAAGATGTGGCCGTGAAATGGCCAATGACTGGCTATTTCACGACCAAAGATCTGGCCTTTTCATGACCACATCTTTGGTTATAAAATGGCCCTAGATTTGGTTGTGAAACGGCCATGGATTTGTGACCCATGGTTGGAAATGGCTTTACCCACGCATGGCCAGCCATATACAACCAGTCGTGCGCCATTCCATTGACTATCGGTGGCGGCCAACGGTGGTGGCTGGCTGTCGGCAACGGCTTGGGGTGGGTGGGGGGATTTTGCTACAAATTAAAGTTTTATATGGCTGGGGTGTTTTAGTAAAATTTCAAATGTAAGGAGTTAAAGGAAATAATTCAAAAAATAATATTATATTAATATTTGAAAAGGAAGGCAATTTAGTAATCTATATAACATACCCACCCATTTATCCTCCCAGCCAAACATATTATTCACTAATTTATTCGAACCAACTAAGGACATTTTCTAAACATTCTCAGTAATATTTAAAGTGATCTATCTTTCTGTTAATATAACATTCCCTATAATAAAACAATATATGATCCAGATGCCCCTTTAAGGGTAAAATTTTAACAAAATTAAGATTACCAAGTAATATTAAAATACCTAAGAAAAGGGNTAATAAGGTATGCAAGTTGAAGAGATTTATTTATGGACTCAAGCAAGCTTCAAGGAGCTAGAACATTCGTTTTGATGAAGCCGTAAAAGAATTCCGTTTTATCAAGAACAAAGATGAGCCTTGTGTTTACAAGAAAGTGAGTGGGAGCACAGTAGCATTCCTAGTGTTGTATGTCGATGACATACTTCTGATCGGGAATGACATACCGAACTTGCAGTCAGTAAAGACTTGATTATCCAAGTGCTTCTCTATGAAGGACTTAGGGGAAGCAACCTATATCCTTGGTATAAAGATTTATCGTGATAGACCGCGTAAGTTGTTTGGCCTAAGTCAGAGTGCATATATTGACAAAGTACTGAAAAGATTCAATATGGAAGAATCCAAGAAGGGATTTCTTCCGATGTCACATGGTGTTTATCTCTCTAAGGAATTGTGTCCTAAAACACAAGATGAGAGAGATAGGATGAAGAGGATCCCATATGCATCAGTAATTGGATCCATCATGTATGCCATGATATGTACTCAGATTGATGTCTCATATGCTTTGAGCACTTGTAGTAGATATCAATCGAATCCAAGTGAGTGTCACTGGATGGCTGTCAAGAACATTCTTAAGTACCTGAAGAGGACTAAAGATATGTTCTTGGTTTATGGAGGGGAAGATGTGCTCACTGTAAGAGGATACAGTGATGCTAGTTTCCAAACAGACAAAGATGATTATCGATCACAATCAGGGTTTGTATTTTGTCTCAATGGCGGTGTAGTAAGTTGGAAGAGCTCCAAGCAAAGCACTGTAGCGGACTCTACAATGGAGGCTGAGTATATTGTATTATCAGATGCGGCCAAGGAGGTAGTCTGGATTAAGAAGTTCATTACTGAACTTGGTGTGGTTCTTACGATTGTTGATCCTATAGACATCTATTGTGACAACAATGGAGCAATTGCTCAAGCCAGGGAACCACGGTCTCATCAGAAGTCCAAACACATACTTAGACAATTCCATCTCATCAGGGAGATAGTTGAGAGGAAAGACGTGTAGATTAGTAAAGTTTACACTGACGACAATCTCGCAGATCCACTGACAAAGCCTCTATCGTAATAGAAGCACGAAAGGCACTTGAGATCATTTGGTATTAAATACATGAATGATTGGCTATAGTGCAAGTGGCAGATTGTTAGAGTAGATGTCCTAGAGCCAATCAATTATTGTAGAATTGACTCTTTGTAATAATGTTCATTAATCAATAAAAGGCATTTTATTCTATATCGCGTAAATCATTATTATTGCAATATGCATTGATATATGTCCTTAGAATGGTAGAACAGTGACGAGTGTATCAAGTGTTTCAAATCTTGATATGAGAACCCTATGAGCACATATGGTGGCCATTCTAGAAACGTTCATAGCCCCAGTATTATTCTGAAGTAAGGGCACAAATAATATGGTAAGGCTATCATAATGTTGAATGACCCTGTCGAAAGGCAGTGACTGATCTCACTTGTCAAGGTTCTTTGGTGACAACCTGGTGCAACACATGGGTGCTCACGGTAGGCGAATATACTGTAGCAAGTTCACTGGACTGACCTACCAGAGGATTCCATATGGATGGTAACCCCATCCATGGAACAAATCCTCTAACGAATGGTGGTGCATGTGATCCTTAGACTTGAGATCACCGGAGCGCCTTGTGCACCGATTGGTGCAGTTTGACACTAGCCTAACGCAGTTCTATTCAAAGTTGTCAATATGGTGGTAATTGGTTGCATCAAGGAGTGTATCAAGACTATGGTGGATTGACAGAGGATTCATCACTCCCGCGTACGGGAGAAGTTATCTCAGGACGCAATTCAGTATATGGCAATGACACTAAAATTGTGGCCACAGTGGGATTGAGTTGTTACTCTATCCGGATTATAATACAGGTCATTGGTCCAGAACTGAATACATAATATCAAAGTAACCGAAGGTTGACACTATTTCTATGCCTTCGTCTCGTCGAGATAATGTATGATAAAAGGATCGAATTGTACGGTAACCATATCGTTGACAAGTAGTTACTTTGCTGAATCTGAATCTATCGGGTAGCCATGATGCCTAGCTAAGGGCCAATCTTGGTCTGTGTATTAGTGAGACGATTAATTGGTGTTAATCGCAATACTATACACTACCGGTATGATGAGGAGCCTATGGGTCACACACATAGAAGATAATTTAAGACTCAGGAAGAAAGAAGGGCTTTTTCGTCTTTTTAGGCGAAAGGGTATTTTGGTAATTTCACAGTGCAATTAAATTTGCTGAGGTCGTAGCCTTTTATTTAATTTGTTAGAAAAATTAAATAAGTGAAATTACATTTAAATATGTGTTAGCATATATTTAAATAAATTATCATTATTGTTAAATGTTAATATATATATAAAATATATATTAATTGATTTTAATTGAGATAATGATGAAATAAAATAAATATCTAATTGGGAGTGTTTGTAACATGGGGTGTTTGGGTTGGAGTCCAAACCCATTCCATATGGGAATAGGGAATTGAGAGATTACTATAAAAGAAAAACTTTAGTGAGAAAAAGGTTAAGTTTTTCATTCATTACTTTTTCATGAAAAAGCAAAACCTCCCCCCAAAACTCTCTTTCACGCCACTTCTAGTTTGATTGAAAATCAAATACTCCTCATTTTTCTTTGTTTCTTAAGGCTAAGGAGGATCTAGCAAATCCTCCTTAGTTCCTGCGATTGTCTTGTGTGGACTACGTTGGTCGATCCTACACTTGGGTCGATAGCAAAATACGTTCAGAGACAACTTGGAGGAGCCTCCAAACATGGGTATGGTTTCTAAACTTCAAACTGATTTTTCTGCAGATTCTTATAATGTATAAACTGTGATTTTGTACCCGAATCTTGGTTCTAAGAAGCGATCCATGTAGTTTATGTTTTGTTTTTCCGCTGCGTAATTGGGTCGTTCATAACAAAAGGGTATTTTCATCATTTGTGATGAAACGGTATTTCGTCATTATGATGGAAAGGAATTTTTGTCTTTTGAGATGAAAAGGCATTTTGGTAATCTCACAATGCAATTAAATTTGTTGAGGTTGTTGCCTATATTTAATTTCATATTGAAATTAAAATTAGTGAGAATTATGTATTTAAATAATTCATATATTTAAAATATATATATATTATATTTATATATATAAATTATATATATATATATATATATATATATAATATATATATTTAATATTGATATTAGTGAAGATAATATATATGAAATATGAAATTCATATTTGAATTTAAATATATATTCAATATTAATATTTGATGATATTAATAAGGATAATACATGAATATGAAAATCATATTTGAATTTGAATAAGATGCCATGTGGATTATTATCTTGTTTGGTAATAAGGATGTACTATTCTAGTCATGAAATAAATTTATTCCTAACTAGATTAGGGTTTTAATTTTTGTTGCATTTAAAAATGCAACTTACAATTAAAATAAAAAGGGAGAACACATTAAACAAATCCAAGCCACTCACCTCACTCTCTCTCATGGTTTTTCACTTAGTGGAGAAGAGAATTTTTCTTGAAGAAAAAATTTGCATCCTTTTTGCTTGTGTGTCTTGCTAGCACTTGAGACCGCAAGTCGATCACCATCCTCTCTTCATGTGGATACCGAGAGTTCACTCTTATCTTAGAGTGGGAACGATTCGTATCGATTGAAGGAGCCTCCAAACGTTTGTCAGAAATCTGGAAATTTTATATTCAATATCATTTCATATTAAAATAACGTAAATTGGGTATAAGGTTCTTGGGTTCAATGCTGTTGTTTGGTTTTTTTTTTTAATTTCCACTGTGCAAAACCCATCAATGACTAACACGATCGACTGGATCTAGTTGGTTGTGCACTAATTTGGCCGTGGATCTGGCTGAAAACGACTAGATCTATTATGGCCATTTCTGGCTAGATCAACAGCCAAATCTATAGCGATCTAGTCATTTTCGGCTAGATGGGCACACAACCGACTAGATTCGACCGGTTTTGTGCCTTTCAGGCACCGATGGTGGTGGTGGCCAGATCCAACCACCAATCTTGGGTAATTGTTTTCAAGTTCAAGGTGTTTATGTCCTAAAAATTTTGCATATAAGGATAAAATAGTTCATGAATGTTTTTTTAAATTTTTTTTCAAAATAAGAACATTATTGTCCTAAAATGTTAATAGTTATGGTGTGTTTGGATCGGGGGCATATAAGATAATGGGGGTAATCGTAATTTATTTTGCAAGATTTCAGTGTTTGGTTTGCAAGTAATAAAATATTCGAGTATTGTGAGACCCCGTCATCTGGACCATGGGCTATCCTAGTCTTGGCCTACCGCGGCCTCATGGGCTTTCCACATGCGCCCCCTCATCTTGGGCCACACTCATTTGGATATCCCCACCCCTGCAAGTGGGTTTCTTTCGCCTTTCTCACCTCTCGAACACAAGACCTGCAGGCTAAGTACTTGTGACAAGAGAGATGAGCACCATCAGGCTAGCTGAAAGCCCATGAGGCCATAGTAGGCCAAGATTGGGATAGCCCATGGTCCAAATGACGGGGTCTCACAAGTATCTTTTATTGCAAATTGTGTTTACTGTTGGTAATGTAAGGGGTAATCTGATACCCTCCCCCAATAGGATGCCCTTAATTAAATACCACTTCAGACACAATTGCCCTCAAATGTCTACCAAATAACAATAAGCCCAACCCCATACATTTGAGAAATTAGCTAAAACACCCCAGCCACAAAAAAGTTCAAAAGTTAACAAAATACCTTCAGCCACCCAAGACCACCATCGGCTGTTACTCACCACCACCGACCACTGGCGTCAGTCTCCGTAATTGTCATGACCGACGAAATCTTGTTAGTTGTGCACCAGTAAGGCCTTTTCAAGCTATGGATCTGTGATCCATGGCCGAAATGGCTAGATCTGGTCGTTTCACAGCCAAAGATAAGGCCGTGAAATGGCCAAGGACTGGCTATTTCACGACCAAAGATCTGGCCTTTTCATGGCCACATCTTTGGTTGTAAAATGGCCATAGATTTGGTTGTGAAACGGCCATGGATTTGTGACCCATGGTTGGAAATGGCTTTAACCATGCATGGCTGGCCATATACAGCCAGTCGTGCGCCATTCCATTGACTATTGGTGGCGGCCAATGGTGGTGGCTGGCTACCGGCAACGGCTTGGGGTGGGTAGGGGGATTTTGCTACAAATTAAAGTTTTATATGACTGGGTTGTTTTAGCAAAATTTCAGATGTAAGGGGTTAAAGAAATGATTCAAAAAATAATATTATATTAATATTTGAAAAGGAGGGCAATTTAGTAATCTATATAACATACCCACCCATTTATCCTCCCAACCAAACATATTATTTACTAATTTATTCGAACCAACTAAGTATATTTTTTAAACATTCCCAATAATCTTTAAAGTGATCTATCTTTCCATTAATATAACATCCCCTATAATAAAACAATATATGATCCAGATACCCCTTTAAGGATAAAATTTTAACAAAACTAAGATTACCAAGTAATATTAAAATACCTAAAAAAAGTGTAATGCCCCCTTCAGGTTAAAATTTTAACAAAACCAGGATTACCAAGTAATATTAAAATATCTAAGAAAAGGGTAATGCCCCCTTAAGGTTAAAATTTTAACAAAATTAAGATTACCAAGTAATATTAAAATACTTAAGAAAATGGTGGTATTCATATTACCACCTGTATAACCAATAATAATTACTATTGGTTTTGAAAGATTATCGAAATGTTATATTACTTAACAACGAAACATGGTAATGTAAGTAATGTAAATAATATAAAATGATGTTATCCCAGTAATCTCATATACACTCTAACCAAACGCCTTCTAAGGGTGTAGTAACATACCCAACTTGTCATGCTAATAACGTGTTGTAAAATAAATGTAGACAATGTAAAGTAAATGCAGTAAAATGGTATAGCGGAAGAGTAAGACGACTAGAATGTTGTTTGCCTTCTCATTCAATTGACTCTTACGAATCAGTACAACAAACAATGATAAGTAAGTGGGGTTTATATAGTGTATAGCCGTCGATCATAACAGATAGAACTTGGCCAACACATTGCCACATGTCACATAGTAAGCTTAAAACATGAAACTGAAATTCAGCATTTTGTTGCTGAGAAATTCTTCCAATGTATTGAAAAATCATCCATTTACAAGTGAAATTAACTGTTGAGAGTCGAGAGGACCATTTATGTTTGAACAGAATGATCAAGAAATAAAAGCAGAGCTAGCATTACTAGTTTTTGCAGTAAAATCATTCTGGATCTGGAATAAACACATTCCTGAAGTATTCATGTTTCAGCGCATCATCAACCGTGATTCTCTCACTCGGATTCAGACGTAGCATTCTCTGCAAACCAAAAATATATCCACTTAATTAGTTGATAAGACCACAAATTGATTGTTGTATAATTTGTATGATAAACCCAATAATATTATACCAAAAGAAGATTTAAACCAGCAGGCTCAAGGTGATTACGGAACATTGGTGAAAGATCCTGCATGGTATCACAATTAATTAACATTAAGTAGGGAGTTAAGGTGAAGAAGCACAGACACATACAGTTGAAATATGATGTCGTCTACCTTAGGTTCAGTTTTTGTAAAACAATGGAGATATTCATGTGCTGCAGTCACCCCAGGCATGGTTTGTTCATTCGGCGTACCCATAAACCTTTGTATAAGAGAAGAGATTGAACAATAAGTAAACTTTGTAAGTAAATATACAGATAATTAGTGGGTGTGTGCAATATCACCTGAAAATCTTGATTGTTTCACTAAAATCATCTTCACTGTCAAATAGAGGCTTCAGGAGTACCATCTCAGCAAATATACAACCAATGGACCATACTTCAGCAGGAAAGGAGTAGTTTTTGAAACCAAGCAGAATTTCAGGTGCCTTGCCTGAGGGACGTACAATCTATACACAATACATATGAACAAGTTTATAATACCACATTTTGCACTAATTTTTAGTATTCAGTCAAAGAAATATCAATAAAATTCAAAGTACTGTAGAATCCGTAATCAATCTATCCTCGTGTGTAATACTGATCTCAAAGCATCTGAGTAACAAACTTTCTGTATTTTTGCAGAGAAAAAAATAAAAAATGAAATAAAAAGCTTCTTTACCATTCCAACATCTGTCACTTTCAACCTGATTTTTTCAATATCTATCACTACATGGTAAGGAGTTAAACATCCATGGAGAAAATTGTTGGAGTGATAATGAGAGATTCCAGTGAGAATCTGATGCATAAAGCTCTGCCAGGTAAAAAAAAAGGACGAAAGTTAGACAATTATATAAGAAGCAAACTATCATACATTTATAGCATCAGTACACATCTTGCAGAACCTAAATCATCCGTGTGTTTAAAATAGTACTTGAAATGATCAAATCAAATTTACAGAGAAAAGAACTTTGAGGTTTTCAATTAATCATATTTGGCAAATCAACTAATTCTATTATAAAGGAAACGCTAAATAGAGAAACCTAACATATATCAGATTAAGAGAAAAAAAGGAAATCCCAGTTGATCTTCAATAAGCTAACCAGCTAAAGAGTATTACATAAAGATTATAGTGACATGCGTAAATTAAGTACATTATCTCTAATAATATCACCACCCACTTTTGTTAATTGTCGATTTCTGACTGTGTCTGGAGATCTCTTCAAGAACACTTTTAGATTAGGACCTGCATACTCAAAAACTTGAAACACATGTCTGAGATTGATTCTGAAGAAAACTTCCTGCAATCTGTCACCCAGAAATAGAATTCCCTCCAATTATCATTTAGGATGCTATGATAACAATTAACAATTAATAGATAACTGAAGTAATTAACACAAAATAACATCAAATCTAGGATTGAAAAATTGCTTTCTGTGCACACTCTATCAACCATTTTATTTCTAATTATCGAGCAAACAGTCTCAAAATGGGTAAAAACTTTATACTTCTTTCAATATATAATGTAAAATTCAAGACGACTTAAGGAAGAGCATATATACCTGGTAATTCTGGGATGTTTCATCTGTTTGAGAAGGGAAATTTTGGATATTAATGAGATTGGAACACCTTCACTGCCATCTTTAATGAAACATGACTTCACATAAACAGCCTTGCCGTTATCTTCATTGTCTAGACACCTGTGAAACATACCAAAACCATCGTCTCCTATCGTCTCCTGTACGCGGAACTGAACATTTACCCAAATTAATTTAGTAGAAGAATAATGAAACTAAGTTAGATCACATCAATTAAACTCAAGCTAGCTTTATACCCTTGCCATCTAAAATTTTTTAAAAATCCTGCCACAATCACAAAACAAAAAAGAGGATTAATAAAGCTTCCATTACGAGACTCAAAATAAACATAAATTTAAAGGTTTTGAAATAATTAAGCTTTAAACAAACAAGAATTGTGTGAATTATCAAGAATTGGGGGGTAGATCATTGGTCTTTTTAATTCTTTTAATTTGGAAACTGATAGCAACAAAAATAAATAAAGAATTAAGTCGAGCTGTTCATTTTCTTGCGAACCAAGCATACATTTAATAAACTGAAAATCAACAAATTGAATATATAAATGCGGATTAAGTGGAAGCTACATAATCAACATATAATAAGCCTCTGTTTGGCTACTGAGAAAATATAAGAATCAAGATTCTAAAATTGAGAGACTTACTGAACTGTGTATTAAGAAAAGTCACTGAATGAGTTGTATGATATGATTTTGATGTTGTTAATTATAAGCCGCTGTTTGGCTGCTGAGAAAATATAAGAATCAAGATTCTAAAATTGAGAGACTTACTGAACTGTGTGCTAAGAAAAGTCACTGAATGAGTTGTAAGAAAAGTCACTGAATGAGTTGTAAGAAAAGTCACTGAATGAGTTGTATGGTATGATTTTGATGTCAACAGAAAATTTATAGAGAAAGAGGAGACTGGGAAATGTTCCCGCCAAAACTCTTTACCAAGTGACTGTTATATTGTAGAGCCGAGCATAGAGTTATTGAGACAAACCCTAAAACTTTAATGCCTGAACAAAATTTTATGTACTTCTGCCGCTAATCTGTAGTATACAATATTTAATTGCTCTCATACAGACTAAAATGTCAATGTGAAATTCTACACCAACTTGAGATATTTGGTTGATCCAGGAGGGAACCGAGCAAGATGGGTGCATGATTCTTGGGAATCAGCAAAAGTAACTTGACCCGGTCAGGATGGTGACCAAGGTAAGGAATTACCTCCCGGAAAATGGCATTAGAAATGATTGTTTTTAAAGTGGTTTGGCCGGAAAATGAATGAGGCTTATGTTCACTGATATTTTATTGGAGTGTATGTTTCAATTATAGAGGGTGGATCTATACCCAGTAAGCGAATAATAGTTTTCTTTCTATTTCTACTCTAGGGGCTGAAATCCAGATCTTGAGATCCAGGGCTCCGTTTGGTTAGTTTTTGGGAATACTATTATTAATATTCTAAAAAAAACAATAAAATGCCCAAAAACTCACAATATTATCTAATATTATTCAACTTTTTTAAACCCCCTAAATTTGTTAATTTAATTAAATACCCCTAAATATTTTTTTTAGAAATTACAAAAACACCCCTAAACCCATATTATACCAGATTCCAGCCACCACTGCCAGAAGTTGGCCATAATCTGGTAGGATGGCACACTACCGGCTGGATCTTGCCGGTAGTGCGTCGATCTAGCCTTTTCCGGCCAGATCCATTGTGGATCTGGCCAGAAAAGGCCAGATCTTTGGCCGTAACCGGACGTCAACGACGGCCAACATATGGTCGTCATTGACCATCAACGACGGTCGTATCTTTGGCCATCGTTGACGAGCAAATGCGGCCAGATCTGGCCGTCAATGGCCAGATCTAGCCGTAGATCTGGCCGAAAAAGGCCATATCAGCTCATGATCGGCAAGATCCAGCCGATCATGCACCGATACGATGACTCCAGCCACCTCCGGCGGTGGTGGTCAGCTGTCCATATTTGATGGGTGGGTTGGGGGTGTTTTTGTTAACTTTTAATATTTTATTATAGGGGTGTTTTGTAAAAAAACAAACATAGGGGGTATTTTATCAATTTGTAAATCCTACATCGTAATACCCGTCCAATTCAACTTTTTTTTCTAACTTTTTTCAAAAAAAATTTCCCCAAAACGTAAAAATGTGAACCAAACGGAGCCCAGGTTTCTCCTCTCTTTTTATCTTTTGATCCCCTACTCCTATAGCTGTTGGAGCTATTTATACGGGGTCTTTTTGGATGTTCAATAAGTAGGTACGTCAGCCAGTTTATCTTATGTTGCGCCACAGTCAGAGGCTCACATGCCCCTACACCATAGAGAATCATGATGTTCCCCCTAACCTAGTCGCTTTCATAGGTTTCTTAGTAGCTCAATTGCATGGAGAGCATGTGGTGTTTGCATGGTCCCGTGCTGTTGAACGGGGTATGTAGATTATACGTGGAAAGATGATATGTAACCGAAAGAGAAGATATCTTCAAGGGGTGGGCCTTTTGTGCCAAACGTCGTGGTCACACCTAGGTGCTGATCATTTGGAGTCTTCGTTGCTCGTCTTTACCCCCAAGCTTAATGTTTGCCTTGAACAAAAGGTACATTCTGGGCTTCCCTATAGATCCCAGGCTATGGATTTTTACCATACAACAATATTAAACAAAAACTAATGTAGAAGAAATATAGGAGTAATTTTACTATTAGCATATTTAGAGTTTTATTTCAATTATGAGTGTATATTGTTTCATCTTTCATTGTTTGATTAAGATTAGAATTTTAGAACTATATTATCTTATATTCTATCTAAATTCCTGATTTAATTATCTATTATCTATCCTCTTTACTCTTTACTCTTCTCCTCCTACATCACAAACATTATATTTTAGGGGTGTCTGCCGAGCCGAGCTGCTCGCAAGCCGGTTTGGCTCGACTCGTTGAAAACTTGTGCTCGACTCTGTTAAAACCGAAATATGACTAATATTCCTAGAGGGGGGTGAATAGGAATCAATAAAAATACTCGCGGACTAAACACTATCAACACAAGTAATAGCAAATGATGAGTTTATCAAATCTATGTTCAATAAATAACCTCAACAACCAAAGAATGATAAGAGTTAATGTTAATGCAAATTAGCAATAAATATACCCAAATGAGAGCAATAAATGCAATCAACTTATGAGTAATTAATATGAACAATGAATTTATGAACAAGAGTAATAATTTGAGAGAGAGAGAGAGAGAGAGAAATGCTTAGAGATTTATAATGGTTCGAAGCTATATCCACAAGTCTCCTACACCCACTTCTTCAAGGCAACCTCCTTAAGTTCCACTAGAATTGGATTGCGCCAAATACAATAGTTTTACAGGATTTTGCCACACACACTTAGATTTATAGGATTGTACCTAGTTTTACAGGATTTTGCCACAAAGGATTGAATCAAAGTGCTTTGTGAATGGTTGCCTCTTCTATGTAGGCTTATACACACAATAAGAACAAATGAACTCTCAAAGGTTCACAAGATGAGTACAAGTGAGAGTATGTGATTTGGATCTTGAGCTCTAGGGATTTTATGAGAATGATCTCTGATTTGATAAGACTTTTCTCTCTTATTTTACCTAAAAACATCAAGTTTTTATAACACTAAAAAGATTAGTTGTTGCAGCATTTAATTTAGTTATGATAAAGTCTGCAAAACCTAGATGAACGATCGTTCCATAATCATGAACAGTCGTTCCTAACACAACAGTCATATTTTTTCAGATCTAGGTTAACTGGATTGGTCGTTCCATCGCATCCTCGACAATGGCGCCAAAAACTTGACAGATACAAAGTTTAATCCTTTGCAAGTGCACGACTTGCAATCGCAGCATAGTGTACGAGTAAGGGTTGATCCCACAAAGACTGGAGATGCTCTTGCGATCCTAGAAACTATGTCTTGATGAAAGTAACAAAATCAAAATAAAGAAAACATATAAACAACATTAAAGTAAATCTAAATCTAACTATATAAAAAGGATCCTAGGGCTCTAACTCCATCATAACTATCATGCTAAATGTTGATCATCAAACTATTGTTCTCTTCACTCAATTCTAGGGTTTGTACATCATTGGGTTCAGCCTAGTACTTTCATAATTCAAACTAGCTAGTGGCGTATAGCCTAGTCTAAATAAAGAAGGAACCAATTTGCATAGACACAAATCATCCATTCACAGAGCTAGTCAAGATAGGCACAACGCCTCTCGTTTCTAAGGTATTATTGCCGCCATTTGGAATAACCTAGTGTTCCCATCAACTAAACTAGCTAGTGGCGTATAGCTTAGTCTAGTAACAAAAAATCACTAAGCACAAGACAATCTTAAAGACAACAACCAATCTATACCTGGGAAAGGCTACAAATCAATCATTCCACACCCAATCTTGTCTCATACAATTAACTAACTAACATCAAGATTGATCAAGCCCTAATATCAACTAAAGATTGAATTAAACGCAATGAATATATCTAGAACATAATCGAATGGATAAAACAAATAGAATAACAATAAAACAAAAGCCTTTAATTAGATTACATAAAATCCCTTGAAAACAAACTATAACATAAAGGAAAAGAAACAATAACACCTGGAACCATAATCTGAAGAACAAAGGAGAAGGAGAGGAGGAGAACCTCCTCTCCTCTCCAGGCTCCTCCTTTCCAAGAGCCCCAAATGTATTCCAATCCCAAATATGTTTGTAAAACCTAAAACTTGCTAAAAATGGACTAAAGCTACCTTTATATAGTTTTTAGACAAAATGGCAAACTTTTAAATACTAGTCGCTGAAATTACGGTTGGAAATGTGACATTTTAATATTCTACGTGATTTGCACTATGACACAGTTGAATTATACCATGACAGATTTCCAGCGATTTCTTCTTCAACAAAAATCGTATCACGCTGTGGCTAGTTGAATGGCGCTATGGCGCCACACGGATTTCGTCGATTTGTGTTGCAACGTTGTAAATCTTTGCTACAGTTGTGTCGATTTGTGTGGTGGTGCAAGAATTCGTGTTGTAGCACGATTTGCAATTTACTCTTTTTCTTCATGCCTTGATTTATCTGCACTCGAATGGGTCTAGGATGTCCAAACAACAACACAAGCATGAATAATCCATTCTTTTGCACCTGAATACCTAAAAACACACACAACACCTGTGATTCCAAAAGATAACAAAACATGCTAGAAATCTCATCATAAATCATGCATTAAACCTTAAATTCCTTACAGTTTCACCCACGAATCACTAAATAAATATGCATTTCCAACACTCATCACAACCCCCAACCAGCTTATTGCTAGTCCCTAGCAATGAAAGCGATAAAAAAATAAAATCTTACCTAACTAAACTATCTTAAACCACTTTTGTAATGCCCACATTGAGGTACGTAACTTAGTTATGCTTTAATGCCCTTAGTTTTACTTATTTCAAGGTGAAAGATTGAAAAATTAAGAATTTGCAGACTTCACCACGACAAAGGAGTTTTGTTGCCGCGACATTGTACACACTACCCAAATCGTGTTCTTTGAATTGTAGGCTTCGTCATGGCAAGGAAAGAAGTTCGCCACTGCAACGTACTCTCTGGAATGTCTCACCGAGGCGAAGAAAAAGCTTCGCTGGGGCAAAGAACTTGTTGGCATTTTTAAGAAAATTCTAGAAAACTTCCTTAAGGGCAAAACGGTCCTTCCACCCATAAGTAGTTGAAAATGTGAGGAGTGAAAAGTAGTAGAATTTAACGGAGAATGCAATGGAAATGAGGGTATTCTTGTAATTGATTAAAGGGCAAAGATGGAATTTCATAGAAAGTCCTAGGGCAAAATGGGAAAGTACAAGTAATAAATGAGATATTAAGGGTTCAAGAATGAAAACCCTACCATTCTCTACCCCTCACACGCCACTTTCATCCCCAAATTCTCTCAATTTCTTCATCAAATTCCAAGGCAATTTAGAGGATTTTTGGTTGGATTTTGGTAGATATTCAATCCTAAGCATCTAAAGGTAAGAATTCTAGCAATAAGATGTGAGAATAATTTTTTAAGTGTTGAATTCTTATAGTTTATATGCTTAGGGTGTAAGAAGAAGATGAAATCTACAAAGAGAGAGATTCTAGTGTGGAACTACCCAAGTTCAAGGTAAGTAAATCCAACCTTAGCCCTTGATTTGAGCAATAATGTGTGTAGAGAAAGTTTTATATGTATTTTATATACTTGAGTGTTGAGATTTGTTGATGGAATTGATGATGATTCATGGTTAGAATTCCACCATGAGTAGAGATGATTGTGTGTATAGAAATTGATGGAAGTTTGGATGAGTTAATAAAGAATTTGAGTAGAGTTATGAAGTGTATTTTCTTGGCCAGGTTTGAAGTTGTTTTTAGGGAGCTTTGCACCAAAATTTTGGTGGTTAGAGAGTGTAATCACCTTAGTGCTTTATTTGTGCATACAAAGTGTTTGATGAAATTTCATAGAGAAGTGCATGTATGAGTAGGTTGGTTTATCTTTTTGATATGAGTTTGTAGATGGTAGAGTGTAATCACCTTAGTGCTTTATTTGTGCATACAAAGTGTTTGATGAAATTTCATAGAGAAGTGCATGTATGAGTAGGTTGGTTTATCTTTTTGATATGAGTTTGTAGATGATAGAGAAAGTAGAGAATGACATGTGTACATGCACAATAAGAAAAGCCCATGTACATGCATACAAGCATATAAGAATATTAAAGAGTAAAGAAAGAAAAGAGAATTATTAAAGAAAAGAAATTGAATACTAATTTCTAAAAGAAAGATATGAGAAAAGAAGGTTGTTGCGATTGGGAACCCAAGAGTGACAAGAAGAAGAATATCCCACATGCACGCCGCCTTTAGTGAGCGGCCTAAGAAGATGAAGAAGAAGAAGAAGAATTTGTACAGTCCGTAAGAGTTCATGTGGATGAGGATTGGACCTAGAAGAATATACCTACATGCACGCCGCCTTTAGTGAGCGGCCTAAGAAGAAAAAGAATTTGTAGAGTCCGTACGAAGTGTATGTAGATGAGGACTGTACTCACTCACATGGCCAAGGTTCTGAATCCATGCCTTAACCGAGTCTGACAGCAAAGAAAAGAAAAGAAAAGAAGAGAATAAGAAAAGAAAAGAAAGAATAGAAAGAAAAGGAAGAATAGAAAGAAAAGAAAGAATAGAATGAATGAAAGAAGAAAAATTGAGAAAGAAAGAAACACAAAAAACAAAGGAAAACGGAATAAGAAGCAGAAAAACAGAAAAGAAAATGTTGATCCTATGCATTTGTGCATTTTCATCATACTTATGCATGATACCATGCCTACTATCATGGGTAGTGAGAAATTAGAAAGAAAGAAAGAAAGAACAGAGAGAACTTGAAATAGAGAAAGAACAGAGAAAGAGAGAATAATAGAGAAGTGTGATGTAAGGAAAGAAATTCAGAATATGAGCAACGGAGATAGAAGAAACTTACTGAGCAACTAGTGCTCACCCCGTTGTTTTCAATGTTTTTGTAGGAAATAGGCAAGAAGAGGTCAGATAGAACCGAGAAGTGGAGGGGAATGGCACTACTGTCCACTGTATTTTGAGTTTATGTATAAGATACTTTTGTTGTTTTAAAGAATTTAGTATATAAAAGTAAAGAAACTTTTTTGGCCCACTATCTTTTACTTATATATTATATAATTTTTATGATATATTTAGTGACTTCATATTTTATTTTCCAAATTCTACTAGCTAGAAAGAGCTATTACAACTTCTATAGGTTTTCCGTAACAACTGCTGTAAACTAGTACAATGCATGCATCATAACAATAGAAAATGGGCCCAAAACTTTTCTTTTTATTATAAGTAATAAGTCTTTTATACACAAAGAGCATCATTTATAAAAAGTCATTTTAAAAGTCAAAAATATGTTAAACAGTGTATCTATTGCTCCTCGCTTGCCGACGCCCCTCCGACTGCATCATCACCTAGATCCTGCATCCACAAAGGAAAATAACGGGGTGAGCACAAAATAATGCTTAGTAAGTAAGCCCTCTATCTGTTTATCCCCGTATGTATTTCTCTTAATTCTTTCCTCACACTTTCTGTTGTTTTCTACTAAACGTCATGGCCTCATCTTACCGGAGGTACGGCCGGGTGGTGTTCACACAGCACCATCTCACTCTTCATGACTATCGGGTGGAGTTCACACAGCACCAACCCGTTCTTAGTGACTACTGAGTGGGGATCACGAAGCACCTACCCGGTTTTCGTAACTATTGTGTTTAGACCACAAAGCACCTACCCGTTCCTCATGACTTTCGGGTGACGATCACAAAGCATTAACCCGTTCCTAAACAATATCGGGTGATGATCACAAAGCATCAACCCCTTTCTAATAAATAACTGGGTGATGATCACAAAGCATACACCCGTTTCTAATAACTATTCGGGTGATGATCACGAAGCATCAACCCGATTCTCATAACTGTCGGGTGATGATCACAAAGCATCAACCCATTTCTAATACNAGGAAATAGGAGCAGCGGTCGGATGAACGTCGAGGAGCGGAGAGTATTGGCACTACTGTCCACCAGTTATGATATTTTGTATTAAGTAGAAAGTTTTTAATACATAGTATTTTGTATTTGTAAAGAATTATATTTTATTGAGTAAAGAAAAAAAATTTGAACCCACTATTTTCCATACGCTATGTATATCTATAATTTACATAGTATGAACTATAAGAATAGTAGTAGAGAGCAGGTGTTACAAGACGATCATGCAATCAATGTATAAAGCATGTTATCACAATGAACTCAAACATAAAACACATCATCTCAATCAATATCTCATTTAAAATAATCACATAAGATGATGAATCATACTTGGTTCACTTCTATCATTCCAAACTCTCTTCGAATAATGTAGAATCTTTCTTTATCAAGAGGCTTAGTGAAAATATCAGCTAATTAGTGATTAGTATCAACAAATTAAAGTACAATATCACCCTTGCTAACATGATCACGTAGGAAATGATGTCTAATGTCTATATGCTTTGTTCTAGAATGATGCACAAGTTTTTTAGACAAATTAATAGCACTTGTATTATCACAATGAATAGAAATGTTATGCTTTTTGCAACCAAAATCTTCAAGTTGTTGCTTCATCCAAAGAAGTTGTGCACAACAATTAGCCATTGACACATACTCAGCTTCTGTAGTTGAAATAGCAGCTGAATTTTATTTCTTTGAAAACCATGAAACTAGCATGCTTCCTAAGAATTGACATGTTCTATTATTGCTCTTCCTGTCTATCCAACATCCTCCAAAATCAGCATCCGAATATCCTATAAGACTAAAAGATGATCCTTTAGGATAGCATATACTAATATTTGGAGTTCTTTTCAAGTGCCTAAGAATTCTTTTGATAGCATTCAAATAAGATTCCTTAGGACATGATTGGAAACATGCAGACATGCATACACTAAACAATATGTCTGGCCTGGATGTAGTTAAGGACAAAAGTGCACCTATCATGACTCTGTAAAGCTCAGTATCAACACTTTTACCTCCCTCATCGGCTTCCAATTTGAATGATGTGCTTATGGGAGTAGGTTGATCTTTTGCCTCATTCATTTTGCATAGCTTGAGGAGATCCTAAATGTACTAGGATTGATTCAACAAGATCCCTTCCTTTTGTTGCTTGATTTGTAATTCAAGAAAGTAATTAAGTTCTCCCATCATGCTCATCTCGAATTCACCTTGGTTCATCTTAGAAAATTCCTTACAAAGGATTTCATTAGTAGCACCAAAGAGGATATCATCAACATATATTTGAGCTACCAAAATGTCATGCTTATGCCTTTTAGTAAACAAGGTAGTATCCTCCTTTCCTTCTGAAAAACCATTTTGAACAAGGAAACTACTCAATGTACCATACCAATCTCTAGAAGCTTGATTTAAACCATAAAGTGCTTTTGAGAGTTTAAAAACATGTTTAGGAAAATCGGGGTTTTCAAACCCAGGTGGTTGTTTAACATAAACCTCTTCTTGTATGAAACCATTTAGAAATGCACCTTTAACATCCATTTGAAAAAACTTGAAATTTAAATGACAAGCATATGCAAGGAACATTCTAATAGCTTCCAATCTAGCAACGGAGGCATAGGTTTCATCGAAATCAATACCTTCCTCTTGAGAGTAGCCTTGGGAAACTAACCTTGTTTTGTTTCTTGTCACAAGACCTTGCTCATCCATCTTGTTCCAAAATACCCATTTGGTGCCAATGATTAGATGATCTTTAGGTCTTGGTACTATTGGAGTATGTGCCCTAGAGCCAATAAATTATTGTGGAATTAACTCTTTGTAATAATGTTTATTAATCAATAAAAGGCATTATCTATTATATCATGTAAACCATAGTTGTATGAATTGATATATGTCCTTAGAATGGTAGAACCGCGATGAGGGTATCAAGTGTTTCAAATCTTGATAGTGAGAACCCTATGAGCACATATGGTGGCCATTCTAGAAATGTCCGTAACCCCAGTATTATTTTGACCAAGGGCACGGCTAATACGGTAAGACTATCATAGTGTTGAATGACCCTATCGAAAGGTAGTGATAGATCTCACTTGTCAAGGTTGTTGGGTGACAACCTGGTGCAAGACATAGGTGCTTGCTATAAGCAAGTTCACTAGACTAACCTACCAGAGGATTCCATATAGATGGTAACCCTAGTGTCCATGGAAAAAATCCTTTAACGAATGGTGGTGCATGTGATCCTTAGACTTGAGATCATCGGAGCGCCTTGTACACCTATTGGTGTAGTTTGACACTAGCCCAACGGAGTTCTATTTAGAGCTGTCAATACGGTAGTGATTGGCTGTATCGAGGATTGTATTAAGACTATGGTGGATCGACAGAGGATTCATCACTCCCGAATATGGGAGAAGTTTTCTTACAGCGTAATTCAGTTAATGACAATAACAGTAAATCTGTGATCACAGTGGGATTGAGTTGCTACTCAATCCAATTCATTATTCCAGTCATTGGTCCAATAACTGAATACAAATATATCGAGAGTAAACTGAGGTTGACACTATTTCTATGCCCCAGTCTCGTTGAGATAATAGATGATGAAAGGATTTGATTGTACAGTAACCATATTGTTGACAGGTAGCTGCTTCGCTGAATCCAAATCTATCGGGCGGCCATAATGCCTTGCTAGGGGCCAATCTTGGTCTGTGTGTAGTAAGGCGATTAATTGGTGTTAATCGCGATACTGCACATTGTCGGTATGATGAGGCGCCTATGGGTCACACACATAAAAGATAATTTAAGAATCAATTTGTACAAGGGGTGTTTCGTCTTTTAGGACAAGAGTATATTTTGGTAATCTCACAGTGCAATTAAATATGCTGAGGTTATTGCCTATATTTAATTTAATATTAAAATTAAATAAATGAGATTATATTTAAATATATGTACACATATATTTAAATGGATTATTATTATTAATTAAATGTTAATGTATTTCTATAAATACATTAATTGAGTTTAATTGAAAATAATTATAATTATAATTAAAATATCATGATTGGGAGTGTTTGGACATAGGGGCTGTTTGGGTTGAAGCTCAAGCCTATTCCTTATTGGAATAGGGTTTTATGTGCACTATATAAGTGCAATGTTTTGTGAATTAAATGAGAGATTCATTCATTCAATCTTATTCATTGAAGGAAAAGAAAACACACAACCCTCTCCCTATCTCACGCCACCTTGCTTCATTGAATCAAAGTTCCTTTGATTCTTGAAGCTAAAGAGGATCTAGCAAATCCCTCTTTAGCTCTTTGGGTTATCTTCGTGTGGATTACCGCTGGTTCTATCCTGCTCTTGGATTGGTAGCAAACCCAGTTAGAGACAAGTTTGAAGGAGCCTCCAAACGTGAGTATGAACTCTAAACTTTACTCTGATTGTTCATATTACTGCAGATTTTGATTTAACATATAAACTGTATAATCTGTGCCTTGATCTTGGCTTTAATGGGAACGATCAATGCTCTAAAATTTTGTTTTCCACTGCCATGAGTTAGATCGTTTCCTAGCAGTGGTATCAGAGCATAGGGTACCAGATTTTACAGTTTAATGTATGATTTACAGCATGTATTTGATTGATAACATGTTATTCCGTTAAATCTGCAAAATCTGTCTTTAAATGAATGATTCGATTGATCAATTGGTTTAATAATGTGTTGATGGATCTTATATTGGTTGGTTGGTGTCCTGGTTGAATGCTTGTGTGTTCGATTTGATTTGGATATGAGTCGTTACGCGAAAAACTGCAAAAACGAGAACTATGTGATTCATTGACCTGCAGAGTTCGCCGCGGCAAAATAACACTTCACTGCGGCGAGAAGCAAAATAATGAATCTCGCCGCAGTGAAATAAAACTTCGCCACGACAATAATCTCTTTGGGATTTTTCAGAGTTTTCTGGAAATTCCGTTTCGCCATGGCAACAAAGTTTATGTCTGTTTTTTGTGTTTTTTGTGAAAAGACCAAACTGCAGGTTTAGAACCTATAAAGCTAATAACCATTCTGCACATTTAAGAGGGTAATTTAATAATTTCACCCACCCAATTCAAAAATTGATGTTTTTGAATGTATGCAATGTACTTGTTTGAATATTGCATGATGCCAGGTACATGAGCCTTATGACCTATGGAGAATGTTCTAAATTATTTTTGGGTATGTATGGTTTTAATTTTAAAATAGGGCCTGTGTGCTTGGCCTTTCTTCCCTTCTCGATGTACATTCTCTTCTCATCTTATTCCCCTCGAATGTAAATCGAGGTTTCTAAATTTATTGATGTAAAATTAGTTTGAGATTAATTTCATTCTAAATTTAGTATGATGTTTTTTAATGTACTTGAAGATGGAGCAAGGACAAGGCAATCATACTTGAAGACTCAAGATATTTATTACAAGACCCCTAGGTGACCCACCAATTCCTCTAGGCTCGAGGAAATCGGTTTTAGCTAGGCCATGTACTGGCACGTTTACATTTTGTTTAGAATGCTTGCTACGGTTGAATGTTTAATAACATGCCAAACGATATCATTCTAACAAAGATAATAAAACTGGTGAGACGTAAAATAAAAACCCTCAATTAAAGTATATTAAGTCATATGTATGCCTTTTGATGAGAATGCAAAATGTCATATTTTCCCCCCTTATTGTCTAGTCTTTTATATTTATTTGTTGCCTAAATGTATTCATTATTATTCTATTTTGATTTAGGGTGCAAATGGAGGCGTTAAATGCAAAACGAAACTAAATAGTTGAATTCGGACAGTTTCAACATTGCTTCGTAATCTGGGCATAACTCTCTCATCCGAGCTCCGATTGAGATAATTCAAAATGGTGTGGAACCCTAAGAAAGTGATCTACAACGTTTATGTTTTGTGTTTGGAGAGATACCAGCTGCATCAAGGTTGTAATCGGGCTTGAAGTTGATGCACCTACACTGCTAATATTCTAGAACATTCCGCCTTGTTATGCAATTCAAATAGGCAGTTTATTATTGGAAGATTTGAAGACCTGTTGCATGCAAGTTATAGCTGGACACACCACTTTCCTATTTTATTTTAGGACTTTATTTTATTTTCAATTAATCAGAATCAGATTAGGATAAATGTTACTTTAGGATATTAGAATATTTTTAGGAGATTTAGTAGAATTCAAATACTTGAATTGGATATCTTTAAGAGGAGAGAGAGATCAGATTGGGACCAGAACACACAGGCCTCTCTTCCTCTCATCTGCAATTTTTCTCTTTTGATTTTCGTGAGGGCCATGAGCGGCTAATTTTCATAACTTGGTCAAAGGAAACGAAGGCCTCAGAATCAATAAACTGTGAGAACTAATCTGTTTGTTTTAGTGTTCAATATATGTTTTGGGTATTGGATGTTCTTCCATGCCTATTTTCATGATTGTTTCATTTAATTACTAGGAGGCCTACTAGATTATTATTTGTTGCAATCTATTGCTTAATTAGATATTAAATCCATAATTGTTTGATCCCTCTAATTTGTGAGTAAATAAGATTAAGAATTTGTTGCATCAGGAATTATTAATTCTTAAGAAGAACACTCGACTGAATTAAATACAACCGCTTGTGTTTGTGTTGTTCAGCTTCATTGATCTGTTTAGTTCTTAAGGCTGCCACTAGATTAAATCTTTAGCACTTGTCTAGGGTTGTTTAGTAGTAAGGTTAATTAGATCGCTTGTTTCCTAATTAATTACAACTAAGGAGAGATAGGAAAATAGTTCCAATGGTGAATACTCAAAGTAACAATTGATATATGCTTGCATCGATGATCAGTTGTAAGATTCCGATGGTGGATGTTGACTTAGACCAAGTTTCGTTATTTTGATTGATTTCGATAATTAGGTTGAATTGTTTTTCCTGAAATTGTTTATGTCTTTACTCAAACCCAAACACCCCCCCCCCCCTTCAGCCTTGTTCACGTAACATTAAACTCAGTTAGACACTCTCTGTGGGAACGATCCTTACTCACACTACTACATGTGTTTTTAGGTTTTAATCTTGGTTGCCTACGACTGCACACCACCTTTCATCACCATGGGTTTAATCAAACCACTATTCGTCAGAACCTTGTTTGCCAAAGCGAAGGGTACAATTCTACCAGTGGGAGGTTAAATTTCATTGGAGCTTTCCTTAATGGTGATGGGTGATGCGTATTTACTACAACATGAATAAATAGCAAGTGCACTAGTCGCACAAAGTAATAAAGTGATGAGTGAGTATCGTTCCCACAAGGATTGGTTGTTAAGCACTAAGTTTTCTACTGTTTTCAAGTTGGAGCAATTGAATTTGTTTGGATTAATGGGAGAAAATTAAACTTAAAACTAAAACAGAAATTTCTAAATATTCAAAACTAAATTATGAAAGCAAGATTACAAACAAGGTAATATCAATTTAAAACAACGGGTAGGGTTTTGACTTCATTCGGACTCTATGGATTAAACCTATAGATTATGCTATTTCCATATTCACATGCATTGATTGTAAACCGAATTCTCTAAATTGTAAACATACCTTCTCAGGCTATGTTTTCCTACTTTTTCCTATTAAACTTCCGCACCCAACAATTTGAAGATTAATAGTTCTAAGCTCATTAAGCACCTAGAATCATAGATTGATTTCATTGATTCTTAAATCTATCTCTAGCATTTAATANTAATATTCCTAGAGGGGGGTGAATAGGAATCAATAAAAATATTCACGGACTGAAAACTATCAACACAAGTAATAGCAAATGATGAGTTTATTAAATCTATGTTCAATAAATAACCTCAACAACCAAATAATGATAAGAGTTGATGTTAATGCAAATTAGCAATAAATATACCCAAATGAGAGCAATAAATGCAATCAACTTATGAGTAATAAATATGAACAATGAATTTATGAACAAGAGTAATAATTTGAGAGAGAGAGAGAGAGAAAGAAATGCTTAGAGATTTATAATGGTTCGGAGCTATATCCACAAGTCTCCTACACCCACTTTTTAAGGCAACCTCCTTAAGTTCCACTAGAATTGGATTGTGCCAAATACAATAGTTTTATAGGATTTTGCCACACACACTTAGATTTATAGGATGGTACCTAGTTTTACAGGATTTTACCACAAAGGATTGAATCAAAGTGCTTTGTGAATGGTTGCCTCTTCTATGTAGGCTTATACTCACAATAAGAACAAATGAACTCTCAAAGGTTCACAAGATGAGTACAAGTGAGAGTATGTGATTTGGATCTTAAGCTCTAGGGATTTTATGAGAATGATCTCTTATTTGAAAAGACTCTTCTCTCTCATTTTACCTAAAAACGTCAAGTTTTTACAACACTAAAAAGATTAGCCATTGCAGCATTTAATGTAGTTATGATAAAGTCTGCAAAACCTAGAGGAATGATCGTTCCATAATCATGAACAATCGTTCCTAACACAACAGTCATATTTTTTCAGATCTAGGTTAACTGGATTGGTCGTTCCATCGCACCCTCGACAACGGCACCAAAAACTTGACAGATATAAAGTTTAATCCTTCGCAAGTGTACGACTTGCAATCGCAGCATAGTGCACGAGTAAGGGTTAATCCCACAAAGACTGGAGATGCTCTTGCGATCCTAGAAACTATGTCTTGATGAAATTAACAAAATCAAAATAAAGAAAACATATAAACAACATTAAAGTGGAGGTGGGACTATGGGGGAAAAGGTGGATGGGGAATTGAAGCCTGTTAGTATTGCATCTTGGAGAAAACTTTTTGTTTCGAAATCTAGTGCTCCAATGGAATATTTTGCACTGGAAATCCTTGATGATGGGAGGAGGATAAGGGTTATACCTCCAAAAGAGGTTGCTTATTTGGGGAGGGACAAATGGGGAAATTGTCTCGTTGGTTTCTTCCTTGGTAGAAGGTTGCCATTCTCTCTTGTGAAGGGTTTTATCGATAGGAATTGGAAGTGCTTCGGCAAGGTTGGTGTTGTCTCAAATGGGGTTGGGGGCTTTATTCTAAAATTTGATAGTGAGAGCTCCAAGGATGAGGCCTTTGAAGGGGGCCCTTGGCATATTGGGGGGCAGCCCATTTTCCTCAAAAAATGGCGTCCCTCGAATTTAAAAATGGCAGGTGAAGACATTAGTTAGTGTGCCAATTTGGGTCAAATTTAGTGGAGTTCCATTGGAGTTTTGGACTGCTAAAGGGTTGAGCTATGTTGCGAGCGCTATTGGAAACCTCTCTATGGATAACTCACGGATGCGAGGGATAGATTGGAGTATGCAAGAGTTTGTGTTGAAATTGACACAGCTTCTTCATTCCCGAATTCAGTGGAACTAGGCCTCCAATGGTGATTGTGTAAACATAGGGGTGGAGTATTCTTGGAAACCGAGGGCCTGCCCTTTGTGTAGAACTTTTGGGCATAATTGAAGGATGTCACTTGGCCCCTAGATTTGAGAAGGAAAGCGCTGAGAACAAGAACTTGAATCTTACTCAAGAATGGCGAATGGTGACTAAGAGGAAGGAGAATGTGTCAAAGGACGGGTTGTGCAAGCGGAGAATGGGGGCGAGAGCTCTCGCCGCAAAAAAAGCAGCCCATTAATGAGTCGAGAGTCAGTGGTAGTAAAACAAAACCCTCCACTAATCAATTTTGGTTTCTTAGTTCGGGCAATAGGCTGGATATGGGGAACTAGATGGCGAAGAGGGTAGTGAGAATGCCGAAGATAGGTTTGGAAAAGAAAGGATGAAATGTGGGGTAAATGTTCCTAGCAGGGCTGATCTTAACAGGGGTAATAATCGAGGTGCGTGTGACGATTGGGGTAAGTGTGTTAAGGGGACTGAATATGGGGTGAGTGTTCCTAACATAGAAGAGAGGAATTGGAAGTAAGCAAAAGGTTTAATGCTCTGATGCTTGTGACAAAGCGGAGAAGTAACCCCACCTAGGGGTTCCTTGGTGAAAAACAATGAGGGGTGTGAAATGGGGTCTATTCACCGACTATTGTGAGATTCGGAAATTTGATTCGAGTAGATGAAAAGGAAGTCTTAGGAGGGGAACAGAAGTCTTTCTAAAAGCCAAAGGGAGATTAGCCAGGAAGGCGAGAGAAGTTCCTAGTACCCAGTCGTCCCATGATTAACTTGCTTCGTGGAATGTAAGGGGTCTTAATTCCCCTTTGAAACAAAGAGGTTAGACATCTAATCTCTGCATAAAATTGAATTTGTGGTATTTTGGAAACTAGAGTTCGTGAACCAAATTTTGAGGTTACTAAGTCCTTGACATTTGGAGGATGGATGTTATCCATACTATGTGTGCTGCCCTAATGGTAGAATTGGGTTGCTTGGAATCCTAGTTTGTGAGTTCGAAGTCATACAAGCTACGGCTTAAGCCATTCATGGCAAGGTTGTTATTCTGGACTCTAATACTTCTTGTTTGCTCATTTGTATATGGCTCAATGGTCCGCTAGAAAGGAAAGAATTATGGAGAGACTTGATGGTAAAGCTCATGATTTTGAGGAAATACCATGGGTGATTATGGGTGATTTCAATGCGATGAGATTTGGGCATGAAAAAATCGCGGGGTTCCTATAGGTGGAGAATTATGTTTCGGACTTGAATAATATGTGTAATAGACTAGGCTTAAGACCTTGGTTTTGGGTAGCTTTTTCACTTGGAGTAATATGAGAGAAGGGGAGCATAGATTACTACTAAGATTGATCGAGCTCTGTGAATGAAAAGTGGGGCTGTGTGTTTGTAATTCCATAGCCATTCCCCCCCCCCCCCCCCCCACCCCCCCCCCCCCCCGCCGGACCATCTCCTTGTATTGTTGAGTGTGGGGTTATGTCTTCACCTAGGAAAATCCCATTTCGGTTCTTCAACTTTTGGGCTCACCATGAAAATTTCATAGCATTGTAGTAAGGCTTGGGAAGAAGAAGTTAGGGTACCCCCATGTATCAATTGGTCACTAAATTGAAGAGAGTCAAAGAAGCATTAAAAGTGTTTAACAAGAGGAGTTTGGGAATATCCGGCAAGAGTTATTGAAGCTAGAGAAAACCTCGTTAGGGTCCAGCATGCTCTTGCCTCTAATCCTCTTGATGAGAACCTATTCTTGCGGAAAAAAAAGCCAAAGCTTTTAATTTTAATCTTTAGTCGAGAGGAGGAGTCTTAGCTAGGCAAAATATAGAGTGCATGGCTTAGAGAGGGTGACAAGAACACAAGCTACTTCTCAAATGTGTGAATGGCTGAAAGAATAGAAATAGAATCACCAAGTTAAGAGTGATAACGACAGGTTTTTCAAGAATAGGAGATAAAATCCTGTTATGCCAAGAACTGGTGCACAACTACAATCGAGCTTCGACCAAGTAGAAAATGTGTGCTTTGAAATTGATTTAATGAAGGCTTATGACTTGGTTAATTGGGAGTTTCTCTTACAAGTCCTTAAGAATTTTGGATTCCCGAGTGTACTTGTCAATTGGATATCCAATGCATCACTACTCCTAGGTTCTCGGTGGTCATCAATGGGGAGCTGGTGGGTTCTTTGGGAGCTCTAGAGGATGAGGCAAGGGGATCCGTTATCCCCTACATGTGTTGTTATGCTATGAGGTTCTCTCAAGGCTCTTGAATAGAGTGGCGGCTAATCCGAACTTTAGTTTTCATTGGAGATGCAAGAAAATGGGGCTGACTCATCTTCGTTTTCGCGGACGATCTAGCTTTTGTAAAGCCGAAGGTACTTCTCTATCTCTCCTTAAGAATGCTTTAATTACCTTTTAAAGTTGGTCAGGATTGAGTGCTAATCCGGATAAGAGCAATATCTTCTTTTCTGGTGTGAATGACAATGAGAAGATGGAACTCTTAAGTTTGATAGGTTTTGCCGAGGCTACTCTACCCATAAAATACTTAGGTGTACCCCTTATTACCTCTAAGTTAACCTTTGGGGATTGCCAACCTCTCTTGGATAAAATCTTGGCTCGAGTTACCTCTTGGAGAAGTAGGTTTTTATCCTATGCGGGGAGGATTATTTTGATTAAGTCGATTCTTTGGCGTATCCAGATTTATTGGTCGTCTCTCTTTATTCTTCCTGCCAAAATTCAGAAGGAAATTAATGCTAGGTTGAGAGCTTTTCTTTGGTCTAGAGTTGATATGAATAGACACAAAGCTAGAATAGCGTGGGAGGAGGTATGTGTACCCAAAAATGAGGGCGGGCTTAGGTTCATGAAATGTAAGGAATGGAACCTCGCCGCTTCTTTAAGACATATTTGGAACCTGTGCAATCATAGAAACCATACTTTGTGGGTCTCTTGGGTCCGAATTCATCTTTTGAGAAATAGAAGCATTTGGGACATCAGCATTCCCCAAAATTGTACATGGTCATGGAGACATATCCTAAAAAATAGGGAAATGGCTAGAAAGAATATCAAATGTCGCATTGGCAATGGTAACACCACCTCTCTTTGGTTTGATAACTGACACCCGAACGGCCCCCTTGTTTGCGTCTATGGGGAAAAGATTATTTATGATGCAGAGATTGCTAAGGATGCTAAGGTGAGTTCTGTGATTGATGGATGCAATTGGAAGTGGCCAAGTGCCAATTCTTGGGCTCTTATTAATATGAGGAACTCTGTGAATTTCACACCTTCCAATGTTGATGACAAGATTTGTTGGATACCCTCACCTTCGGGGGATTTCTCTACCAAATTGGCTTGGGAAGCTATTAGAGGAAGAAGAGCAAAAGTTGAGTGGTGTGACTTGGTGTGGTTCTCAAAGGCTATTCAAAGATACTCTATGATCTTATGGATGGCTATTAAGGAGAGATTACCTACAAAGGAAAGGTTGATGAGGTATAGGGCTACTATTAACGCTCTTTGTTGCCTTTGTAACTCATATATGGAATCTCTTGACCACTTATTTTTTGCATGCCCTTTTTCTAAGTCTATCTGGAGTAAGATCATTATGCTTTCTAACCTTGGCTATGTGGCTAGACCCTGGCATGATTACATCCCCCATTTGGCAAGGAAATGGAAAGATAAGAGCCTAAAATTCACTTTGGGTAGGCTTTGTTTAGGGGCTACGGTTTATTGGATTTGGAGGGAGCGGAATTCACGGATTTTTAGGGGTGACTATAAGGATTCCTCCACCATAACTGATGTTATCAAAAGTGTTGTGAGAGACAAAGCTATGGATCTTAGGAATGTCAAAGTATCCTATAGCAATAGGAAGTTGGCGAATGATTGGGGCCTTCCTATATCTATTTTCAAAGATGTTCCTCTAGTTCCCGACACCGTTTGAAGACTGGAATACGGAGCGTTACGCAGAATGGTTTTTGCTTGGTTGTGTTTCTATCATTTGTAACGAGTTTGGTCTTGTGTTTTTCTTTTAAATGATTCTAACCTAGGGAGGTGTCCTATGGTAGGCGGAATTGTTGTTGTTCTCTTTGCTCTCTTCTTGGTTTTTGTGGTTTAAGATTAACCCCAAGAGTGAATGGCCATTTGTAGGCTTGTTTCCTTTGATTCCTATTTTGGGGCATGTCCCAAAATAGGTTGGTCGCCCTTTATCAGGCCTTTGTACATTCTTCTCTTTTTTAATTTATTTACTTACTTAAAAAAAAAAAAAAAAAAAAATCTATCTATATAAAAAGGATCCTAGGGCTCTAACTCCATCATAATTATCATGCTAAGTGTTGATCATCAAACTATTGTTCTCTTCACTCAATTGTAGGGTTCGTACATCATTGGGTTCAGCCTAGTACTTTCATAATTCAAACTAGCTAGTGGCGTATAGCCTAGTCTAAACAAAGAAGGAACCAATTTGCATAGGCACAAATCATCCATTCACAAAGCTAGTCAAGATAGGCATAGCGCCTCTCATTTCTAAGGTATTACCGCCGCCATTTGGAATAACCTAGTGTTTCCATCAACTAAACTAGCTAGTGGCGTATAACCTAGTCTAGTAACAAAAACTCATTAAGCACAAGACAATCTTAAAGACAACAACCAATCTATACCTGGGCAGGGCTACAAATCAATCATTCCACACCCAATCTTGTCTCATACAATCAATTAACTAACATCAAGATTGATCAAGCCCTAATATCAACTAAAGATTGAATTAAACACAATGAATAAATCTAGAACATAATCGAATGGATAAAACAAATAGAATAACAATAAAACACAAGCCTTTAATTAGATTACATCAAATCCCTTGAAAACAAACTACAACATAAATGAAAAGAAACAACAACACCTGCAACCATAATCTGAAGAACAAAGGAGGAGGCTCATCCTTTCCAAGAGCCCCAAATGTATTCCAATCCCAAATATGTTTGTAAAACCTAAAACTTGCTAAAAATGGACTAAAGCTACCTTTATATAGTTTTTAGACAAAATGGCAAACTTTTAAATACCAATCGCCGAAATTACGATTGGAAATGCGACATTTTTATATTGTGCGTGATTTGCACTGTGACGCAGTTGAATTGTGCCACGACGAATTTCCAGGCAATTTCTTTTTCAACAAAAATTGTATCACGCCGTGGCGCAATTGAATGGCGCTATGGCGCCACACGGATTTCGCTGATTTGTGCTGCGACGTTGTAAATCTTTGCTGCAGTTGTGTCGATTTGTGTGGCGGTGCAAGAATTGGTGCTGTAGCGCCATTTGCAATTTACTCTTTTTCTTCATGCCTTGATTTATCTGCACTCGAAGGTCCAGGATGTCCAAACAACAGCACAAGCATGAACAATCCATTCTTTTGCACTGAATACCTAAAAACACACAAAACACCTGTGATTCCAAAGGATAACAAAACATGCTAGAAATCTCATCATAAATCATGCATTAAACCTTAAATTCCTTACAGTTTCACCCACGAATCACTAAATAAATATGCATTTCCAACACTCATCACAACCCCCAACCAGCTTATTGCTAGTCCCTAGCAATGAAAGTGATATACAAATAAAAGCTAACCTAACTAAACTATCTTAAACCACTTCTGTAACGCCCACATTGAGGTACATAACTTAGTTATACTTTAATGCCCTTAGTTTTGCTTATTTCAAGGTGAAAGTTGAAAAATTAAGAATTTGCAGACTTCACCGCGGCAAAGGAGTTTTGTCGCCGCAACATTGTACACACTGCCAAAATAGTGTTCTCCGAATTGCAAGCTTCGTCGCGGCAAGGAAAGAAGTTTGCCGCGGCAACGTACTCTTTGGAATGTCTCGCCAAGGCGAAGAAAAAGCTTCGCTGGGGCAAAGAATTTGTTGGCATTTTTTAGAAAATTCTAGAAAACTTCCTTAAGGGCAAAATGGTCATTCCATCCATAAGTAGTTGAAAATGTGGGGAGTGAAAAGTAGTAGAATTTAATGGAGAATGCAATGGAAATATGGGTATTATTGTAATTGACTGAAGGGCAAAGATGGAATTTCATAGAAACTACAAGGGCAAAATGGGAAAGTATAAGTAATAAATGAGGTATTAAGGGTTCAAGAATGAAAACCCTACCATTCTCTACCCCTCACACGCCACTTTCATCCCCAAATTCTCTCAATTTCTTCATCAAATTCCAAGGCAATTTAGAGGATTTTGTAATAACTTCTTTTCTACTAGTATACTTAGAACATATACTATGAAAAATATACATACTTAACAAATGAAAAGTAGTTGGGCCCAAATTTTTTTTTTACTTAACATATATTATTCTGTACATAGCAAAACCACATATACAAAGCTTTTACAACGGTGGACAGTCATGCCATTTCTCTCCGCTTGTCGACGTCCATCCGACCACTTCTTACCTATTTCCTACAAAACATGGAAAAACAACGGGGTGAGCAGAAAAATGCTCAGTAAGTAAATCCTCTACTCCTCTATCCCCACGACTTATACTTTGGTTCTTTCCTTACTCTATTCTTTTCTTCTTCATTCTAATTCTCTCTGTTCTTTCTTTCTATTCTTTCTTTCTTTCTTGCTATTCTTTCTTTCTATTCTTAGGCTCACCAATCATGATGGAAATCATGGTACATGCATGAATGAAATGCATATGCAGTAATGCATAGACATGCATTTTCTTTTCTTATTTCTCTTTCTTATTCAGTTTCTTTTCTTGCTTGCTCAAGCTCTTCTTTTCTTTCCTTGCTTTTCTTTTCTTGCTTGCTCAAGCTCTTCTTTTCTTTTCTCATTCATTCTTATTCTTTCTTATTCTTATTCTTGTTCTTGTTCTTATTCTTATTCTTTTTCTTTTTCTTTTTCTGTGTCGATCAGACTCGGTTGATGCATGGATTTGGAACCCTGGTCATGTGAGTGAGAACAGTCCTCATCTACATGCACTCTTGCGGACTGTACAAATTCTTTCTTCTCCTTAGGCCACTTAATTAAGGTGGCGTGCATGTAGGAAATTCTTCTTGGTACAACCTTCATCCACATACACTCTTATGAGCAGTACAAATTCTTCTTCTTCTTATGCCACTCAATTAAGGTGGCGTGTATGTGAGAATTTCTTCTTCTTAGCAGTCACGGGTTCCCCATCGCAATAACCTATTCTTTTCTCTTCTTTAGCACTTTTCTTTCTTTAATTCTTTAGTGTTTTTCTTTCTTTCTCTTTATTCTTAAAGTTCTTTATACTGTCTTTAAGCATATGCAAATATATGCATGTGGATGGCTCATGCTTATGCTTCTTTCTTAGGTGCACTTATGCAATGCAAATATGCAATGTTGCACAAAATTAAGTTTCTCTATTCATGCATATGCTTCTCTTAGGCATTTCATAAAACAACACGCATGCATACTTGTAAAACCCCTCCCTAGCCGGGTATTTCCTAAGTTTCCCTTGACCATTGAGAACCTGAAAACGCACGCCTAGGAAAGAAGTTTATTTTAAAATCCTATTTAAAGAATAAATTTGTAGTTTAAAAACACATATATATATGTTCTTACTTAAGTTCATTGTATGAGTAAAAAAATATAGTTTCCTTTCTTGGAGTAAATTATGAAATCCATAGTAATAGTTACTAGAACATACACACTTTTACAAAATTTACTAGCAATTTGATTTCCTTTATTAACACAACATATTTACTCCATTATAGAACATGGACAGATTTGTTGCATTATGAAATATGAACATAATTAATACACTAAATACTAGCAAAACCATTCAATAGTCATCATTAAAACATCCCTTCATGCTCATAGCGTCCCTCGGAATCCTCTCCCAGCTTCATGCCTTAATCCTTACCTGCAAAACATTTTAAAACATTTCGTGGGGTGAGCGCTAATCGCTCAGTAAGGGAATATGGCCATTTATAAACTATTAAGGTTCATTGTACAAGTATATATTACTTAGGACCCTACCTACCTACAAAACATGACCTTCATTCTTTGACATAACAAGTTCATAAAACATATCATACACTTTGGACTTTTCTCATAAACATAAGTTATAACATAACCATACATACTATAACATAGAACATATATGACTTATGAAATATTCATGTACATGGCATGCTTATTTCTTTTGTCTTTATACTTGATGGTTTCATTAGTCTTTGTTATCCGATCGGATTCATTTGAACCATTACCTTGTTCTTGGTCGTCACCTCAAAGGACTCATGGTTTCCATAAGAATTCCATTCCTCTGATCTTGGTTTATACCTCAAGAGACTCATGGAATTCATTCTTTAACATTTCATAAATTTTTCATAAGACAACTAAATAAGCTATATGCATTACCATTATGAATGCAAACATATGGACTAACATATTCCATGCTCAATCATACTATATTCTCCTACTAAACTTCTTAACTTAATTCATTCAATTTCTCATACAATACAAGGAATTTCAGTAGTAAGATTATTCAGGGGTTTATTAGAATTAGAAACAAATGGGAATTTCCATTAAGAAGGTGGATGCCATACAGTTCGTTACTTTCAAGCAATTTTTCCATTATCTTCTAATTCGAATTTATTTTTGGCTAAAACAAAAAGTTTTAGGTCTATTTCTCCACTTTTAAACAATTTAAGAATCAACTCAATCAGACTTCTATAACTTCAATTTGACTGATTCAGTGAAGCATGTACATTATAGTCCTAAAAAGCCAAATCTGAATTCATTCATTTTTACCATGTCACCTTCATTTGCACATTCACATCATTTGCCATATCATTCTTAGTAAAAAAAGCCATAAAAACCTCCCTTTTTACAGAACCAAAAAGTGCCAAAACATCATCCAACTGCAAATCTCTTATTTGGCATAATCATCCTCCATAGCACACATACACCAGTCAACACACCCATTGAAACAATCCATAACCAAAACATAGCCTCACACTCATATTAACATAAATAATTAAGTTTCATAACCCTAGGTGTTATCAATTGTAGTGATAAGGGAGATTTTTTTTTCCTTACCTTAGTATTCAAAGCACGACACTCCTCCTTAGCTCCAAAGGTTCACCCTTCCTACCTTACACACAAACCACTTATGAATTTCTCTTTTAACTAAAAGATCAGAAAAACTAGGGTTTTGAAACTCACCTTAAACCCTGAAATGAAGTTTTTTAAGTGTGGATGGTGATCTCCTTTGAAAATCAACTTGAAATCCTAAGAAAATTTTAGAATAAAATGCTTGGATTAGTGGCTTTTATGGTGGATGTGAGAGAGGAAGAAGAAGAAGTACATTTGTGGTGTACAAGGTCGAGTACCTCTCTCTTAAACCTTGTAATATTTATTCCATTGTTACTCTAATGTGATTGGTCAATAAGTTCGTACAGGGGTCATTTGGCATAATTTTTCATATAAGGGCGTTTTGGTCATTTCTACCACAGCATAATAATTAGCACTCATTTAATGCCATTTGACTTCTTTAAAACACTTAAAAAATAAGCAATCCCATTAGGTAAATGACTAATTTACCCTTAGTGCAGTTTTATGGATACTTATTTCATATGGATTTGTATGAAAGACCATTATACCCTTGGTTACCATTTACGCCAATTAACCATATCAATCAACTTTATGACCATTCTACCCTCATTTCCTTCAATGACATCACCCCTTACCTTTATAATGGACACATCTCCGAAATACATGTAAATTGACCATTTACTACCCTTCCACTCAAAAAAGAAAATTACTTGAAAGGTAAATTTCATACCTTAGGGCATCAGAAGAATACCGCGGGGCTACAATACTTAAATTCTACTTTAACTATACTTCTTCTTCTTAAACCTCCATAATTAGAGTAAACCTCCTTGAATCATCACAAATCCAGTGATGAGAATGCAAATGTCATATTTACCCCCCTTAATGTCTAGTCTTTATACTTATTTGTTGCCTAAATGTACTCATTATTATTCTATTTTGATTAGGATGCAAATGGAGCCGTTAAATGCAAAACAGAACTATTAGGTGAATTTGGATAGTTTTACATCTCTTCATAATCTGGGCATAACTCTCTCATCCGAGCTCCGATTAAATGATTAAAAATGCTGTGGAACTCTAAGAAAGAGATCTACACTTTCATGTTTTGAGTTTGGGGAGATACTCGCTGCATCAAGTTGTAATCAAGCTTGAAGTTGACGCACCTGCACTGCTGACGTTCTGGAACATTCCGCATTGTCATGCATCAAATAGGCAATTTATTATTGGAAGATTTGAAGACCTGTTGGACGCAAGTTACAGCTGGACACACCACTTTCCTATTTTATTTTAGCACTTTATTTTATTTCAATTAATCAGAATCAGATTAGGATAAATGTTATTTTAGGATATTAGAATATTTTTAGGAGTTTAGTGAAATTCAAATACTTGAATTGGATATCTTTAAGAGGAGAGAGAGATCAGATTGGGGCATTACACACACCCTCCTTTCTCTCTTTTGATTTTTGTGATGACTATGAGCGCTAATTTTCATAACTTGGTCGAAGGAAACGGAGGCCTCAAAATCAATAAACTGTGAATCTAATCGTTTTTTCTTTAGCGTTCATAAATGTTTTGAGTTTGGATGTTCTTCTATACCTATTTCATGATTGTTGCGTTTAATTACTAGGAGGCCTACTAGTTTATTAATGTGTTGCAATCTACTGCTAAGTTAGTATCAAATCCGTAATTGTTTGATCCCTCTAACTTGTGAGTAATTAGGGTTTAAGAATTTCCTACGTTAGGAATTATAAGTTCTTAAGAAGAACATTTGACTGAATTAAATACAACCGTTTGTGCTTGTGTTGTTCAGCTTCATCGATCTCTCTAGGTCTTAAGGCTGCCACTAGATTAAATCTTTAGCGCTGGTCTAGGGTTGTTTGTAGTAAATTATTAGATCGACTGTTTCCTAATTTTACAACTAAGGAGAGATAGGAAAATAGTTACAACTAAGGAGAGATAGGAAAAATAATTATTTTTGCACAATGATCAGTTGTAAGATTCCAATGGTGGATGTTGACTTAGACCAAGTTTCGTTATTTTGATTGATTTCAATAATTTAGGTTGAATTGCTTTTCCTTAAATTGTTTCTGTTTTAACTCAAACAACCCCCCCCCCCCCCCCCCCCCCCCCCCCCCCCCCCACCCCCCCCCCCCCCCAGCCTTGTTCACGTAGCATAAAACTCCGCTAGACAATCTCCGTGGGAACGATCCTTACTCACACTACTACATGTGTTTTTAGGTTTTAATCTTGGTTGCCTACGATAGCACACCACCTAGCCAAGAAAATCCACTTCCTAAATGCTCTTAAACTCTCTCTAAATTCAAACCAACTTCTATCAAATTATATCAACTCAACCAACACTTCTCATGTAGAAAACCCATTCATGGATCATCATAAAACTTAATAACAAGTTTCATACACAAATCTCAAGCATATGAACTTCATATAACATTCACATAAAACATTCTCTATGCTGTACTTGCTCAAACAAGGGTTAGGGTTAGGGTTGGATTTGCTTACCTTTTTCTTGAGTAGTTGCACAAAAGCTCACTATATTTGTTGGACTTGTTCTCTTTCTCAAACCCTAAGCATAAACTCCATACTAACATAAATTAATCTCATGTCTAGAGCAAGAATCATTACCTCTTGATGCTTAGGATCAAATCCTTGTCAAAATCCAACCAAAACCCCTCAATTTCCTTAACAAAATGAATGAAGAATTGAGAGAAATGGAGAGTAGTAGAAGTGTATGGGGTGTAGAGAATGAGAGGGTTTCTAAGGTTAAACCCTTGTAAGCTCATATAAATAAGCACTCTTTCCCATTTTGCCCTTGCACTTTCTTGGAAATTCCATCTTTACCCGTTAATTCTTTACACATCCACCCCTACTCCAATGCATTCTCCTTGAAATTTCCTTGCATTTCACTCAGCACTTTTCCAGCTAATTAGGGGTAGAATGGTCATTTCACCCCTATAGAAAATTCTCTAGAAACTTCACTAGAAAAATCAGCCGACTCTTCGCCCCGGCGAAAAAATACAAAGCCTATGTTGCCGCGGCGAAGCTTCTTCTTCGCCCCGACGAAGTCTGCACTTCCATGATTCTCCAAGGCTTCACCAAATTCAGGGCATCCAAGCAACTTTTTTTTTTTGTTAAGTAAGTAATCATATTAAAGAAACAAGAACAATGTACAAAGGCCTAATAAAAGGCGACCAGCCTATTTTGGGACATGCCCTGAAAATAGGAAACAAAAGAAACAAGCCTACAAACAGCCATCCGCTCTAGGGGTTTATCAAAAACCACAAAGGGAGATAAACATCCAAGCAACTTTAACACCTTACAAACTTACCCAAGGGCAACCAATCAACAATAACAACATAGTAATTTAACTTACGGCCAACAAACAATACCAAGACAAAAATAAGCATACAAAACTACGTACCTCAAAGTGGGCATTACAGATTTTTGGTTGGATTTTGGTAGATATTCAATCCTAAGCATCCAAAGATAAGAATTCTAGCAATAAGATGTGAGATTAATTTTTTAAGTGCTGAATTCTTATAGTTTATATGCTTAGGGAGTAAGAAGAAGAGGAAATCTACCAAAGAGAGAGATTCTAGTGTGGAACTACCCAAGTTCAAGGTAAGTAAATCCAACCTTAGCCCTTGATTTGAGCAATAATGTGTGTAGCGAAAGTTTTATATGTATTTTATATACTTGAGTGTTGAGATTTGTTGATGGAATTGATGATGATTCATGGTTAGAATTCCACCATGAGTAGAGATGATTGTGTGTATAGAAATTGATGGAAGTTTGGATGAGTTAATAAAGAATTTTAGTAGAGTTATGAAGTGTATTTTCCTGGCTAGATTTGAAGTTGTTTTTAGGCAGCTTTGCTCCAAAATTTTGGTGGTTAGAGATTGTTATAGAAGTGTAATCACCTTAGTGCTTTATTTGTGCATACAAAGTGTTTGATGAAATTACATAGAGAAGTGCATGTATGAGTAGGTTGGTTTATCTTTTTGATATGAGCTTGTAGATGGTAGAGAAAGTAGAGAATGACTTGTGTACATGCCATATTGCATCCTTGCATTTAATCATTTGAATTACTAAAGAACAATAAGAAAAGCCCATCTACATGCATACATGTATATAAGAATATTAAAGAGTAAAGAAAGAAAAGAAAATTATTAAAGAAAAGAAATTGAATACTAATTTCTAAAAGAAAGATAAGAGAAAAGAAGGTTGTTGCGATGGGAAACCCGTGAGTGACAAGAAGAAGAATATTCTCACATGCATACCGCCTGTAGTGAGCGGCCTAAGAAGAAGAAGAATTTGTAAAGTCCTTAAGAGTGCATGTGGATGAGGATTGGACCTAGAAGAATATACCTACATGGACGCCGCCTTTAGTGAGCGGCCTAAGAAGAAAAAGAATTTGTACAGTCCGTAAGAAGTGCATGTAGATGAGGACTGTACTCACTCACATGATCAGAGTTTTGAATCCATGCCTCAACCGAGTCCGACGGCAAAGAAAAGAAAAGAAAAGAAAAGAAAAGAAAAGAGAATAAAACAAAAGGATGAATAGAAAGAAAAGAAAGAATAGAATGAGTGAAAGAAGAAAAACAGAGAAAGAACGAAACACAGAAAAGAAAGCTAAACAGAATAAGAAGCAGAAAAACAGAAAAGAAAATGCAAATCCTATGTATTTGTGCATTTGCATCATACTTATGCATGATACCATGCCTACTATCATAAGTAGTGAGAAATTAGAAAGAAAGAAAGAACAGAGAGAACTTGAAATAGAAAAAGAACAGAGAAAAAGAGAAGAATAGAGAAGTGTGATGTAAGTAAAGAAATTCAGAATATGAGCAACGGAGATAGAAGAAACTTACTGAGCAACTAGTGCTCACCCTGTTGTTTTCAATGTAATTGCAGGAAATAGGTGAGAAGCGGTCAGATGGAACGTCGAGAACTAGAAGGGAATGGCATTACTGTCTACTGTATTTTGAGTTTATGTATAAGATACTTTTGTTGTTGTAAAGAATTTAGTATATAAAGTAAAGAAAATTTTTTGGGCCCACTATCTTTTACTTATGTACTATATATTTTTTATGATATATTTAGTGACTTCATATTATATTTTCCGAAATCTGCTAGCTAGAAAGAGTTATTACAACTTCTATAGGTTATCACGATTGCATTTAGCATATGCAATAAGCCTTTAAACCCCCAGGTCCCCTTAGTGGACGAGTTGTAGTCTCGTGAGGGTTTTTAGTGATGTTAACCACAAACATCTTACAAGTCCTAACACACAAATATACAAAATAAAAATTTCCTAGATTAAGCAATAAGTGTGTCTCATACAAAGCATACACATATAGCAAAAAGAATAAGCAATAATTACCCCCCATCTAGGAACACCCTAAACATCAGTTTCATCTTCATTCTCAACTCTGTCCGCACAGTCATACCACAAACCATCAATCCTAGCCTTAGAGATAATCTCATATGCAATTTCCATAAAGAAAACAAATTTTTGATCCCATAAATATGAAAACTTTAAAAACACAAACTCCATAGGCCTACTTTTCATATCACTCTCCACACATATATAACAAACATACAAATTAAGATCATTAGGACTTCATTAAGCTTGTAACGTTAGGCTAGGGTATTGGGTTATGAAAGAATGTAAGCCTTTATTTTTTTCTTTTATTGCATCACTTTGCCCAATCATAATTGAATATGTACCCTTTTGATGCTTCCTTTTATTTATTTATTTATTTTTAAACACAAAACTTAGGAAGCAATGATATCACCAAATTTCCCCTTTTCCCACACAACAACCCCCAACCAATTCTTTTGCACATCTTCACAAAATTTTACAACAAAGCTCAAAGCCTCACACATTTCACTTTCATCAATTCAGATTAAATCATCTTAAAAGAATATCAAAGGTAGGAAATGTGTATAAGAGTTATATGGGACAAGTTATTGCAGGTAAAAAGAAAGAAAAATCAAGGCTAAATATATACAATAAGGCTCAATGGGGTGTCTAAGGATAATAACTTATAAGGTTGGCTTGAAAGACACAAACGGTCCAAAGATGGCCTAACTCACTTATTTAATTATTCGTCGTCTAGGATTTCGCCTCAAGTGATCATCAAATAGGTTCTAGAATTTTAAAGACCTCACAAAAATAGTAGGAAGATTAAACACAAAACATCCCTAAATGCTAGAACCAACCAACCAAACAGACCACATCTCGAGAGTTTCAAACTACAACAAAACCAACATCCAAAATAGTTCTTTGACTAGGGTTAAAATTAACCTCTTGATGAGATTCTAGGCCCAAATGAGTCCTTGGTTGTGCAAGGGTTTCCATTGAAGAATCAAGAGGTCCAATCTTTACAAAATGTGCACCAATCGGTCCAATCACTCAAGGAGGTTTCCATTGAAGAATCAAGAAGCCCAAGCTTTACAAAGTGTGCACCAATTGGCCAATCACTCAAGGAAGTCCACAAGCTTGCCCATTGAGTGTTAAAGGTCCAAGACATTTCTCAAGGCCTTTTTGTTGGCCCAAACTGTGGGCATCAAGTGTGGAGATGTTTATTTGGCCTAAGCCCAATCAATGGATGTTATTTGATTCAAAAAGATGCAGGCTAGCCAAGCTAATTAGAGTTAGGGACATAGATCCTAAAATTAAGGGAGTGGTTGTACTATCGCATTAAATGGATATGGCGTTATGTATTGAATTTGGGGTGGGGAATTAAGCCCGTTTGAAGATTGGATTACAAAGGGTTAAGCAGAAGGGTTTTTTTGCTTGGTTGTTTTGTCTCATTGGTGAAGAGTTTGATTTGGTGTTTTTCTTTTAATGATCCTAACCTAGGGAGGTGTCCTATGGTAGGTGGGATTTTTAGTGTTGTCTTTTCTTTCTTCTTGGTGTTTATCTCCATTCGTAGTTTTAGATAAACCCCTAGAGCGGATGGCTGTTTGTAGGCTTGTTTCTTTTTTTTCCTATTTTTGGGGCATGTCCCAAAATAGGCTAGTCGCCTTTTATTAGACCTTTGTACATTCTTCTCTTTTTTTAATATGATTACTTATAAAAAAAAACAAAGATTTCAGAAATCCTTTTAAAAAAAGTGTATCAGAGGCAGCCTATATTTGTAAGACTGTCTCATATAAACTTTTATGTTGGGGATAATATATGTAAGCTAGGAATTTGTATAAAATCACAGTTTACTCTTCCTCCCATCAACTTCAATATAAAAATCTTAGATCTAAAGTAGATAAAGAGTAAAATTTTATTTTTCTCCATCAATTGTACTGTGCCAATAAAAAATGTAGTAATCTTCATCGTATAAAGTTCAAAGTCTTAATAATTTCAACAATCATACAATGGTTTTATTAGATGGATGTTTGCACTAAATTTGTGGCTGAAATAACAAGCAAGAACTCATCAGAGAAAGCCAAAACGATGATAAGATTACTTCAGTTACACAAAAAAGAGCAGAAAGCCACCACCCCTAATACTGTTCACGTTAGTGAGAGAAAATGCTCTCTTTCCATATTTTCTTCTCCACCCACCACCTCTCTCTCCACCCTCATCCTCCATCCTCCACCTTTACCATTTAACTTCACCTGTCCCTCTAACCATTTCCTTAAGTTCTCTTTTCACATTTTCGTTCACAAACCTGCACTTTGTTTTTCCGTTTTTGTTAATCTTTTTGTTTGCTATGTTTCAGTCATTCTTTGTTGTGTTTGGGGGTTGTTTTTGGGTTTAAATTGAACTCCTTGGTTGTTTGCTCTCCTGTCTTCTCTTTTGCTTGTTGGTGGCTGTTGTGGTTGACCTTGTTTTGTGTGGGCTGTTTCTTGGCTTGGCCAGATTTGGAAGAAGGTGGGTGGCTGCTGCAGTTGTTTTGTTTATTTTCGTTTTTTTGGAGTTGCTGTTTGGTGTTGAAGAAAAAAAAAAAAATTCAGATCGTGAGATTCAAAAGAGCGTTCAGCATGCGAATGTGAGTAGCTTGAATAATTGAGTGTAAACACGTGAGGGGAGTGTTTGTGAGAAATTTTCTAACATTTTCTACCGGTACTCCTTCATGGAAAATCTTGAAAAAGGATGTGATGGGTTTTTTGTCGTGTAAGGGGATTGGGTTATATGACATCTCGGCTGGTGGTTGTGCTAGAAAAGGCTACTTTGACAATTGGAAGTCTTGGGGTGTTGATCTAGTGCTTTGTTTTTGTGTCACTAACGGGCCCTACCTTGTTAATGTCCATGTTTATGGAATTCTTATTGATAATGCTTATGCATATGGGTTTTGTGCTCTGATACTTTTGAACGTAACCCAGGGCACTTCCCGTGGTAGGTGGGATTCATTGTATTCTTTAATCTCTACTTGGTTCCATTCCTTTGACCAGTGGAATGGGAAAAAGAGAAGATTAGGGGTAGACTTAGATAGTATCATTCCTTTGCTCCTAACCTAGGGCTTGTCTTGAGGTAGGTTAGCCGACTTTTAGGCCTTTTGTAATTTCTTTCCCCTTTCTATAAAAGCTTACTTATCCAAAAACAAACAAACAAAAAAAAAAAAAAAATCCGAAGCTTTTACAATGAAAGCTATGAAGAAACAATTAGAACTTCTGATGAATATTATGAATAGTTTTGAGAGTAGGATAGAAGGAATGGAAGAGGGGGAGACGAAAAATAAAATAAAAGCACCATCCAGATGAGCTCATGATAGGATAGTAACCGATAGAGAGAATGATCACAGTGACGATGAGATGAACATAATAGGTGCGGATAGGATGGTTAGAAAGAATGGTGGGAAATACTTTAGAGGAGGTAAGAACTCAGTTTGGGAAGATAGAAACTTAGGTAGTATTAAGATTAAGATTCCACCCTGTCAAGGTAGGAACAATCTGGAGGCCTATTTGGAGTGGGAGAAAAAGGTAGAACAAGTCTTTGATATCTACAGTTACTCGGAAGAGAAGAAAGTGAAATTAGCGGTCGTGGAGTTTACCGAATATGCCAGCGTATGGTTGGACAAAATAGTTAGGAATAGGCTAGAAACATGGGTAGACCAAGGGTGTTGATCTAGTGCTTTGTCCTTGTGTCGTTAACGGGCCCTACCTTGTTAATGTCCTGGCGGATTACGTGTAAGGGGATTTCGTAATATGACATCCCGGCGGGTGATTGTGCTAGAAGAGGCTAGTTTTGCAATTGGAAGACTTGGGGTGTTGATCTAGTGCTTTGTCTTTGTGTCATTAACAGGCCCTACCTTGTTAATATCCATGTTTATGGAATTCTTCTTGTTAATGCTTATGCACATGGGTTTTGTATTTTGATACTTTTGAACCTAACCTAAGGCATGTCCTATGGTTGGTGGCATTCACTGTATTCTTTAATCTCTACTTGGTTCCATTCCTTTGACAAGAGGAATGGATTCATTCCGAGCCATCACCGTAGAGATTTGTTCCAGAGGTTACAAGGGCATAGGCAAGGGAATAAGAACATAGAGGATTATCATAAGCAGATGGAGGTGGCTATGACTAGGGCAACACTCTGTTGAGTTAGAAGACATGGTCCATATGGCCATGAAAGTTGAGCGAAAGTTGCAATGTAAGGGCCGATGAGACTTTTTTTTTTTTTTTTGGGGTAAGTAAGCTTTTATAGAAAAAGGAAAGAATGTACAAAATTCCTAAAAGTCGGCCAAGCTAACTAAGGACAAGCCCTAGGTTAGGATCAAACTAATGATACTATTTTAGTGGCTGACGAGTATCAGGATCTTATAATAATCCTTTTAGGTCAAGCGGGTCTAAGCCAGATGAGGGGACCTCCTACAAGGCAAAAACTGAGAGTCCCAAGCCTAAAAAATACGAGTTCAACCGTGATCTAAACTTTAGTAAACCCTTACTACTCGAGAAACAACGAGATAAAGTTCTTTAAATGTTCGAGTAGAGGTCACATACCTACTCAGTGTCCAAATAAAAAAGTCACAGTATTGAGGAGACCAAATCCATAACAACTAAACCCTAAACTCTAAAGCCTAAAAAACCCTAAACCCTAGAGGCTAAACCTAAAACCCTAATCCATAAACACTAGGCCATAAAAAGTCGTAAACACCAAAAACCGTAATCCCTAAACCCTAAATGACCCTAAACCATAAATCCTAAAAAACCTAAAAACTAAAAAACCCTATACACTAAACACTAAACTCTAAAAAATCTTGAACCCCAAACCCTTAAAAACCTTAAACCCTAAACCTTTCCCTAAAGGCTAAACCCTAAGCCCTAAAAAATCTTAAACCCTAAAGCTTAAACACTAAAAAACCCTGAACCGTAAGCGCATAACTCTAAACCCTGAAAGATCTTATACAACGCTACACTTAAACCCTGAAAGATCTTATACCCTAAGCCCAAAAAAACCCAAAAAACATAAGCAACCCTAAACCATAAAACTAAACCCTAAAAAATCGTAAACACAAAAACCCGTAAACACGAAACCCTAAAAAAACTTAAGCCCTAACGCCTAAAAACCCCAAATCCCTAAACAGCACTAGATGCTAACCCTTTAAAAATCACAAACCCTAAGGACAAAAAAATGTTAAATCCTAAATCCTAAACCTTACATGCTAAAAAACTCTGATGCATAAACACTAAACCCCAAAAAATAGTAAACACAAAAAACCGTAAACCCTAAAAAACCGAAAACTGTAAATCATAAAATAGCCTAAACCCCAAATCATAAAAAACCCCAAACCCTATCTAGTTCATGTATTTTACTGTGCTTTACATGTTTATGTTATTTAGAAGAATTACAACAAACTTTAGGCCTCAGCAAACGCATCAAAACCCGAAAAAACGCTAAACCCTAAAAAATTTTAGACCCTAAATGCTAAAAAACTTTAAACCCTAAACCTTGACAAACCCAAAACCGTAAATCCTCAAAAACCCTAACCCTAAAAGAAAAATCCTAAACCTCAAAATCCCAATGGTCTGTTTCTTATGAATTCTTTGAATTCAAGTGAGGCAAAGAGTTCTGGTGGGGTGTTTAACAGGCAGCAAGTTGGGGGTGGAAGAGTGATTGATAAGGTTGGCGTGGAAATTTGTGATGGGAATGTGCTTGTTGATTCAAAGGTGCCTCCAATTATGATGCATGGCGAGAAAGCGCTGAGTGGAGGTGGGACTTTTGGGGAAAAGGTGAACGGGGAATTAAAGCCAGTTGGTATTGCATCCTCGAGAAAACTTTTTGTTTCGAAATCCAGTGCTCCAATGGAATATTTTGCACCGGAAGTCCTTGATGATGGAAGGAGGATAAGGGTTATACCTCCTAAAGAGGTTGCTGATTTGGGGAAGGATAAATGGGGAAATTGTCTCGTTGGTTTCTTCCTTGGTAGAAGGTTGCCATTCTCTCTTGTGAAGGGTTTTATCGATAGGAATTGGAAGTGCTTCAGCAAGGTTGGTGTTGTCTCAAATGGGGTTGGGGGCTTTATTCTGAAATTTGATAATGAGAGCTCTAGGGATGAGGCCTTGGAAGGGGCCCCCTGGCATATTGGGGGGCAGCCGCTTTTCCTAAAAAAATAGGCGTCCGAATTTAAAAATGGCAGTGAAGGCATCAGTAGTGTGCCGATTTGGGTAAATTTAGTGGAGTTCCATTGGAGTTTTGGATGCTAAAGGGTTGAGCTATGTTGCGAGCGCTATTGGAAAACCTCTCTACATGGATAACATCACGGATGCAGGAGATAGATTGGAGTATGCAAGAGTTTGTGTTGAAATTGACACAGCTTCTTCATTCCCGAATTCAGTGGAACTAGGCCTCCCGAATGGTGATTATGTGAACATAGGGGTGAGTATCTTGGAAACCGAAGGTACTTCTCTGTCTCTCCTTAAGAATGCTTTAATTACTTTTGAAAGTGGTCAGGATTGAGTGCAAATCCCGATAAGAGCAATATCTTCCTTTCTGTTGGGTGAAATGAAAGATGGGCTCTTAGTTTGATAGGATTTGCCGAGGGTAGTTTTCCCATCAAATACTTAGGTGTACCCCTTATTACCTCTAAGCTTACCTTTGGAGATTGTCGACCTCTCTTGGATAAAATCTTGGCTCGGGTTGCCTCTTGGAGAAGTAGGTTTCTATCCTATGCGGGGAGGATTATTTTGATTAAATCCATTCTTTGGAGTGTGCAAATTTACTGGTCGTCCCTCTTTACCCTTCCTTCCAAAATTCATAAGGAAATTGATGCTAGTTTGAGAGCTTTTCTTTGGTCCGGAGTTGATATGAATAGACACAAAGCTAGAATAGCTTGGGAGGAGGTATGTGTACCCAAAAATGAGGGTGGGCTTGGGTTTATGAAATCTAAGGAATGGAACCTCGCAGCTTCTTTAAGACATATTTGGAACCTGTGCAATCACAGAAACCATACTTTATGGGTCTCTTGGGTCCGAATTTATCTTTTGAGAAATAGAAGCATTTGGGACATATGCATTCCCCAAAATTGTACATGGTCATGGAGACATATCCTCAAAAATAGGGAAAGGGCTAGAAAGAAAATCAAATATAACATTGGCAATGGTAACACCACCTCTCTTTGGTTTGATAACTGGCACCCGAACGGCCCCCTTGTTTGCACCTATGGGGAAAGGATTATTTATGATGCGGGGATTGGTAAGGATGCTAAAGTGAGTTCTGTGGTTGATGGATGCAACTGGAAGTGGCCAACTGCCAATTCTTGGGCTCTTATTAACATGAGGAATTCTGTGAATTTCACTCCTTCTAATGTTGATGACAAGATTTGTTGGATACCCTCACCTTCGGGGGATTTCTCTACCAAATCGGCTTGGGAGGCAATTAGAGGAAGGAGAGCAAAAGTTGAGTGGTGTGACTTGGTGTGGTTCTCAAAGGCTATTCCAAGATACTCTATGATCTTATGGATGGCTATAAAGGAGAGATTACCTACAAAGGACAGGTTGATGAGGTATGGGGCTGCTACTAATGCTCATTGTTGCTTTTGTAACTCATCCGTGGAATCTCTTGACCACTTATTTTTTGCATGCCCTTTTTCTAAGTCTATTTGGAGCAAGATCCTTAGGCTTGCTGACCTTGGTTATGTGGTTAGACCCTGGCATGATTACATCCCCCATTTGGCAAGGATATGGAAAGGTAAGAGTCTAAAATTCACTTTGGGTAGGCTTTGTTTAGGGGCTACGGTTTATTGGATTTGGAGGGAACGAAATTCGCGAAGTTTCAGGGGTGACCATAAGGATTCTTTCACCATAATCGATGCTATCAAAAATGTTGTGAGAGATAAAGCTATGGACCTTAGGAATGTCACAGCATCCTACAGCAATAGGAAGTTGGCGAATGATTGGGGCCTCCCTAGATCTATTTTCAAAGACATTTCTCAAGTTCTCAACACCGTTTGAAGATTGGATTACAAAGGGTTACGCAGAAGAGTTTTTACTTGGTTGTTTTGTCTCATTGGTAAAGAGTTTGATTTCGTGTTTTTCTTTTAATGATCCTAACCTAGGGAGGTGTCCACGGTAGGTGGGATTTTTTGGTTTTCTCTTTTCTTTCTTCTTGGTGTTTATCTCCCTTTGTGGTTTTAGATAAACCCGTAGAGTGGATGGCTGTTTGTAGGCTTGTTTCTTTTGTTTCCTATTTTCGGGGCATGTCCCAAAATAGGCTAGCCGCCTTTTATTAGGCCTTTGTACATTCTTCTGTTTTTTTTTTTAATATGATTACTTACTTATCAAAAAAAACAAAAAAAAATCCTAAACCTTTGTTTTTTGTTAAGTAATAATATTAAAGAAAATATAAGAATGTACAAAGGCCTGATAAAGGGCGACCAGCCTATTTTGGGACATGCCCTGAAAATAGGAAACAAAAGAAACAAGCCTACAAGCAGCCATCCGCTCTACGGGTTTATCTAAAACGACAAAGGGAGATAAACACCAAGAAGAAAGAAAAAAGAACACCAAAAAATCCCACCTACCGTGGACACCTCCCTAGGTTAGGATCATTAAAAGAAAAACACGAGATCAAACTCATTACAAATGGTAGAAACACAACCAATTAAAAACCATTCTGCGTAACCCTCCGTAATCCAGTATTCACACGGCGTCCCTAAAAATCCTAAACCTTAAAAACCCTCATACCTAAAAAACTTTAAACCCTAAACTCTAAACCCAAAAAAACTGTAAACCGTTCAAAATACTAAAAACCCAAAACCCTAAGTCCTAAGTCCTAAATCTTAAAACCAAAAGAACAATGTACTTTAAACCCTAAAAAATCGTAAACGCTGAAAAACCTTATACCGTAAACACTAAACCTTAAAAAAATCTTATACTCCAAACCCAAAAAACCTCTAAACCCAAAAAAATAAAAAACTCTAAACGCTGAACCCTAAAGGCTAAATGCTAAACCCTAAAAAACTGTGAAACGTTAAAAAATTCCAACATCATAAACCCTAAAACCTAAAAAAACCTTAATCCCAAAACCCTAAAAAATGCTAAACCCTTAACTCTAAATTACTCAAAACGATAAAAAACATTAAACCATGAACCACAAAAAACTAAAACAGTAAACCCAAAAAAACTCCAAACCCTGAACCGTAAAAGAACATAAACCCTAAAAAAACACAAACACTTACCCTAAAAAACTCTAAAAGCTAAAAAACCCAAAACCCTTAAAAAAGCTAAACCCTAAAAAACCTAAAACCATAAACTCTCTATATCCCTAAACCCTAAGCTGAAAAACCCTAAAAAAAACGTAAACCTTAAACAATAAACCGTAGAAAACAAAAAACCCAAAAAACCCCAACACTCTAACCCTCTCTAAAAAACCTTAAACGCTAAATCCTGAAAAAGTCGAAACCATAAACTCGAAATCCTAAAAAAAAGGCATAACAAATAAACCCTAAATGCTAAACCAAAAACCCTAAGCCATAAACACTAAAAAACACTCAACCCTAAACAATAAACCCCAAAAAACCTAAAGCCTAAATGCTAAACCAAAAATACTAAACCCCAAAAAACTGTAAACCCTAATAAAATAAGACACCCTAAATCTCTAAATCCTAAAATGCCCCAAACTCAAGACAATGTTAAATTCTATACCACAAAAAATCTTAAACCCTAAACCCTGAAAAACCTTGAACCCTAAACTCTAAAAGCCTCGAAACCCTAAACCTTAAATGCTTAAAACCCCTAAGCCCTAAACCTTACACACTAAAAAACCCTGAACTCTAAACCCTAAATGTAAACACTAAACCCTAAAAAACAGTGAAGCGCAAAATATCCCACACACTAAACCCTAAAACCTAAAAAACCTTAAACGGTAAAAAAAACACTAAACCCTAAACCTTAAATCATAAAAAAAAAACTTGAAACCCAGAACCCTAAACAATTCTAAACCCTAAAACCTAAAAAACCGTAAACCCTAAATCCTAGAAAACCAAGAACCCTGAAAATAAACTACACCCTCGAACCTAAAAAGCCTAAACCCTAAAACCAAGACTATAAACACTAAAACCGTAAAAAATTTAGAACACGAAAAACCCTAAACTGGCAACCCCAAACCCTAAAACCTAAAAAACCGTAAACCCTAAATTCTACAAAACCGAAAACCCTAAGCCCTAAAGCTTAAACCCTAAAAAAATACTAACCCTAAAATGTAAAGAATCCAAAACCCTAAACCCTAAGCCCTACAAAACCTTAAACCCTAAAACCTAAACCATAAACACTAAAACCGTAAAAAAGCTTAAACACAGAAAACCCTAAACTGGCAACCCTCATTTCGGCATATTGGTGCGTGCAAAACTCTCCACAGCACAAGCAAACTCCCATTGTCGGATTCCTCCACAATCTCATTTTCATGTTCGGTCTCAACGTTTTTATCTTCACATTCTTCGTCTTGCAAAGTCTGCTCAATTTCCTCAATGTTTATTTTAACAAGCATATTCCTATTGTCCACTTCCTCCAGTACTTCCTCTTCACCTTCAGCTTCGTCATCTTCACTTCCCTCTTCCTGAAAAGCCTCCTCAAATTTCCTTTCTTCTGCATAATTGTTCGGCCCTGGTGGAGGTCTAGGGTGAGGTGAGTATGTTCGGTGGTATCGGTTTGGTTCATGGTAGGGTGGGGTTCGTTTATGGTTTTGCTTGGTTTTGATTTCGGGTTCGGGTTCTCAAAAGTTGGAGAATTTCTACTAGTTTTTTGTTACATTCATGTAAATCTCCATAAAGTCTCAACGTGGCGAACTCCCATGCTACAGGTGGTGAGGATGGACTGGTCTTGTTGGACATAATGTAGTGGTAAGTGTTTTGGGACAGGTTCGGTAAATGGGTTTAGGGTCGTTTTTTAGGGTATATAGTACTGTTTAGGTAGTGTTTAAGGCAATTGATAAGTGTTTATGTAGTGTTTAAGGTATATGCTATGGTGTTTATGCTTAAAATGGTGCAAAACGAGCTAAAAACGCAAAATCAGGAGAAAATAATTTTTCCAGCCAAAGTAGTGCAAAATTTAGCAAAGAGAGGTAAATGAAGAACAAGAAGAACTCACTCACCAACCTGGTGCTCTGATACAACTTGATGCGTTCTGACTTACTTTGAGTGAGTTAAAGAAGATTTTCAACAGCCCATAACACACAAGCAACCTCCAAACTTCAAATCTCAAGTGCTACTCAACAATTTCTCCTCAAATCAGCAGCAAAACAATAACACCAATGTAAAATTCGGCCAGCACAAAACATACACAAAAGAATAATAAAACAAACATAAATTGCCAAATAACCAAGGCCTAAATGAAATCCACCAGCCAAGGAATCCACCACCAACCTATGGCAAAGATTGGATAAAGGATGAAAAAACAAACTCTCTCAAGAGCTCCCCATTTTCATTAATCAAGTCTCCTCAGTTTGAAGCGGATTTGTCCTCAAATCCACAAGTTGGACAACTTTCAAGTGGAGATATATTGCCTATATTGAAAGTGGCCGAAATTCCTCCAAGATCGACTTGCAACTTAAACTCCTTTTGCTAAATTGAATGCCGATTGTATCTTATTTTTGCCAGGTTCCATCACCCTGCAGATTTGAGGACAAATCCTCTTCAACCCGAGGAGATTGATGTGAATCCATCTCCGATTGAGTCCATTAACTCTCAATCGGCCCAAGAAGAAACCATGAAAGGGGGACTTTATGGCTCTAAGGTTCATTCAGCCCAAGTTAAGTCAAAGAAGAAAGATGACGATAGGCCAAAACAAGCCAATGAAGAGTCCACAGGTCCAAGCCCTCAATTTATTGACCCACATGGCCCAATTTATCCATTTGGGTGTAATTTAGCCTTGTGGGACCCAAGCATTCTATTTGGGAGGGAAAACTCAATTCGTGTTCAAACCTAATCACATGGGAGCAATTAATGCAAGGACATAAGGGTATGGCAAAGGTGGCACATATAGAGGTGGAACAAATGGGTCGGGTTAGGCAGGTCAACCTCAGCCCGCATTAAGGGAGGTTCAATCCAGACTGCCTAAAAGGCAGATTGGGTTGAACCCAACCCGCATATACCTGCCGGGCAGGCCGGGTTTTAATATGCCAACCCGGCGGGTTAAATTTTTTTTTTTTTAAGAAAAACCCTCTAACCCGCCAGGTTGGGAGTTTTCAACCCGGCGGGTTGGACGAAAAAAATTAAATATTAATTTTTTTTTTTTGTAAATACCTCTTTTACCCTTGAAATATAACTGTTTTATAGCAGTTAGAGGGGTCTTTTTCGTTATTTTCTTTTCCCATTTTTTTTTCTATAAATAGGGCATAAACTCTAATATTTTATCACATCCCAAATTCTCTCATTCTATCATTTTCTCTAATCTATGTTGAAATCTCTCAATTATTCTCTTTGTTATCAATTTGCTCTCATTTTAATTTTTATTAGTTTTTGCAATTTTCAATTCATATTTCCAAATTCCAATTCTCCTTCTTTAATTTTTTTGTTTCTTCTATATCAATTTTTTTTTTTTTTTAACTACAATGGATAGATATTTTTTTTTGATAAGTAATGAATAGATATTTTCATCCTATTGATTTAGATGATGAAGGAAACTATCATAGTCTCCTTGAATTTACTAACATAAACGCAGTAGATTCAAGTAGTCCTACTTTCCCAGTCTAAGAATCTGATACTCCTTATATATGTGAAAAGTAGTATGAAAAAAATTAGAAATAATATTGATAGAATTAGGGATTCTTTAGCTTGGATTACTAGTAATAATAAAAGAAATGATGAATTTCAAGATGCTTGTATAAAATCAAATATGTCTCCTAAAACTTTTGCATTAGACATGCCTGTTAGATGGAATAGGGCTTATTTAATGCTTGATTCATGTTTACCTTATGCAAATTTAATTAGTTATTTTGTAGCAAATAATATAGGTCATCATTATTTGGTAGAAAATGATTGGTATATAGCTAAAAAATTTCATTCCTTTTTTAAAACTTTTTACCAATCCACTTTACAACTTCCTGATATGTATTATCCTACTAGTCCATTGGTAATACATACAATTATAAAAATTTCAGATTTATTTAGAAAAAACAGAAACAATGAAATTTTAGTAGGACCAATATAGGCAATGGAATTAAAATTTAAAAAATATTGGAAACCCATTCCTTTTCTTTATTTTTTAGGTGCTATATTTGATCCTAGAATTAAAGTAGCACATTTAGAAAATGGTTTAGACACATTAACTGAAAATTTACAAAATGAAGCATATGCCAATCAACTAGGAGAGGTAAGAGAGTGTCTTGTAGAGGTATATTTGCAATATGAAAACAGGTATGGGAACCAGCAAAGAGGCGAAATATCCAGAGAAGTTACATCAGAAGAAACAAATGAAGACTTCGACTCCTGGAGTGTACTTAATAGGCCGAAGAGGACCCGAACCCGAAGCACAGCCTCCTCTTCAGAAGCACCAACAACGAATGTACTGTCCTCCATGCAGTTACAGAATAATGAGCTTCACCAATATTTGGGAACCCCCGAAGTGTTACCAGTAGATCCACAACAAAAAACCGACTTTGATGTCTTAGAATATTGAAAAACCAGAAAATGGGTTTTTCCAATATTATCAAGACTTGCCTTGGATGTTTTCTCTGTTCTTGTAAATTGTAACTTGTAAATTAATTATCAATTATTGCACTCTTTTTTCCTTACCAAGTTTTTGTCCCATTGAGTTTTTCTTGGTAAGGTTTTTAATGAGGCAATAATTGTTGTAATTTCTTATTTTATTTTTTGATAAATGAATAAATCTAATGTTTCTTATATTACAATTTCATTGTATTAAAATTGAATTAATATTTGAAATGTTAACAAAAAAATTAATTTAATTGAATTATTGATATTTGAAAAGTTAACTAAAAAGTAAAAACAATTACACAAAAGAAAAAAAATTTAAAAATGATGGGCTAACCCGGCCTGGCCCGCATCAAGACCCATCCGGTTAGGGTTGGCGAGCAGGGCTGGGCCACCCTTTTTGGCCAAGAGGCGGGCCCAATCCAACTCACCCTTGTTGGCCCGTCGGGCTAAGCCTGACCCGCCAATTCCTATACCCCGCCGCGGGTTGGGTTGGGCAAGTTCTTTTTCCACCTCTAGGCAGATGGTGTTGGGTTGGGCAAGTTCTTTTTCCACCTCTAGGCAGATGGTGTTCATTTCGGCAAAAACAACTTGTGAAATTCTTGGCAACTCCATGTTCCTTTCCCCTTTGGGAAACTTTCCTTATTTGGCAAGGACAATCCATGACATTCTTGGCAGCTCTTTGTCCCTTTCCTAAAGAGGAAAGTCACATGTTCTTTGATTTCCCTAGCATTTTATTTATAATTATTTTTTGTTTGCTGTGTTTACATATCCCCATGTATGTCTAAACTATTTTGAATTTAAAATCTCTCTTGACCGCCACATGTCTGGTCAAGATTGATTTTAGTTCCTTTTTTCTGTCACATGGATGGCCTAGATTAGTTGTTGAATTAGGGCAAACCTTTTGTAAGGCCTATATAAAGGCAAACTTCTTATTGTAATGGAGAGACTTGATTAATGAAAATGGGGAGCTCTTGAGAGAGTTTGTTTGTTCATCCTTTATCAAATCTTTGCCATAGGTTGGTGGTGGATTCCTTGGCTGGTGGATTTCTTTAGGCCTTGGTTGGTTATTTGGCAATTTATGTTTGTTTTATTATTCTTTTGTGTATGTTTTGTGCTGGCCGAATTGTACATTGGTGTTATTGTTTTGCGACCGATTTGTGGAGTTATTGTGGAGTAGCATTTGAGATTTGAAGTTTGGAGGTTGCTGGTGTGTTATGGGCTGTTGGAAATCTTCTTTAACTCACTCAAAGTAAGTCAGAACGCATCACATAATCTTTCAAAATAGAAGTAGACTGAAAAGGTGGCAAAACAAAGCCATCAATCTGCAACAGAAAATAAAAATAAAAGCATAAAAAGTAGAAGAAATGGAAATTGAAATTGAAAAAAGAAATTTGGGGAAAGTGAGGGGAGGCTATAGAGAGGATGAGGCCATTAGGAGAAGAGTGTTGGAGGTGGAAAATGCGAAGGATATAATCAGAGAGAGATGAGAGATGGTTTTGCAAAGTTTAGGTTTAATGAGAATCCAGCATTTCTTCATCCCTTTCTTCTTTTGTAATCTTCTCAGAATTTGAGGACTTCAGCTGGGAAGACAACAACGCCGCCGGTAACACCTTGCAAGATTCTTGAGTGGTTGACAAGATATCCAGCCCTGAGTTGACTAAGTGGAAGGGAGTGCTTGATTGGAAGGTGGCTGAGCTCGGGGGTGGTGGACGTTGCAGATGGCTAGACGACGGCGAGATCGAAGAATGTGTTAATGGGTGAGATTGGAAGGTGGCTGAAATTCGTGGTGGTGGATTCCTGTCATGGTGGTCACCGGTGAAGCTTTGTGGCTCGGCTGTCGTGCGACTGAGACCGGGATTCGTGGTGCTGGAATCTTGCTCCTGGTGGCCGCCGTCGAAGCTTTGTGACTCGGTTGTAATGGAGTTGAGACTGGGATGGAAGGTGGTGCCTAGGGTTTTTCAGACTTGAAATTGGATCAGGAAAGTTTTTGGTTCAAATGAATCAGGGTTAATGTTGGAAAAGTAACCCGTCAACCCTAACCCGGCGGGCTAGGCTGCGGGGCGGGCCTGGTTAGCACCCCCCTTTTTTTTAATTCTTTTATACATTTTTATCTTTTAATATTAAAAGCTGTGTTGAAAGTTTACTATAATTTTTTAATGGAAAACATTTTGTAAATATAATATCAACCACGTTTTCAAATATCAAAAATATTGTAATAAAACTAAAAAATTGAAAAATATTTTAGCTTTTGAAATTTATTTTTAAATAAAAAATCAAACCCAACCTAATTTTTTTATCAATCAAAGAATGTCCCTGAATTATCTACAAAAATCTTTTTCATAGATGCACATTCTGCAATAAATTTTAATGACAACCATTTATTTCCACTCCAGAATTATATATATTTAGTTTTAATTGTCATTTAGTTATTATATGTGATAATTAATTTCATTTGCTTTATTCATTTAATAACAATAATTATTACTTTTTTCCTTTTATGGTAGTTTATTTATTTAAAAAAATTTCAGAAGGCAAAGATTTAAGACACTTTTTAACCAGTGAGACATGAATTTTTTATGTTCATGTTGGTTACATGTCAAAATGTCATTAATTAAGAGGTTGTGTCTCATTAAGCCTGATAACATGTCATATGTGACAATGGATCCATAAATATTCATGTACTTTCGGGTCATTTTAACAGATAATTTTCCAAAGAGATTCTCTCACACGCTGTTAGGAATTTGCACACACTTTCCACATTAACAACCCGTCGGGTTCTTTTAAAAAAATAGAAAAGCAACCTATCGGGTTATCGGGTTGTCATATAACAACTCGGTCCACCCGAGAGTCGCATGCGGGTCAAGTTCAACCCAGTTCGCCTATAAGGCGGTCCGGGTTGAATCCTCTTTAATGCGGGTTGGGTTAAGTTTGACCCGTTTACTCTGGTTCATTTGATCCCCTCTACTCAGGGTTATGTTAAAATTTGAAATTTATGAGACCGAATTTTTTGTTTGTTTCAAGTTTTGGGAGAGAAATTTTTGGAAAATGATGTGGTAACTTGGTGACAGGGCAGATGAGGTGATACTGGCCACTTGATGCCATGTCAAGAGAATGATGTAAAAATGTGAGATAAAGGTATCATTACTCCACCGCAGACAGGCTGGTCCACGTAGGGCTTTAACTCTTGGACATTCAGTTTCCCCAAAGATGCGTAAGATCTCATCACCGTTAGATCGAATTTAACACCCGCTTATTTCTATCAAAGTGGCCCACCCTGCTCGATGCTTGACCGTTGGATTCAACCAAAGGGTTTTTCCACTGGGTTTATAAGTTCGTTCGCCTGGGCGGCGTGCTGCATATTTAGCCAACCTTTCGTTCCTGCCTTCTCAGAGCTTCACGATTATATAATTATTTTTCCCCCTTTTTTTTAACAAAAATATATTTGGTTTAAAGCAAGTAATACATTCCACTTATATTCGGAGCTCGGTCTTGAAGGTATTAAATTGGAATTATATTTTTTTATTTTGGAGGGAAATTATTTGAATCATAATTTGTTATTAACGTGTAATGGCTATATTTTGATGAAAATTATTTATTTGATTGTTTTGTTTACTTTTGTTTTTGTTTCTGTGAAAAATGTGCAGATCGAGCTCCTCAAGGTTGAAGCTTTCAGTTTTTTGGTGGTTTAGATATTTTGCAATTTTTATTTGAAGAACTTAAACTTTGTTTTATTCGTCGAAATAACTTCTTATACACACTGGATTTATTAGCAATGGCGAACACGATGCAATTTTGCGGTGTAATTCCGAAGCAATCTTTGCATTGCCCAACTCTGTCGTGGCAGCGGCTTGAGTTTGGCGCGTGTGTGAGTTCGAGTTCTAGGTTTTGTATTAGTGTGAAAAGATCGTGTAGAGATAGAGGAGGTTTGAGAGTGAGTTGTGAGGGAGCGAAAATAGATGTGATTGAAAGGAAGGAGAGTGAGAGTCAAGTATTGGGAGAGAATGAGAAGCAATTGACATGTGTTATGAAGTTCGGTGGATCGTCCGTGTCCTCTGCTGAGAGAATGAGGGAAGTTGCTGAACTTATACTTAGCTTCCCGTACGAAAGGCCTGTGATTGTTCTCTCAGCAATGGGAAAGACAACAAATAAGTTATTGCTGGTATATAATGAATTTTTATTCTGTCTTTGTTCGATTCATATGTGATATTTTTTTTTTCTTTTTGTTTAAGATGAATGTTTTATTGCTTGTTTATTAGGCTGGTGAAACGGCTGTTAGTTGTGGGGTTACTAATGTGTCATGTATTGATGAGTTGAGTTTTATTCAAGAATTACACCACAGGTGAGAAATGTGAATTCCATTTTCATTGATGTTGATCATGGTGAATTAAAATTTGTAATTTGTTTGTATTTGGCATCTTTTATTTATCCAGGACTGCAGATGAGCTTGGAGTAGAAAGGTCAATTATTGAATGTGAGTATCTGTTTCTCTTGAAACCATTTGTTTCTTATTCACTTGTGGTTAAGACTGTCCTGTTTTTGTCTGTGGGAAACATTTTGCAGATCACCTAGAACAACTGGAGCAACTTCTGAAGGGAATTGCTATGATGAAAGAGCTAACTCCACGCACTAGAGACTACTTAGTTTCGTTTGGGGAGTGCATGTCCACTAGGCTTTTTGCTGCATATTTGAATAAAATTGGTGTGAAAGCCCGCCAAGTATGTTATTATCTTCTATATTTTTGTAACTTAGCTTGCTTGTCTTTCTCCAACTATTTTAAAAATTCAGATTTAGATTGATGTACATTGTTCCATTTTACCATGCTTACTTGTAAAATATTATTCAAATAACAGAGAATTACAATGCTTTGCTTTCTTTTTTCAGTATGATGCCTTCGATATTGGCTTCATAACCACAGATGACTTTACAAATGCTGATATTTTGGAAGCCACTTATCCAGCTGTTGCTAAGAGGTTACATGGTGATTGGATCAGTGATCTTGCAATTCCAATTGTTACTGGTTTCCTCGGAAAGGTCCTTCAACTACCTAATTGCTTTTGACATCTTCTTTGGGAGGCTTTGCAATAAGTCTCAATAGATTGTGTTTCTTTGTCTTGTATTCCAGGGCTGGAGGTCTTGTGCAATCACTACATTGGGTAGGGGTGGTAGCGATTTGACAGCCACAACCATTGGGAAAGCATTGGGGTTGCGAGAGATTCAGGTCAGCATGGATATTGAAACTATCGCTTTTGTTTATTTTTAGATCTGTCTTACATGCATGAACTACAAGTTTCCTTTCATGCAAGAGACAGACATACTACTACAACTACAAACATGTATGCCTTAAGTTTGTTTCTTTGAAATATGTGAAAGGAGTGTTTCTTTAATGACGTAGAGTTCTATATACAAGATTGAGAACCTTTGTCATTGTAACTTCTGTGTACATATTAAATTCAGAATGACATAAGACTGAGCTTTTATTGGTTACAGGTGTGGAAGGATGTTGACGGTGTTTTGACATGCGATCCTAACATATATCAACGTGCTGAGCCAGTCCCATATTTGACATTTGATGAGGCGGCTGAGCTTGCATATTTTGGGGCTCAGGTATATTTATTCTATAGCTTTTAGTCCATCTCAGTATTTGAATATCCACAATGTTCCTTTAGTTTTGGAATTGACCACAGATAAAATTGAATTTGCTTTCAAGCTGGATGTATTAAACTAGATAGCATTTTATAATGGCTAGTTGTTTGGGACCCCAAAAAATATCAAGAATTTCTCAACTAAAGCTGAAATTCTGTGGCTGGTATGATCATGACTTTTTTAACCATGTAACTTTTGTTCTTTTATCAGGTTTTGCATCCACAATCCATGAGACCAGCTAGAGAGGGTGATATTCCGGTTAGGGTTAAGAATTCTTATAATCCTAATGCCCCAGGAACTCTGATCACCAGGTCTAGAGATATGACTAAGGTTTGTTGTCAGATTGCTGGTCTAATGATTTCTTTACATAAAAGAGTATAAATCTTCTTATTTCCCAACTGCAGGCAGTATTAACTAGCATTGTTTTGAAACGTAATGTTACCATGTTGGATATTGTTAGCACTCGCATGCTTGGCCAATTTGGCTTCCTTGCTAAGGTAAGAGTGCTAATATTTGGTGCCTGTGCTTTATGTTCCATTGGGTCAGTTTGTGGTTTGAGTCATTAATTTTTGAGCTTGCAGGTATTTTCAATCTTTGAAGATTTGGGCATATCAGTGGATGTTGTAGCTACTAGTGAAGTCAGTATTTCCTTGACATTGGATCCATCTAAGCTTTGGAGCAGAGAGCTAATTCAGCAGGCAAGCGTATGATGTTTTTCTCCATGTCATATATAATTTAGCTTGATGATATACAGTCTGTACCAATTATTTTTGATCTACAGCTGGAGTCTGAATTTTGATTGAGTATTTACAATTAATCTTGTCTCTTGTTACATCTTTTAAACAGGAACTTGACCATGTAGTGGAAGAACTTGAGAAAATTGCCGTTGTCAATCTCCTTCAGCACAGATCAATTATATCTCTTATTGGCAATGTCCAGAGGTCCTCGCTTATACTAGAGAAGGTGATGGATTTTCTCTTCATTTCTTTAATTTTTTTCTCGCTTTATTTGTTATATATTTTTAGTGACCAGGTAGATTATGTGGCAGGCTTTTCATGTTCTACGAAGAAATGGAGTCAATGTTCAGATGATCTCCCAGGGTGCATCGAAGGTATTTCATAAGCCTCCTCTGATTCAATCTTCCTTTGAATCCACGCAGGAGCATGGATTTAAGAACCATTAATAATTAGTGTAGCTACACAAAACCTTTTAATCGCATAGAGACAGAGTTATATGGTCTTTTGCACAAAATGGATGTGTTTGCATTTATTTCTCACTGGTTTTTGGTTTTACAAAACAGGTTAATATCTCGTTGATTGTAAACGACAGTGAATCAGAACAGTGTGTCAGGGCCCTCCACGCCGCCTTCTTTGAGAGTGATCTATCCAATTTAGATGCAGAAGGTAGCCCTGAGAATACTTCTGCCTCAGACTAATAAATCTATTTTTTTTGTCCCTTTACTCCCAAATTTTAAACAATTTGGGAGTAGAGTACTCAGTATCATTATTTAAACATTTAACTGTCCCCTATTGTCGCGAGCAGCATAGCTCTATTATTAATCTTTGAATAATGTATTTTTCCAATTGTATTGCAAAGTAATATTTGTGCGTTGGTGATTTATGATTTGTCCGGTAACTTACCTATTGCATTATTTTGAATTACGAGATATAACAAGTTTTAAGAAAAATGCAAATTAGTATAAAATTTGAGATTATATGTGTTGGGCACAGTTTTTATTTTTTAACATCGAAAATAGTTTTGATTATCTGATCAAACATATATTTTTGAATATTAATACTAAACTTTGATAACATAAAATCCAAAATTGATTAGAAATAAAATTTCTTCTTGCTTGTGTCATTCATTGCTTTTATTCAACAGAAAACAAAGATGCCTTCAATTGACGAGCCAAGAAGACATAACCATTCCATATATAATTTTTACCTATTAATGGAAAAATAAGCTTTTAGTCAGTTTAAGCAGTAATTAATATTTAATATCGACAGAAGAAAGATGTCTTTGAGATTAGGCTAACCCTAGAGATCCTTTAATTTTAAAAGACGAAAAAATAAATAAATTTTCTTAAAGAGGTTAATATTATGATAATTGATTTTGCCCATATAAAAATAAAAATGAAAATCCCTCCATTTGACCGAACCGTAAATACTGAATAGCTGGCATGGCACAACCAATCACAACCTACTATATAAACCTCCAAAACCCTAACATTCCAATTCCCCACAACCCCCACACCGCCACTTAACTATGGCATGCACAATCGATTTCAGGAACCTGGACGAAGGTTTCGGCGGCAAGACCTACAAGCGAAAGCGCCAAGAGGCAGAAAACGCCGCCCTTACCACCACCAACACCGAAGACCATGCCTCCATGGACGTAGACGACGACACGTGTCCACCCGCCGCAAAGCGATCGGCCATCGCGTCCTCAGACAACCCCGACAAGCCGACGTTTGGTCAGCCTACCTACGATGGCGTGATCGCCGGGAAAGTGTCGGGGAGGAATTGGAAGCAGGCGCGTAAACGCCGGGCGTCGGCGAGCAAAGTGAGCGTGAGAAGAACGAGTTTGGAGGAGAGAGAGAAGGAGAAGTTGATAAAGAAAGCGTATAGAGAGAGGATGAATGAACTGAAGGAAGAGATTAGACAGAATAAGATAGAGCAGAGGAAGAGAGCCGAGGAGAGAAAGAAAAGGAAGGAAGAGAATATAATGAAATCTGGAACTAAGTTTCAGGTGATATCTAACAAGAATACTCTCAAGAAAATTGCTAAGTCTAAGGACAAGAAGTTGCTTAAGGTTGTACCTGAAGATTTCGTCAACAAGAATAAGAAGAAATAGTTTCAATTTTGTCTTTTGTTTTTCATGTTTTTGTTTCTGCCATCAAGATTATTAATATTCAATTTTGAAGCTTTCATTTCGTTTGTTAGATGGTTATATAATTTCGAATTATGCAGTACTAAATAATATAATTGAACAAGAGGCAAGAACCCATATCCCACAATTGCAAAGTAAAATTATGAAAAGTTTTTTTTTTTGTTTTTTTGGTGAATGAATATGGCTTTGATAAGTTCACCAATAATCCTTACAAGAGCAAAACCCATCTATGAAATGATGGAATCTGCTTGAATCCCTAACTGTAATTTCTCTTTTGACTATTTTTGAGATCAACTTGATTGCAGCATGGCAATCTGTACAGGCTCTCAAGTTCTTCATTACCAGTATTGGTGACCCTTGTGGCGTACAGATTAGTGCATATGCAATTGCTAATCTTTCACTATGATATTTAAGTGACTCTATTTTGAATTCCTCGTCCTCATCGTGAAGGGCGCAGCTTGTATCAGGTTTATACCCTTCCTTTTCCATTTGCTTCATCAACATTTCAATCTTTCTCGTGATTGCCTTCATTTGTGGGTGCAACTTATCGTTTGCTGTGAATACATGAACTTTGTTTTTAATTTCAACCCAGCTAGATGCTAGAACCTTCTTCACTCCACGATCTCGCATAGCCTTCTTCACCTTCTCGACATTGTCCCACTGGCCTGCAGCTGCGTAGATGTTTGACATGCTTACATAAGGGGCGGCATCTCTAAGCTCCTCCATTTTGAAAAGTTGATCAGCTGCTTTTTTAGCCAATTCTTGGTTCTTATGTATCCTACATGAGTTGAGAACTGATGACCACATGATCTCATCGGGCTCAAATGGCATTCGAGTCATCAACTTCTGTGCTTCATCAAAGCGTCCTCTACGACACAACACATCAACCATAGATGCATAGTGTTCTCTCTTTGGCATGAGTTTGTATGTTTGAGTCATGGACTTGAAGTAATGTAATCCTTCTTCAACAAGTCCACAGTGACTGCATGCAGACAACACTGTGAGGAAGCTAACTGAATCTGGTTGATATCCTGAATGAATAATCTCTTCAAATGATCTAAGAGTCGCCTCCCCATCTCCATTTTGTGCGTAAGCCGATATCAACGCGTTCCAAGAGACTATATTCCTTTCAGGCATCTCTTGAAAAGTTTGAATTGAATCTTTTAGTGATCCACATTTCGCATACATATCCAAGAGTGCACTGCCAGAAAACACATTTGACATAAAACCCGATCTAATTACAAGTGAGTGTAGCTGTTTCCCCAGTGACAATGAAGCTAAATTTGCAGAAGCTTTTAAGATGCTAGCAAAAGTGGCTTGGTCAGCACTTACATCAGCTCTACGCATCTGGTTGAACAGTTTTAGGCCTTCTTCAAAGAGTCCTTTCTGTACATAACCTGAGATCATAGCCGTCGATGGAACTCCACTTTTATGGCTTAGAGTTGCAAATATCTTTCTTGCCTCCTCAAATTTGCCACATTTGGCATACATGTCAACCAAAGAATTTCCAACTTGAACTTCAGAATTGGCTGTTGTCACAATGGCCTGGGTATGGACCTGCCTACCAATTTCCAACTCTACCATATTTGCTACTATGCTCAACAGGGTCGGAAATGGAAACTGTCTCCTATCAAATCTAGTGAAGTGTAATTCCCTGAAAAGCTTGAGAGATTCTTTGTGTAGTCCGTTCCATGCATAGCATGTGATTATCACATTGTAAGAGATACCATCCACCTCCGGCATCTCATCAAAAAGCTTCCTAGCTTCAACCACACTGTCATGCTTCGAGTAGAAATCAAGCAAAGCATTCCCGACAAACACATTCCCAACGAAATTACTCTTCACCACAAAAGCATGAATTAGTTGCCCTAATGCTATATCACCAAAGCCAATGCCAGCAGACAAAGCCGCAGCAAACGTAAAGTCAGAAGGCTTGTAACCCAGATGTTGCATCTCAATGAAGAGTCTTATTGCTTTTTTATTCAAACCCACTTTCGCGTGTCCTGTTATCAATGCATTGAAACTAATAGAATCCTTTTCGGGCATTTCCTTAAAAATCCGACAAGCCAAATCAAGGCGACGAATCTTGCAATAAGAATCAACCAAAGAATTGCAAACGACAAGGGCGGAATTATAACCAAACTTAACTATGTTAGCATGAACTTGAATAACTTCATTTGCTGTATCCAGGTCATTACATCCTGATAGCAAAGTCGCGAAGGTCACATAGTCAGGGTCAAAACCTCCTCGGCGCATATCAACAAAAAGCCTAAACGCTTCTCTGAAGTGATTACGACGCGAATAGGCACCTATTAAAATTGTCCATGACACAGATGTTCGTTCCACCATGCCATCAAACAACTCTCTAGCGCTTGCAAGGTTGCCTGATTTCACGTAGCCCGAAATTATCATGTTCGTCGAGACTGTATTTCTGTTAGGCATTTGATCAAACATTTTGCGTGCTTCAGATAACTCGCCTCTTTTAACAAGACTTTCGACGAGGAAGTTTGAGCGGCACGTGCTTAGGTCAAAACCCGTTTTGACAAGGCGGGCATCGATGAAATTCTGGACATTTTGGTTGGGTTTTGTCGTCTGCGAGGCTCTTATAGACGTAGCAAGGTTTAGAAGAACATTTGTTCTGTGAGGTTTCATAGAATTTAAAGCGGGCAGTGAGGTGTTCATAAGCAGGGGGATTAGGGAAGTGTTTGGTTACCTGCTAAAGACGAGAGAAATCAGCGGAGTTAAAAAGCAAAAACAGGCGGCTCAACTTTCATCAGTGTTTCATTGGACTCTTCTTCTTATTAGCTTTTTAAATGTCTGTGAGAAAGAATGCGTCATACTTTTTGAAGCACGCATATTGTCTATAACCTTTACTTGATGTGGGCAAATGGCAATATATTTATTGCTCAGTTCTTATTCAACAAGCAGGCAAGGCCCTTGATTAGTTTCGAACAAGGACGAAAAATTGTTCAAAACAGTTGCTGAGGACAAGCAGTTCATCAGTATCTTTCTTGATAAATGAGACATCGTTCTGTGATTAAAAGCATGGATGTCAAGTCGTTTATCATTTTGTTAGAGCTAAAGCATGGCTTAAAAGTTTATCAAGAAGCTAATTTCTTGAAGTTGAGGTGATTTGGGGACATCCACCAAATTGCGTTATCATGAATGAACATCTGAAAAATTATGCGTTAATGTTATAAAAATCCAATGATGGCATTGATCACTGTAAGACGAAGATGAGTTTCAATTTATAGGGAGTTATTATGGAAGCCTTATTTATCCATTCTTTTTCTTTCTTCCCATTGTACATCCATTCATTTACTTTTTCAAGCATCGTTTTTCCAGTAGTGAGCCCGAACAATATTTGCTTTCTTGATCTAGTAAACTCCTCTCTGATACTCACGCTCGCAGAATATTCCTCCAAGATCGTCGCAAGCTTCTGCCTTGAAAACCCTGTCAAAAACTATATCAATATCATGTTTAGTACATTTTACAAGCTTTAATTTTTGAAATACAAAGGCATAAGAGTGCAAGAGTTTTACGTCTTGGCTTCATTGTACTCAAAGTAATCTCTTTCAATGGCCTCCGAGGCTCTTGCCCTCTCATTTCTGGCCTCTGGTTGCAGCCTTACTTCAGGGTACATCTCTGCCAAACAAGCATCTCCACCAATTGTCTCACATGCCTCCGCTGGAAACACACTGAACACACAAGACTTCTATGAACAACTTTTTAACCAACCAATAATCCCAGTTCAATTATAGAAGTGATATTTTCTTTAATCATTAATTGGAAATAAAAAATTGACTTACGAGAAGGCAGAACTGTAATCAAACGTGGAAGAGGTGTCATAGGTAGCGGCAGTTTCTTTGAGAGGGGGACAATGGGAAGCAAGTGAACTGCCGAGCTTTGGTTGGGAAATCGCTTGCTGGGAGAAGACTTTGCAGGGCATTAAGGGGAGAATGGTTGGGGCAATGCACAAAGCTGCTTGCATGTTGATGATGTTGTATTGTCTGGCTCTTATTTATTTTTTTTTTTTTTTATTTTTTTTTTTCTAGTATAGTGTTGGATGAATTTAATGATTACAGATTGCGGGTTCTAATTTATAGGAGAAGTAAGAGCAAGATATTTTTGACAATATGGATATGGGTAGCTTTTTCCCATCATGTTGGAGATATTTGTTAGTAGATATTTTAGGTTCCATAAATATCTTTAAGTTGCCCTTCTTGTCAATTGTCGTGTACCCATGCATCTTAGAGAAGCTCTTTGAACCTATGAGATGCACCCACGCTCAGGAGCCTCTCAAATTCAGAGTATCGTTTATCCTATTCGGCTCCAGGGTCACGACACCAACATATTGGATTGACTTGGATGGGCATTGTCAGCCACCATTCTCACAAATACTTGGTGTTAGTAATGGAGACTCAATACGCAATAATATTATAACAGTAAAATGAAAAACCCATTATATTAATAATTTGAGTCTTAGAAATCAGTCAAATTCATTAAGACCAGTGACCACAGCATTTTAAAGCGCCAAGAAATGGAAATCCCGGACCATCCATCCATTGGACTGAATAAATAAATGTTTTATTGATATATTCAAGATACATACCAAACCCCATCAACTGTAACAATTTACATTTACAACCATCTGAACACAAAAAAAAAAAAAAAAAAAAAAACCTGCAGCTGGATCTCTGTATTTCCAAAATTACATCTTTCAATAGTCCCTTCACAAAAATCTCCATAAACATGAAGCATCTGTCTGGTGGTAGAACTGCAGAAATCTTTATCACCATTGCATGCATAAAAGTTGAGAACTCAATAGTGTCCATGTTATCAGGATATCTACCGGGAATTATTCGATACTTGTGTGTTTGCTTCGACATAGTGGGATAAAAAAAGAGAGGCAAAGGCTCTTAGTTTACAGATCCCTCAGTAAAAAGCCCATCCCACAGAAATTTCATAACTGATATGGAAGGATAAAAGATGCCCATACGAAGACACTGCTCATACCTCAGATTTTAACGGATGCTTTACACATACCAGATCATCCAACTTATTGCCATCCATTTTGTATAGAGATACACCTTCCATTTGAAAATAGTGATCCTGTGCTTCCTTTCTTAGACTTTTAGAAGGCATAACTTCCCATTTGTTGTAATTTGAATTCTTCCTGACATCACTCATGTCGGAAGATCCTGATACAGGTCCACCGCTGTCACCATCAATGTTGCCCCATACCTTACAACTACCAAACTGACCCAAGCCACCAGCCTGACCAGCTTGACTCCTCTTTAATCGCAAGGCAGCGGCAAGAGCTCTGCCAATCATTTCTCGACTAGGCACATTCGACCAGTCTTGGTTTCTCTCAGCTCTCATGGGAGAATGAATCCTTATAACCTAATGAACATAAATAATGAAGATATTTATTAGGATACAATAATTTGTTGCAAAGGGCCATCAATCTGAGGAATGATGTTGTATAACATTTTTGCAAGATCAGAAAAAAGTATCCTTACACCAAGACACTCTAGGAGCTGGTAATATGACCTTCCCTGAAGAGGATTATGCCCTTTCCTTGGCGCAGAGAAGTATCTTGTCCTACAAGAAAGTTAATGACAAATAGTTAAAAACTAGGATCAGGAGAAACAAGCATAATGTTAAATGCACATATAGAAGAAAATCTGAAATTCTAGGAAAAAAAGAAAGGAATGAAAAAAAATGATGAAAGTGGTTATAAAGTAGCAGCCAAATCAAGAGAGATCTGCCAAATTTCTCGCAATCTAGTGACAAATAAATGTCGACTATTCTTATCCCTCACCAGCCATTAATAGGAAAGAATATGAAAGTTAAAATGAGAGTACTTCATCAGCAGTAAGCATTTATATAACACAATATTGGTATTCCCAAAAAGAAAAAGAAAAAATCCGTATCATTTTCTTTTACTTTGTCCTAGAATTGATAAAACTATGAACTTAGGTAATTTCCGTGTCACCAAAATTTCAAATACTTTTATGCCATATTAACATTTAAGACATTGCAAAGATCTAATTCTTAACAAATTGGGAAAGAGAAAGATTAAGGTTGATACAAGAAATGACAAATAATGCAAGAGCAAGAACAATAGATTCCAACACCCAAAATAATATGGGAAAACAAAAAATGACATAAAATTTAAACTAACCATTCAGTATAGCCAGGATCAACGGTGAAACCATATATGTCAACAATGTCACACATAGAAAGTGCGAGTTCTATAGATTTCATTCCAGTTCCTTTGGCACCTCTGCGTAGAACAATCCCTTGAAAGAGATAAACAGGATTTGGAATACTCTGTAACATCATAAATAAAACATGTTAATATTCCAATAAAGAAGGCTTTGGTAAAAACCTCTAACTAACAAAACTCAGCAGAAAGTAAAATAACATAAGATGGAGGTAGCACTATAGGAATTAGACATCACAGATTCAATTGACGAAAGATTTCTGGACTTCCCTTAGGCAGGAATGATATAATCACTACTAACATGACAATTTTTTTTTTTTTTTTTCCTTTCCTTTCCAATAAACCATCGATGGATATGAAAAAAAAAATATATATATATATCTAGGCCTTCTGAGACATGCATCTTACCTTTATCATTTCGTTAAAGTCTCTGTGAGTCACACTTTTAATTATAAGTACCTCATCAGCTGCAGGAGGGAAAATTAAAGTACATTAGTATAATATTAGAAAACCATGTTAATGGCAATGAAAAAGAAGATAAACACGTCCAATTTAGAAGAGAAAAAGGAGCTAGAGAAGATTAAGCATATAAATCTGCCGTTAACACTAATAAAGAGTAAACCTTACTTGATCCGTTTAGAATTTTAACCATGTTACGAGCAGCACCCCTTACTACAAGGCGGAAATCTCTCTTCAAACCAACATGCTTGGCATATTTCTATAAACCATGAGAAAGGTAAAATAAGCACTTTCATAACTGCTGAACTACAATGTAGTAAAAGAAAGTTAAAGTCCAGAATACACTGAAAATCATATGAGGAATTATGAAGTTACAACATATCATGAAAAATAGGAAGCTTTTTGCTCTAAGCAAGACAACTGATAGATCATTTCATCCTAATGAGGAGACAAAGCCACGGCAACATGAAACATGATGAATTGGAGGAGAAAAAAAGCCTCAGGGTTACAAGTTTACCTCATTAACAGGAGCCTCATTATCTCTTATAACAGCATCATGACTATCAATCTCTTTCCCAAACTCTGTCTTCAAGAGATCCCCTGAGTTTCCAACAACTGCACATTTGTGAAACTGCCGCGGATGAAAAGGAGGCTTTGCAGGTAGAATCAAATTAAGATGCTCCTCACAAAGAGTTCGATTGTAGCATTTATCAGCTCCTCTAAAAGCAGAAGAACGAGGTAAATAAAATACCCAATACTTAAAAACATTTAAATACCAAATTTAAATATAACCAAATGAGAAACGAAAAAAAAAAAAAAAAAAAAAAAAAAAAATAGAATAAGTTCAAGATCATACAATTGTGCTATCCTTTTTGCCGCATAATCCAGCCATCCATCTGGCCTCACATCTAGATATTCTCTTGTCAACACTGTGGTCATGTTTCGATACTGCATTTTCAAAGAAATATCAGAACCTATCATCTCCTCTAACAATAAAGGGACAATGGTAAAGTACAAAATACCAACCTGTTCCCACAACAGAATTGCCTCGCAAACATCATACTTGTACTCCAGAGGCTCAAAAATTTTAAACTGAGCATTGAACTGAAATTAAAATAAAAACAATTAGCACGCAATATCTCACTAGAGAACTAAGCATATGCACGAAAATTGAAAAAAGAAAAGAGAGAGAGAGGAAGCAGACCCAGGTGCTGTTAGTGCCTTCAGGGAACTTAAGAGTCAATTTACAATGATCAATTATCTGTGCAGTGAGTCCAAGCCCTCTGTTTGCCTACATTTAAAGTACAAATTACAGTAAAAAGAAAATATCACAGATAAACCTAAAATCCACTGAAGTATTAAGTAGACAATCAGCTCCTGTAAAACTTGATGTGATCAACTAATGTAGTTCCCTATAATGCAACTGAACCGATACACACGCAGTACATGCAGATCTGAAACTAAGAGAGTGTAAATATTTTCTAAATAAATAAAATTAATAAAAAATGCGCGAAAGTATAAACTACTTACCACGCATTGCTGAACATTTAACTGAAAATCAGATAAAATACGAACTTCTTCGGTGTTGAGATCTGAACGTGAAGAACCTGAAAGGACCGAAAAGTTAGGATTTAATTACGAGAAGATTATGAGTAAATAAAAAGAATAATAAATTTAAAGTACCCGTTAAGAAAGAGGATTGGAGAACGAAAACGAGAAGACCGAAGAGTGCAGCAACGCATACCAAATGTAGAAGCGTGGGTCGCCTGCTGTTACTGCCGTGCGATGAGGACTTGTGAGGTTTCATTGTTAAGTTTAATTCCTATGCAAAACTCGTACGATCCAATTTTAACATGGGAGATGGGAATCCTAGCCATGGAAAGCCTGTTACTCTTTTCTGCTGCTTTGTGTAAATGCTCAAACGGTACCGTTTTATTAACCGAGCAAAGTTGCATTAAAATTTTAAATTATTTAACAGGATTATTACATCTTTATTTTGTATCAGAGTTGTCTGATTATCATAACAGTAAATTTTACGTTATATTTATAATACAAATTTTTTTATCACATTCAAAATTGAAATTAAAATAACTTGATATAATAATCAATTAATTATACATACGTGTATATATAAAACTTTTACAATGTTTCATCAAATCAATTATCTGGTTTTCTATTAATCTCAATGTTTGTTTGGTTTCCTGAGAAGAACTTAAATTGCAACACAATACTTTATTAGTAATAAAGTAAAATAAAAAGGGGAAAAAAATGTTGCGAACTTGGATACATGTTGGATTTACATCAAAGACAAAGAGTTGATTTTCTTACTGTAATCTACAAAGTCGTACTAATAATTCACACACAAGATATTTTCAAGGCTAATGTCTCATAATAAACTTAAACAGACGCTCATCACTGCTGCACTGATGTTTTAATATCGGCGACCGCCAGATGTTGACAAAAGCACTCGACTCGGTTTTTTACCCTTCTTTCCCACCTCATTCATCTTGCGAGAATCCAAATTCTCAACAGTTTTTTCTCTCGAGATTACATTCGCAAATGAGGGAGTCCCTGAATTCCTTGAACCTACGTAAACCAAAATTAAATAAATAAAAATTGCAGTCAATGCAATGCCAACATTCTCAGGCTGTAAGTTATGTAAATCCAAAAAACACCCCGGCAAGTAACGCAAATTGACAACCTATCTATTCGGAAAAGAGAAATACCAGTTACACCAGAGGAACCATTTGATCCTTCATTGTTATGCACATCAATGGTTTCCTCAATTTTCAAGGCTGGTGAATCATGCCCGGCAGCAAAACCCAGCCGTGTTACATTTGAGAAAAGTCTCCGCTCTCCGACGTTTGGAGGGCTTGATGATGTCACAGGAGAGCTTCCTAGAACTACAAAAATAAATAGTGTCAAAATCTAAAACCGTCTACGCATTTGCAAATATTTCATACATTAATATATAGATTAGTTAACTTTATTTCAAAACAGAAATTTCTGAGGCCAGCGGGATCGCAAAATTTTAGATTTGATACAAGATTTTCTGACTGGTAACTGGTTGTCTAGCTCAATCAACAAATCATTAAAATATAGTACAAATTAGTACAATGCAAACCATCTTGGGGGGATTAATAAAGTTTCAGTTAAAAGAGTAAACTTGTAAAAATTCTCACTAAGAACCCATGTCATACAATATTAGGCAACACTACGCTGACAAACAAATTTCATAAACTTTCTCTCACAAACCCAATGTGGCAGCTGATAATTGGTTTCTGATGAATTTTTCCATCAATAAATTCATCAGAAACTACTTATCAGCTGCCATTCGGAAAAATTCATGAGAAACTAATTATCAGCTGCTATGTTAAGTTTGTGAGAGAAAATTTATGAAATTCGTTGGTCAGCCTATTGAACAATATTTTCCAAAAACGAGAACAGATACTTGATCACCCTAAGAATTATGTCATTAAGATTTTGACCAACAAATAAAGCACTATATTACCTTCAAAATCATCCATGGAGAACGAAGGGGAGTCATCATGAGAGGATTGTCCAAATCTGGGTAATATGGGCACAGAATGCACCAGAGCAGCTTCAGCCTTCATTTTGTCCTTCCAGTCCTGGAAATATGAAAAGTTATGACACAAAATTCTAAGGGCATGGACATACTCATTTTATTATGCATTCATACAGAAAGCCAGAAACTTGGTCCATAACAAACATGACACTAATCTGAGTCAATTTTGCGATTACTGTACTACAATGTATGAACCAGATATACCATTTTACTTCCTATAATATGAGATAAAATTATGAAGCCGGAAGCACAGCGTATCAAGAGGTTTTCTTAAATTAAATAAGAAACTATTTTATTTACATTGAGGTTTTTGATATGTACCAATCAGCCTTCAAGTTTTGCTAACCCAGTTTGATTTGAAACTCCTCATTGCTTTATTTAATCTTGAGACTTTAAGAGAAAAAATAATGTCTAGAATAGATATTCCAGCAAGCAAAACATTTAAAGTCAATATGGCCTAGAGATGATACCTGCTTGGCAAGTTGCTTCCTCAGCCTCTCACGCTTCTTGATTTCATCCATAAAGGGAAATAGTGCATCAGCAGGCAGTATCTCACTCAAATCAATCTCACAAAGCTGAAAAAATTAAAGCCCAATGATCAGACACAACAAGCATACTACAACAATAAGAGAAATTATAACAATAAAGGCAAGGTAGGTACTTGGAATGTCGTCGTTAAAGAGAAATGACTTAAGTAACGATAGCGCCTCCGTATGGCCTCAGACTGAGTCACTGTTTCCAACTGTAAAATCCTTCCACTTATTCTGAAAGTAATAAATAACAGACATTAGTAGAAAGCTTAACCAAATATCAGTGAAATTTGTTTCATATCCACTCCCTCATTTTGGAAAAAATGTTTCAGTATGATATCAAAAGTCAACATACATTCTCTAATGTAATGCATATTTGTGATACTAAATGAAGATTGCTTAAAATATACATTTACTTGTATCATTCCAACACAAGCTTACCACAATTGCTAAAATGACTTAAAGCCTATATGCATCTGATATGATCAAAGGAGCACTATTTGGTGGCATAAAAAATTCGTAATCCTTTCATCTGAAGAAGTAAATTTTATAGATACTCCTTACAAGTTAATTTCAAGAAATATTTCACCAAACCTGTCTGGAAGCATATCATAGCTACCATAATGGTGTAGAAGGCATTTCATGTTTAACGGATGAACAATGAGGTGCTGACCATCAACTGCCTGAAATAGACACAAAAACAGATCATAAGTAATTCTCACCCTTCAAACATAGTAGGAATAGGAATTACATAAAAAGAATGCTAATAAACACCAAACATGCATCATAATCTGAGAGGGATCGAACCACATAAAGCAACCAAATTAAAACAATTCATACAGCTCACAAATAAGACAATAATAATAGTTCAAGATATGTCACACATAGTAATACAATATACAAAGCAACATATGGGAATCATGGAAATCCCACCAACATGCAGTATTTCATTCATTTCATAAAGCGTTCCGTAACAGCATGTATTCTCATCTTGCCATAACCATCACAGGTAGAAAAAAACTTAGGTGTAACAAATTGCTTCTCTCAACCATGCTCCTGAAATAGTTTCATTGTCTTCAACTCATTTATCATGTAACAAATAATATCACTTCACGGCAACCATAAGCTGTTCAAGCCATCACGCAGGAACATGCTCAAAATAAATGAAGAGCTCATTGAGCACAGATACTGAACCTATGTGAGGCAAAATATACCGTGAATAATGGAAAAAAATTTCTCAAGTTAAAATGAAAATCTATGCCGGTAAACACATCCAATTGAATACTTCCGTATCTCATACAAAAGAACCAATAATCTATAGTATTTTCCCCCCTAAACAGCTATATTGAAATAGAAGATCTTCAATCACCTGATAAAAATTGTATGAATCCTTGTCCCTTACGTCTCTAGAGCCAGTAAAGTGAATCTGCAAGCTCTTATTTTCATCATATGAAGAAGATAAATTTGTGTCTCGGCCTTCCAACAGTTCACCTACATCAGCATTTTGACCCAGACCAGTCCCACCACTTGACTTGTCCAATCTCAAATCACCCAACAACTTACATTGCTCACTGACATCAATAGACACTGATTTGTGTCCAAAACCACATGCATCTTGATCTCTATTGTTTTCAGTTGAGAGAGGTCCATGGGATTCATTCCGGCAATCAGTATGGTTACCAGATTTATTGCTGTCACATGCCCGATGCTCACTCCAATACTTTTTCCTCTGTTCTAATTGATCCATTGCGGCACAAACATAAGGAAGCTTCTCTAGATCATCCACAAGTCCCAAATCAGCTCTGACCAACCAACCATCCAAATCTGATATTGCTTTTCTGACAGATAGGTCTACATCTGATGTAAACGTAAACTTTGAGAAGGGATCATAGATTTCATCACTGCAACAAGGCAAAGCACTTTTATCTTGTTTACTTTTTTGAGATAGTGTGAATGAATCTCTTTCCCGAGTTAGAAGCATAAACTCTATAGTATCACCAACATGATATTGTTTGACATTCTCAATGTCGATGGTGTACAAATCCTTTGGAGATATCATCACAAAACATAAAGGGCATCTTTTAAAGCAGTCACCTTTATGATTATCCTCACCCATCAACAAATATTGTAGTATACACGGGAAACAAAAAATATGTCCACATGAGGTCAGTTGTGGGCACAGAGGATGTTCCAAACAAATAGGACACTGAACTGGAAATGGAGTGGAATACCTCACACATATGATATCTTCCCACTGTAACATTTTATCAGGATCCATTGATTCAGGTATGTAGTTTCCAGTATCCAACACAACAAACTTGTAATTTGCCTGAAGAAATAAATCTTTATTGTAAGGCTTTATCTTCCGCTGCCTTCTAGGAGGAGGAGGTGTCAGCCTGTATTGAGGACGATTGATGGGGTCATATTGAAAATTCAGCAAATGATTTCCATTTATCATTTGGGCTCTTTTTCCCACTGAATGTGCCGTACCTCCCTGAGAACTCATGGACCCAGTACTCTGTTGACTTCCAAGAGAACCAGTGGTTCCCGACATTTTCCCCCTTGACTGGGTGGATCCAACCCCACTACCACCCGAATGATTCCGGGATTGTGACTCACTGTTTTGGTGAGGCAAATGCTTCCTACCATTAGGCGTCCCTACTTCACTCACCTAAAAAAAAGCACACATGTATGACAACAGTTCATACAATTGCGTTACATTGAATAAAATCTTTTTTGACTCTGCTATATTTCTTTCCCTTTCAGTCCAAATTCATTATAATAATAACGTAGTAAACCAAAATTAATAAGTTTGAAAGAACGTAAGTACCTTGCATTGAATAACGAATATTCGTTCACATACCTCTTTGGAAGATCCACCTGCATCTTGTACAGTTGCATCCAAAGGGCCTGTTACATACACCAAGTAAGATTAAACAATAATAACTACTCTAAAACCAGCAAACACAAATAAAACACAAGCAGAAACACTGACAGGAACAACTTTATCACAAAACATGAAATTATAAACAAGTTGATAGCAACTCCCAAGCTAATCTCAAATACAACACATAAGCACGTGAAAGGCGTATACAAAACGAACAAAATCTTTAAAACTTTTGCAACAGAACGAAAAAACAGAAACATTGAATCCGAAAAAATATGGTTTAAATAAAAAAAATTAAAAAATTAAAAAGGACCTGGAATCTGATTGGACATGGAAGGAGAAGAACGAGGAAGGAGATTGCCATGATTGAAATTAGGGTTTTGACTGTTAGAAACAGATGATGTGGATCCTTGGATTTGTGACTGTGAGGGCAAGATGGACATGAAAATTGTANAATTATAAACAAGTTGATAGCAATTACCAAGCTAATCTCAAATACAACACATAAGCACGTGAAAGGCGTATACAAAACGAACAAAATCTTTAAAACTTTTGCAACAGAACGAAAAAACAGAAACATTGAATCCGAAAAAATATGGTTTAAATAAAAAAAATTAAAAAATTAAAAAGGACCTGGAATCTGATTGGACATGGAAGGAGAAGAACGAGGAAGGAGATTGCCATGATTGAAATTAGGGTTTTGACTGTTAGAAACAGATGATGTGGATCCTTGGATTTGTGACTGTGAGGGCAAGATGGACATGAAAATTGTACAAGAAGAGGTTGTTGTCTCGGCGTTGGCGTTGGCGTTCAGCTGAAACTGTTTTCCGTTTGCTTCCACTATTTAATACAACCTCTCCCCCTTCTCTTTTTCTCGCATCTTCATGGAATAACCGCCACGTATATATACACGTAATGTTTATGCAAGTACTTTCTATTTTCTAAATTAATATCTTAAAAATTTATATAAAATAATAAAATGTGACTTTAAAGTAGATACATTGATAATAATTTTCAGTTATATTAGTTTTAATAATCTTCTCTTTTATATAAGTTTGAATTCTATGTCTATTGTATATTACACATATATCATTTTATAAAATTAATTTCATGGTAATAATGATTCGGAATCTCGTGTGCCACAAATTCAGTAAATGAAATAAACTATGAAATTTTTTTTTGGACGAAAGATTTGACAAACCCATTTATTGATTTTATTCATGCAGGTGAATCCATTACATTTAGACAAAGCATACACACACAATTACACTGAACTCAGATGTTGTGGGCTTGTGTCCTAACTATATACATGGCATAGGGATTGAGAGTACAGTTTGATCAACATGAAGCAAAATGCCATCCATCAGGTAGCAAGGATTTTCCTGCATCATTTTGCAGCTGTTAAGCGTCGAAAATCTTGCGGGTGAAGTCAATAACGAAGGTGCGAATTTCCATTGGAGCAAGTTCTACAACCAGTTTTGAAGGATCCACAGGTGAACCTCTCATTACCTTGGATTCTTCTCTTGAAGAGCCTTCTACTTTCCATACAAGTCTCTTCTTTTCCATTTCCCTCCTTTCTTGATTGGCAGATAAGCTCGTCTCAGTCACTTTGCCAATCTGAATAATATGAAAGCAGAGAACGTTAACGTTAAAAGATGAAACTAAATGGTCGTCAAAAGATACCTCCTTAACATCTGGAGCATTACTCGTACCTTTTCGCTCGGGAACAACTTCTTCAGTTCTACATTCGTCATCGTAGAAAGATCCTTGTCCTCAGCGACCTTTCATAATTTTAAGAACCGGTAAGAATAAGCAATTTCAAGCAAGACATTAGAGAATAACCAATGCAGATTGATGGAAGCTTATAGCTTTAATATGTTGATGGCCATTTAAAGTTGTACACTCAGTCAAATTCTGTGTAAGTTACTCGATATATAAGTTGCATATACTTTCAGATGTTTGAGTAGTGTAAAGGAGAGATAAAAACCTCATATAGATGAGCTAATCGAAGAAGAACTTTTCCATCATCAAGCTCCTGTAAAAATTCCACGAAGCAAATTCAAGTTAGAGAACAATACCCAGCAATTTGTAAGGCATTGATTCAGTAAATTTCAGTAGTGCCGGCAATTTAGGCCACAAAAAACGGGAACAACAATTTGTCATTCCTAAATCACGATTTCACCAAAATTTAAGAAAGAAGAAGAAGAAGAAGAAACTGTAAGAGACAATTGCTTTCTTGAAGAACAAAGCCCAATTACCTGCAGAGTTACAATAGCAACATTATCAGGTAAAGTATAGGAAGAATCTATCCCAGAAAAAGTGGATACATGAGAATTCGTCCAATTATCTCCATCCTGCAAGAAGAAAATAATACCTCTAAGAAATTTTTCAAAGAATATAAAAAATATTCTTTCTTGCTTTCTTTTCATTTAAAAAAAAAAAAATATATATTATATATATTACCTCCTCAGTAAAAGCTAAAAGGAGGGCGAATAAATCTCCTGGCCAAAAGAACGTCTCCACTTAGCACCTTCACCTAGCGGTCAATTTTGAAAAATACTTTCCTTGGATCTGCAAAAGTTACAGCAACTTAGAAGTGGATGCTAATCATTTCAGAAATAAATCATATTTAGCGATATTAATGAGGCTTTTTATGCAATTTAAAGGCAGTCATGAATTCGAAGTAGAAACACCTAGGAGACTTCAAAATAACAGTTGTAGAAAATCTATGCAAAGTTGTGATCTTGGAGGATTCAATAAGCCAACAATATTAAAGTCACCACAGTACTAATGATTTTTTTTTTTTTTTTGTTTGTTTTGGGCAGTTGAAAGTTTCGATCTTAAAGACTTTACTTGCTGTTAATAAAAAGGATGAAGCAAGGATGACAAGACATTCACTGCAGCTAATTTAGGAATCTAAATTTGGTTTGAAGGAAAACCAAATTTGATAATTGACATGCACAAAAAACAAAGTATGTCCTTACCTCAGTCCTCTGCATCATCCAGTATACAGACTGTCTCATTTAAGTTCTCATCAACACCCCTAGAATCACAAGTAGCAGTCTCCTAGAAGGAAAAGAATGTTGTTAGCATTCTGATATCTGTGGTGCAAAAAGAGAACAATGTCAAGAATTATAACAATTGAGTCCTTGGCCTTTATCATGCCACTAGAAAACACCACTCTTATGAGTTGACTGCAATGACAGTCTACTTATCATCCACTAATTACAAACATCAAATTTTCAATATTCATGATATAATAAATCAGCCTTAACCCATACGGATATTCAGTCTGCTTCATCCAATTAGTTTTTTAAAATAGGCGTATAAGAGTTGATCATTACTGACATTAAAAAGGTGACATAATACGTGAAGCATCAACTCTATTTGTCCATCTACTTAGCAGATCCTCCAAGAGGCCGATCCACAGAAATGAAAATTCTTTTCCAGAACCTTGGGCGTAGATTCCAAGATTAATATGAGTGAACAATATAAAATGATACGAACTTAAAGAAGGGATATTATTATTCAGTAGAAAATTTGAATGGTTTCTAACCATTGTAACATTTGGCTTGAATCCTTATAGAAACATATGGACGAATTCAACGCAACGTAATTAAATTATAAATCCTCACTTGGAAATGAAAAAAAAAGAATAAACAAGCAATAATCTCAATTCTCACTCTCATTTTATCTTGTTTTGAAAGAAAAAAAGTGGCTCTATCATCACATTGATTTAATTCACATACACAGATAAGTGTGAGATGACCACAAACTGAGGACATTCCTATTAGAAATATATCAAAAATAAGCAACTATACGTCATATTCACCATAAAGAACAGACATCCCACTAGTATGCACAATGAAATTGAGAGGTCAAGCCAACCACTGTTACTATCAATTTGAAATTTTTTGGGGTAAATGCTAACCAAGACTTTCAGAAGAACATACAGGGTAATAATTTCCTGCAATGGTTGGTTTACTTCCAGTTCCCAGTCGATCTATAATCACGATCTGCAAGAGAGATACATCCTTAGTTCGTGCATCACTCAACGGATTAGAAAATAAACAAAAAGAAGTTGGCTATACACAAGAAAACAAAAAAAATAACTTGTTTCCATCCTTCAATTGAAGGATGTTGAAACATAGTTAACATATCATGAAGCCAGCTATATAGCAGAATAAACTTTCTGCTAACATTCAGTGCCCTGTACCATTATGCAACATACCCTTTGATGAAGTCACGTCCATTAGAATCTGTGTAGAATGTTCTATGGTTCCAAGGTAGTTGTTATCTGAGTGACAACTTCTTTACCAAGTCCATCACAATAGGTATAGGCCCAACCTGGTAAGTCAATTATTGGCAGTGCATAGAAACAGCAGTTAGAGCTCAGCATGCATGGATGTTCGAGAGAAAAAAAGTAGCTTTTCAACCAACCAACCAAACCCTAAACTCAGCCGCTGCCCATTCCCTCCCAGATTTTATCAATATAAAAGAAATAATTGAAAAAGAAAGGTAGCATCTCCATCACTAAAATCAAATTTTTGATAAGAGAAATTAAGTTTGTGCAGCCATTGAGAAAGCTTACAATGAACTAACTTCAACGTGCTCTTTACCTTGTATAATCTTGTGATCTGCACAACACATTGAATACAACATTAAAGAAATTGAAAAACTTTGTATCTGTAGTAAATATGAAAGACTTTTTACCAAGAAAACAATCTATCATGCATAACAATGAGAAAATGATTCTATTTCAGATGCTTTGTGAATTGTCTGGGTCTCATTCACTAGTCCAAAATTTTTTAACAAGAAAATATCGATACTGAAAAGTGTAAAAAATAAAAAGGAGATGGCCCTGAGAAAACCTATAAAAGTTTTACTATACATCTAATTAACTGGCTCAGTTGAGAAGTGGCTACTTCAAAAATTCTCTTCAAAGTTGTTACAATAGCAATTAAAATGATTCTCGTGTTAAAACAGAATTAAAAAAACTTTAAGAGAATAAACAAAGATGACCACATGAAAAAAAAAAAAAGGCACCCTGATATATCCAATCATGATCTTTTGATGTACTCATCTTATTGGCCCCCGCATTACAGTCAAAGAAACCTGAAACTTTGAAAAAAAAAATTCTACTTCACAACTGCTATGATTATCAATTCTCTAATGAAACTACCATCAGAAGACAGCAAATACCTGTCCTTCAGGTTGATGAGAAATGTACCATTGGGCGGAAAATATATGCCCCAGCATTCTAAAAAAGAAAAATCAACAAGCTGCATAAGAAATCAACTTGGAAAGGGATAATTAATATTACTTTGAATTTCAAGTCATGCAACTTCAAATAACAATGAAGAGAGGAAACAATTAGCCTGACAAGGGAACTTCAATTAACATATGTCTACCTGAGGAGCTTATCATTAGTTCCATTAAACCAGGGTAAAAACTGGATGACTGCTCAACCGATTCCTGAACCTTCAAAATTTAAGAGTTGATGCATTAGAAACACAAACTCATATATATTTTCTTTTCCCCCTTGGGAAGGGTGCGTGTGTCTGGAATGGGATTGGAACGCAGTAAAATAAGTTGAAATGTAATAAACATAGTGTGGCAGTAGAAACAGAATGATATCACAATAAACTCTGCTTCAATATTAGGGAGAAAAATGAACAAATTCATAAAAGAAAAATCTTAGCAAGATGCGACCTGGACAACGAGGGTGTAGGAAAAGGGAAATAAGGAGCAAATAGTGGATTGAGGGGATGCTGGCAGGAAACTTCCAGGGTTAGGTAGACACGGGGCAATTGAGGGTTGGGACAGACAAGGAATTCAGTTAGGGGAGAGAGAGGGGCTGGAGTAAAAAAGAGAGGGAGAGAGCAGATTAGGGCAGGAAGAATATAGGGAAACTTGGGAGGAGCACCTCGAAGTTAGCATTAGGGAGAGCTGCCCAGAAGTCAGCATTGTTTTTCTTTTCATATTTTGATTTGTCCTTTGGGTTGATGTGCTGGGTATATTTGTTGTGTGCTGCCATTGTGCTGTTGGGTAGTAAGTGTAGTTTCATCAGGTGTATTTTCTTGCGAAATATTAATACAGAAGTCTATAGTTTTGGTTATTTGGCTACTGCTTACTGCTTATTTTCGGGTTTATTGTATTTTGCTTTCTGTTTCCGTTGTGGTTAGCTGAGTTGGGAGTGGGTTACATCAGCAACAAATGAAAAGCAATTTGTAATCAGCCGATCGTACATACCGAGCTTTTGCTATAATATAATTAGTGTGTTGCTTTGATCCGAGGAGAAAGTAAGCTTTAAATTCGGACCAACTTCAACAACAGATTTTTCACTACTTTCAAATGTGTGTACAGATGATTTTGTTGAACTGGCCCCTGCAATATAAGTGGCACAATTGAAATAAAAAACTTATGTTGATAGCTAGGAAAAATTGGAAACCAAGCTTTCATTTGGCATTTTAATTTCATAAGATATGGCACCCATCCACTGACCTGTTGTTTTGACAGTTTTTATGGTATAAGTGCTGAAACCAAGCGGAGGTACAGAGACCGACAACGCAAGCAAATATTTAGGTGTCAGGCTTGGAGTTCTACCCAAATGCCCTAACATGGTGTTCCTTAGATCAATGTAAGAACAGTAAAAGGAAGAAGTTGTGATTCGATTACTTTTCCCTCAGAATCAAAAACAGTAAATCTTCATTGTCAACCTACAGCGAGTTAGATCGTGAGTAGCTGACAGAAGAAAAATGGAAAAAAGCCTATTCATAACAGAAAGAATTTCATATTTTGCAAAGTACAATATGATACTATTTGGAGCTTTGACAACAAATTATGAAAAACCTGTGGAAAGAATTATAGCAATCATCAACTGTAGTATGATCTAATGCTGAATAATTTCCAAACTACAAAGAAGTGAGTGCTTTAGCTCTTCATTAATAACTCATGTCTTATTCAACAACACAAGCCAACAGACGAAGTTGAATCTAAGAACCTAGCTTATTTTCCACTTCAATGCAAGCAAAAGCAATTTCAGAAGTATTATTCCAGTCTAAAAGATCTTATTAATATCATTGAGCATTTATCATACTCATTATATGTACTTAAAGAAAAAGTCCCCTTAGCATTCCATTCCTTAAGATTTTCAAGTTTTAGTTTCTTAATGACATTTGTTGTTCTTATTTTTCCTCTTATTGCAAATAAACCTCAAATAATGAAGCACTATAAACGTTTTCCTTTTTCTAATCATATGGCTAATTTCTGAACCACAAAAAGGATTTGTTCATCTAGCACTTCAAAATTACATGCAAACAAGCAAGAAAACGGTTAAATACTATGCTAAAGACCAGTACATAGAAATAATGGCAACTGTTAAAATATACTGGTCGATGAGTTGGGATTCAAGGCATGAGCAGTTTTTCCCAAAGTAGAATACTCACGAATTCTAATTACATCATCTCTCTTCCACCCAAGGGAATTGTAGACCACACAATCTATACATGAGAAGACAGCACAAATTATATATTTAAAAGTAGAAGGCTAAATATGATAGATTACAACCAAGTACTACATTGTCCTTACAAGCTTTTCCCATGAGACAGACAATTTCTGATGCGGGACAGTAACTAATATCAGAAGTGGACACTGTAAGATAAAAAGATAAAGATATAAATTTAGCCAAAATGAAGAGAAAAAATAAATTGCATCCAATTATATACATGATCTCATCAATATTAAATTGATAACCACCTATTTATTATGGCCACATGGTCAAGAGAAGCTACAGTAAAGCAGGTTTGGGAAGTCGCAACTACTCCAAATCCCATTCTTCTTCTTAAGACTAAACTGGACAAATTGATCTTAAATAAACATGGACTCACTCAGCTACATAGAGACCACATAAATACAACATATTTACTATGTGGTGTGGAGTACATGTAGTTGCGGAAGAATAAACATAAGAAGAAAAAAAGAAAAGTTCACAGTGAAAAGTGACGGAGATAGTATCGATCCTAAAACCTAGGATTTACCACAAAATATGTAAAAATTCTAAAAAGATGAAACATTCAGAAGGGAATCCTGTTTTAAAGCATTCAATTACAGTTGTTTATTGTCTCAACTTTTTTTGTAAAACCAAACAGAGCCTTGATAAATGACACTCAGAGCATCCAATTCAAAAAATGAAGTGAAAAGCTCAAGACTAAGAGCTAAGATCTTTGCTGTTGAAATTTCAGAGTCGCCCTGTTACATCCACATAGACAATCGAGTCGGCCAAGCAAGCAAGAGATGTTGCAACTACCCCTTCAGCCTGCCAAAGATAATGGGTGGATGACATCACAAGAGGGATGGAAAAACACAGAAAACTTGAAATGATCAAAGTAAATCTACCTCCAGTGGCCTATGATAGCCGTTTTGCTATCATCAGCCAAGTTGCTTCTCAGTACCAGTAACTGCATCATGATGCTGAGCAATTGCCAAAGCATCCGCTAATGAATCTGTGTTAGGCCTGTATTCTCCTTTAAGAACTCTAGTTGCCTTGCCGCCTATTATGCAGTACAAGTGTTTAGTATTTGACCTAAAAACTGTTATAAGAAGATGAAACTAAAAACTTTAAACAAACTAAAACAAGTAGCATGAACAATACCAAATAGTAACCACTCTCATTCTAACATAGCGTTTTAAGGTGGTCTACTTGAGAAATCCTGTCCAGTAAGCATTTGCACGGTCTGATAACTGATGTATTCAAATCCTAAAAGCTGGTCAAGGTGATGAAACATGCAAACAGATAATATTGACATTCAAGCTAAACTCACGGAAAGAAGTCATCAATCTTCAATGGCCAGAATCATTTGCAGCATATTTTGCATCAGTATATATGGATGGGGTAGAGTAGAGAGCATTGACACGTCCATCCTAAAATATTCAAACCAAGCCAATCATTACCATAAGCAGCACCTAAACAAAAATACAAAATGCAAAAGGGAGACCACAAGCCAGTTCATACTTCTATTCAATAACTTCATGAAAAAACAGACAGATAGGACGAAGTAATACTGAAATTTGAAAATGGATCTTCAGATTTATTTTTAGTCTGTCTAGATTAAAGAAAAATGTCAATCTAGTTGAACTGTCATTCATTTCAGAAATCATCACATGAAACTTAAGCATCACGTAGAAATGAGTATAACAAAGTAAAGTAAGGACACCTACTAGTTTGCAGACATTAAACACTTAAAACCAAATGCCAAAACCTAAATAATGTTTTTTCCAAAAGAAATGAAAACATGAAATCCCAGGGAGAAGTAAACTTCTAAAACTACTGTTTTTTTTTCTGTTTTTGTTTTTTTTTTTTTGCATCTTATCAAACAAAATAAAAGAAAAGAAAACTACATGCTAAAATACACCAACACTTACAAAATGCAAGCTTATGATCTACCAGCCAAAATTGGGTTTTCAAATACAGCTGTACCATGTAAATTTTGAAGGTCAAATAGACAACAGAGCATTTCATTGAGGTAACTACTGCTATCCCTTTGTCAGATGACTTACCATGTTCACATAATGAATGAGCTTGTCCATCTGCCGGAACCATGTGTGTGCATACTGATACTTAAAATCTGTTCCCATGGTCCACATTATATGATTTGTCCGAGTTATGTTAGCCTGAAAAAGGAACAATCACTATTACATTAAACTGAAGAGAGTCCAAGTGAAAGGAAAACAAAACTTGCTTTCAGTGCTAACCAGTATCATTCAATTTATCAAATTCTTAATCCCTAGAAATTTTCCACTTTGCTGGGGTTAATGCACAATGTGCATGATAGTATCAAAGCATGAAGAGCATCTATATCTCCCATATATAAAATTGAACTGATGCACACTCCTGATTTGCCATGATACTGACCCTAAGCAGAAACTTAATAATATAAAGGAAAGATAAGTTTTATGATCAGCATACTTTGATGAAAGACCTCTTTATGAAGACATTACACTCGTAAACATCAAGCCTGAAAGGCGCTATAAGCTAAATTTTAAACCCAAAAAGAAAAGCCAGCAGGAAAAAAAAGGAAAAAAGGAAACTGCACTGCTTAACCAGACTGGAAAAATCCTACCATGAAGATACCCATCCCTGTTTACCTGTGATACTGCAGCAGCAACAAAGTCATTAACTCGGTCTTGAACATTGTAATCAAACAAATTGGTATCATCCTTGAACGAACAAGAGTCAAGATTAGCACAGACAAACGAGTACTCAAGAGACTGATGACAAATAACGAACAAGAGTCAAGATTAGCACAGACAAACGAGTACTCAAGAGACTGATGACAAATAATCAATTCTACCATATGTGTACCTGAACGATAGGGGAGTCATCATTGACTTCAAAGTAGAAACCACCAGGTGGAGGCTCATAGTTCTTAGGGAATGCACCAGCAAAAATCTGCAATATTAAGAAAAAATGATGAAGCCAAAAGAATTTAATCAGAATCAATGAGTCAAGGGCAAAGAAAGAAAACATAAAACACAAAATGAAAAGAATGACTAAAATTGTTCAATAAAACAAGAATATGCATTTAAGCCCCACTGCCTAAGTTATGAATCAAAACTAAACCACATTCACCTGTGCAGATGAACGAAAATTTCTGGAACCCTGCCAGATAACTTCAAGACTTTTTTCATTTTTCCGCTTTGTCCTGTCTTGGTAATCAATTCGACCAAAGAAAAGAGAGTCAAATCCAACCTACACCCAGATCAATTATGTCTTTACATTCTATACCATTGTTTCTTGAAAAAGAGAAAAGGTATTTTGATCAATAGATCTCTTTAAAGTTAAAGATATAAGGTTTACATCGGCTCCCAACAAATAAGCCTGCACTGCAGAGTGTCCAAACGGATCAATTTGCCAACCAATTCTTGGAGTTACACCAAACTCATTTTTAATAAAGCGGTGCCCAAGAGTTGTCTGATCAATCATGTCAATGTAATATGTCACCGCCTCATCATGCATGCACATGCCTCCATTTCTGTAACAAGCGCACACACACAGAGTGAAAGTCTGAAGAGAAATAATACCTACTGTTCCAAATAGAGAATAAAAAGAAAAGATAAAAGCTTTAAATATCTAATCCTGTAAGCCCTGACAAACATGAAGAATGATCTTAAATCACACACTTTAAGGGGATCTAAGGAATATACTGACATAAATTGTGAAAAGGCTAGTGGTTTAACAGTGTCTTACATGAACTCTAGTTGACCTGAGCTGACAAGCTGCCTAACTACCTGCTGCATGGCCTCACTCTGTTCTCTCCACCATCGCTGGAAAAATGCCTGCATTAACAAACAAAGCCATACATATGATAAACCCAAAATAGTAGAAAGAAAAATCTATATATTAAAATATGTAGCATCATACAATGACTAGTTGGAAACTAATGTCACATAAACACCAGATGACAGTCATAGCATTAGGAGACAGGAATTTTCGAAGAGTTGCTGCACCAGAGTATCTCAGAGCTGACATTGCAAGGAGCTTTCTCTTACACTTTTTTGGAGAAGTCAAACTCTTTACTGTAACATGATCCTCACAATGTCATGACACTGTAATATTTTGACTGCGAAACATGACACCATAAACTTAAATATGACAAAGGCCCAATGGTAGTTGGTGCAATTTGGTATATTGAATGGGGAAACAGTCTTTTCTACTACTCCTATGTTAACCACATATCCCCCCAATGCTAGTTGCAAGTCAACCACCCCTCTCAATCTTCATATTATATATCGGCAAAACCCTAATGCTATCTTTTGTCACTATGAGTAAAAAAGGGAAACAATGAAACTCTAAATTCTACATACCAAATATACACTCATTCAATCATAAGCTCCACCAAATCAAGGCCGGAAAAACAATAAGAAATGTTCTTTAGTATGCCATTTTCCGAAAAACAAGGCTAAAGATTGAAACCCTTTAGCTCTCTTTTCATCCACTTTCTCAGCGACCAAACAAATTACTATAAACAAAATCAGAAATATGGGAATTTTACCTACCTGTTCAACATAAATAAATTTCCGATTCTTGTCAGCCAGTAATGCAGGAATCAGAGAATCCAATATATTTTGCACACAAGCCCCCTACACATTCAAAACAACAAATGTAACACTTGGCCAATAAAATTCATCCACAGATACAAGTAAAAAAAAAAAAAAAAGGCCAGTTTCTAAAAGTTGAAAGAACCTGAATAGAATTGTTGGAGCCAACATAGTACTGATCAACGGTCTTTAACCAACCCACATCATCGTGTGTATGAGCAACCAAATGAACATTGAGTTTCCCAGGAACAATGCCTTGTGAAGTATTATAAACCTTATACTCGGACTCCACACACGAACTTACAAGAAAAAGTACAACATAGAACAAAAATAACAACGCTTGACGGTTCATTGCAAAACGAAAGAGGACTCAAATATCAAGAAACAGCACTTCAAGGTGTGTTCGGTTCTGGTACCCTACACTTTTTGAAGGAACCGGAACCGGAACCAGAACCAACGGTTCCTTGAAATTTGGAACCAGAACCGGAAACCGACGTTCCGGTTCCTAGATACCCAGAACCAGAACCTGTAACAACGGTTCCGGTTCCGGTTCCGGTTCTGAGTACCCTGTAAATTACAATGACCCCCAAAAGTTTTTAAATGGTAAAAAAACCCTTAAAAACTTACAAATACCCCCCACCTGGCACTTGTTAACAAAAATAAAATTACAAATTATAAATTCAAAATGACAAACTCCATTACTTTGTAAGGTAGATTCTCAAAAGTCAAACCAACTTACTTTAAATGTTATGAAATATAAATATAAATGTATTCACATTACTTTTTCTACAAAGTTTTATTAACCCCCTAATATTTAATTTTATTTTATTTAATCTCGGTTCCTGGTTCCTGGTTCCGGTTCCGGTTCCTAACTATAGGAACCAGACACGGAACCGTACAGTAACGTTCCAAAAATTTGGAACCGGAACCACCCATTGACGATTGGTTCTGGGTAAGAACTGGAACCAAACCCAGGGTACCCGCCGGTTCCGGTTCCAACCGGTTCTTTGAACACCCCACTAAAAGTGTAAAAAAATAAAAGGAGATGGACTGAGAAAACCTATAAAAGTTTACTATACATCAATAACTGGCTCAGTTGAGAAGTGGCTTAATCAAAAATTCTCTTCTAAAGTGTTTACATAATGCAATTAAAATGATTCTCGTGTTAAAACAGAATATAAAATTTTAAGAGAATATAACATAAAGACGACACATGAAAAAAAGGGCACCTGATATATCCACCATTGATCTTTTGATGTACTTCATCTATTATTGGCCCCCGCATTACAGTCAAAGAAACCTGAAACTTTGAAGAAAAAAAAATTCTACTTCACAACTGCTATGATTATCAATTCTCTAATGAAACTACCATCAGAAGACAGCAATACCTGTCCTTCAGGCTTGATGAGAAATGTACCATTTGGGCGGAAAATATATGCCCCAGCTCTAAAAAGAAAAAAATCAACAAGCGCGTAAGAATCAACTTGGAAAGGGATAATTTAATTATTACTTTGAATTTCAAGTCATGCAACTTCAAATAACAATGAGAGAGGAAACAATTAGCATGACAAGGAACTTCTAATTAACATTGTCTACCTGAGGAGCTTTATCATTAGTTCCATTAATCCAGGGTAAAAACTGTATGACTGCTCAACCGATTCCTGAACCTTCAAAATTTAAGAGTTGATGCATTAGAAACACAACATATATTTTCTCCTTTTCCCCCTCTTGGAAGGGTGCGTGTGTCTGGAATGGGATTGGAAGCAGTAAAATAAGTTGAAATGTAATAAATAGTGTGGCAGTAGAAACAGAAATGATCACATAAAATAAACTCTGCTTCAATTTAGGGAAAAATGAACAAATTCATAAAAGAAAAATCTTAGCAACTGATGACCTGACAACGAGGGTGTAGGAAAAGTGAAATAAGGTAGCAAATAGTGGATTGAGGGGTGTTGGCAGGAAACTTCCACGGGTTTAGGCGGGACAGGTGGCGATTGAGGGTTGGGACAGCAAAGGAATTCAGTTAGGGAGAGAGAGAGAGCTGGAGGATAAAAATAGTGGAGAGAGCAGATTAGGGCAGGAAGAATATAGGGAAATTTGGGAGGAGCTAACCCTTGAAGTCCAGCATTGTTTTTCTTCATATTTGATTTTGTCCTTTTGGGTTGATGTGCTGGGTATATTTTGTTGTTTGCGCCATTGTGCTGTTGGGTAGTAATTGTTAGTTTCATACAGGTGTATTTGCTTGCGAAATATTAATACAGAAGTCTATTAGTTTCTGGTTATTTGGCTACTGTTTACTGCTTATTTTCTGGGTTTATTGTATTTTGCTTTCTGTTTCCTTGTTTTGGAGTGGGGTTCCATCAGCAACAAATGAAAAGCAATTTGTAATCAGCAGTACAGTACATACCGAGCTTTTGCTATTAATATAATTAGTGTGTTTGCTTTGATCCGAGGAGAAAGTAAGCTTTAAATTCCTGGACCAACTTCAACAAAGATTTTTCACTACTTTCAAATGTGTGACAGATGATTTTGTTGAACTGGCCCCTGCAAATATAAGTGGCACAATTAAATAAAAAACTTAGTTGATAACTAGGAAAAATTGGAAACCAAGTCTTTCATTTGGCAATTTTATTTCATAAGATATGGCCACTCCATCCACTGACCTGTTGTTTTGACAGTTTTATGGTATAATGCTGAAACCAAGCGGAGGTACAGAGACCGCAAACGCAAGCAAATATTAGGTGTCAGGCTTGGAGTTCTACCCAAATACGCCCTAACATGGTAGTTCCTTAGATCAATGTAAGAACCAGTAAAAGGAAGAAGTTGTGATTCGATTACTTTTCCCTCAGAATCAAAAACAGTAATATCTTCATTGTCAACCTACAGCATTTAGATCTTGTGAGTAGCTGACAGAAGAAAATGGAAAAAGCCTATTCATACCAGAAAGAAATTTCATATTTTGCAAAGGTACAAATATGATACTATTTGGAGCTTTTGACAACAAATTATGAAAAACCGTGGAAAGAATTATAGCAATCATCAACTGAGTATGATCTAATGCTGAATAATTTCCAAACTACAAAGAAGTAAGTGCTTTAGCTCTCATTATCATTCATACTCATGTCTTATTCAACACAAACAGCCCAACAGACGAAGTTGAATCTAAGAACCTAGCTTATTTCTCCACTTCAATGCAAGCAAAAGCAATTTCAGAAGTATTATTCCAGTCTAAAAGATCTTATTAATATCATTGAGCATTTATCATACTCATTATCATGACCTTAAAGAACAGTCACTTCCATTCCCTTAAGATTTATCAGTTTTAGTTTCTTAATGACTTTGTTGTTCCTTATTTTTCCTTTATTGCAAATAAACCTCAAATAATGAAGCACTATAAACGTTTTCCTTTTTCTAATCTATATGGCTAATTTCTGAACCACAAAAAGGATTGTTCATCTAGCACTTCCAAAATTATTCATGCAAACAAGCAAGAAAACGGTTAAATACTATGCTAAAGACCAATCATGAAAACTTAATGGCAACTTGTAAAATATACTGGTCGATGAGTTGGGATTCAAGGCATGAAGCAGTTTTTCCCAAAGTAGAATACTCACCGGAATTCGAATTACATCATCTCTCTTCCACCCAAGGGAATTGTAGACCACAACAATCTACAATAAGAAACAGCACATAATTATATATTAAAAGTAGAAGGCTAAATATGTATAGATTACACCAAGTACTACATTGTCCTTACCAGCTTTTCCCATGAGACAGATCAATTCTGATGCGGGACAGTAACTAATATTCAGAAGTGGACACTGTAAGAATAAAGATAAAGATATAAATTTAGCCAAAATTAGAAGAGAAAAAATAAATTGCATCCAATTATATATGATCTCATCAATATTAAATTGATAACCCATCTTATTATTGGCCACACGGTCAAGAGAAGCTACAGTAAAGCGGTTTGGGAAGTCGCAACTACTCCAAATCCCATTCTTTTCTTAAGCTAAACTGGACAAATTGAATCTTAAATAAACATGGACTCCCATCAGCTACATAGATGACCACATAAATACAACATATTTACTATGTGCTGTGGAGTACATGTGTTGCGGAAGAATAAACATAAGAAGAAAAAGAAGAAAGTTCACAGTGAAAAGTGACAGAGATAGTATCGATCCCTAAAACCTAGGATTTACCACAAATATGTAAAAATTTCTAAAAGATGAAACATTCAGAAGGGAATCCTGTTTTAAAGCATTTCAATTACAGTTGTTTATTGTCTCAATTTTTTTTAAAATCCAAACACAGCCTTGATAATGACCACTCAGATGCATCCAATTCAAAAAATGAAGTGAAAAGCTCAAAGACTAAGAGCTAAGATCTTTTGCCTGTTGAAATTTCAGAGTCGCCCTGTTACATCCATCATAAGACATCGCGTCGGCCAAGCAAGCAAGAGATGTTGCAACTACCCCTTCAGCCTGCCAAAAATATGGGTGGATGACAATGACAAGAGGGATGGAAAAATCACTAGAAAAACTTGAAATGATCAAAGTAAATCTACCTCCATGTGGCCTATTGATAGCCGTTTTGCATAACATCAGCCACATGTTGCTTCTCAGTACCAGTAACTGCATCATGATGCTGAGCAATTGCCAAAGCATCCGCTAATGAATCTGTGTTAGGCCCTGTATTACCTACCTTTAAAGAACTCTAGTTGCCTTCGCCTATTTATGCAGTAAAGTGTTTAGTATTTGACCTAAAAACTGTTAAGAAGATGAAACTAAAAACTTTAAACAAACTAAAACAAGTAGCATGAACAATACCAAATAGTAACCACTCATCTTCTAACATAGCGTTTTAAGGCTGGTCTACTTGAGAAATATCCTGTCCAGTAAGCATTTGCACGGTCTGCATAACTGATGTATTTCAAATCCTAAAAGCTGGTCAAGGTGATGAAACATGCAAACAGATAATATTGACATATCAAGATTAAACTCACGGAAAGAAGTCATCAATCTTCAATGGCCAGAACTCATTTGCAGCATATTTTGCATCAGTATATATGGATGGGGTAGAGTAGAGAGCATTGACACGTCCATCCTAAAAATATTCAAACCAAGCCATATCATTACCATAAGCAGCACCTAAACAAAAATACAAAATGCAAAAGGGAGACCACAACCAGTTCATACTTCTATTCAATAACTTCATGAAAAAACGACAGATAGGGCCGAAGTAATACTGAAATTTGAAAATGAATCTTCAGATTATTTTTAGTCGTCTAGATTAAAGAAAAATGTCAATCTAGTTGAACTGTCATTCATTTCAGACAATCATCACATGAAACTTTAAGCATCACGTAGAAATGAGTATAACAAATAAAGGAAGGACACCTACTAGTTGACGGACATTAACACTTAAAACCAAACTCCAAAACCTAATAATGTTTTTTCAAAAGAAATGAAAACATGAAATCCCAGGAGAAAGTAAACTTCTAAAACTACGTTTTTTTTTTTTTTTTTTTTTTTTTTTTTGTACTTACAAACAAAATAAAGAAAAGAAAACTACATGCTAAAATACACCAACACTTACAAAATGCAAGCTTATGATCTACCAGCCAAAATGGGTTTTCAAATACAGTGTACCATGTAAATTTTGAAGGTCAAATAGACAACAGAGCATTTCATTGAGGTAACTACTGCTATCCCTTTGTCAGATGACTTACCATGTTCACATAATGAATGAGCTTGTCCATCTGCCGGAACCATGTGTGTGCATACTGATACTTAAAATCTGTTCCCATGGTCCACATTATATGATTTGTCCGAGTTATGTTAGCCTGAAAAAGGAACAATCACTATACATTAAACTGAAGAGAGTCCTGAAAGGAAAACAAAACTTGCTTTCAGTGCAACAGTATCATTCAATTTATCAAATTCTTAATCCCTAGAAATTTTCCACTTTGCTGGGGTTAATGCACAATGTGCATGATAGTATCAAGCATGAAGAGCATCTATATCTCCCATATATAAAATTGAACTGATCACACTCCTGATTTGCCATGATACTGACCTAAGCAGAAAACTTAATAATATAAAGGAAGATAAGTTTTATGATCAGCATACTTTGATGAAAGACCTCTTATGAAGACTAAAGGCAGTCATGAATTCTGAAGTAGAAACACCTAGGAGACTTCAAAATAACAGTTGTAGAAAATCTATGCAAATGTTGTGACTCTTGGAGGATTCAATAAGCCAACAATATTAAAGTCACCACAGTACTAATGATTTTTTTTTTATTTTTTTGTTTGTTTTGGGCAGTTGAAAGTTACGATCTTAAAGACTTTACTTGCTGTTAATAAAAAGGATGAAGCAAGGATGACAAGACATTCACTGCAGCTAGTTTGAAGGAATCTAAATTTGGTTTGAAGGAAAACCGAAATTTGATAATTGACATGCACAAAAACCAAAGTCATGTCCTTACCATCAGTCCTCTGCAATCATCCAGTATACAGACTGTCTCATTTAAGTTCTCATCAACACCCCTAGAATCATCAAGTAGCAGTCTCCTATAGAAGGAAAAGAATGTTGTTAGCATTCTGATAATCTGTGGTGCAAAAAGAGAACAATGTCAAGAATTATACCAATTGAGTCCTTGGCATTTTAGTCATGCCACTAGAAAACACAACTCTTATGAGTTGACTGCAATGACAGTCTACTTCATCATCCCACTAATTACAAACATCAACTTTTCAATATTCATGATATAATAAATCAGCCCTTAACCCATACGGCATATTCAGTCTGCTTCATCCAATTAGTTTTTTAAAATAGGCGTATAAGAGTTGATCATTACTGATTGAACATTAAAAAGGTGACATAATACCTGTGAAGCATCAACTCTATTTGTCCATCTACTAAGCCAGATCCTCCAAGAGGCCGATCCACCAGAACTGAAAATTCTTTTCCAGAACCTTGGGCGTAGATTCCAAGATTAATCTGAGTGGACAATATAAAATGATATGAACTTAAAGAAGGGATATTATTATTCAGTAGAAAATTTGAATGGCTTTCTAATCATTGTAACATTGGCTTGAATCCTTATAGAAACATATGGACGAATTCAACGCAACAATAATTAAATTATAAAACCTCACTTGGAAAAGAAAAAAAAGAATAAACAAGTCAATAATCTCACTTCTCACTCTCATTTTATCTTGCTTTTGAAAGAAAAAAAGTTGGCTCTATCATCACATTGATTTAATTCACATACACAGATAAGAAGTGATGAGATGACCACAAACTGAGGACATTCCTATTAGAAATATATCAAAAATAAGCAACTATACGTCATATATTCACCATAAAGAACAGACATCCCACTAGTTATGCACAATGAAATTGAGAGGTCAAGCCAACCACTGTTACTATCAATTTGAAATTTTTTGGGGTAAATGCTTAACCCAAGACTTTCAGAAGAACATACAGGGTAATAATTTCCTGCAATTGGTTGGTTTACTTCCAGTTCCCAGTCTGATCTATAATCACGAATCTGCAAGAGAGATACATCCTTAGTTCGTTGCATCACTCAACGGATTAGAAAATAAACAAAAAGAAGTTCGGCTATACACAAGAAAACAATTAAAAAATAACTTGTTTCCATCCTTCAATTGAAGGATGTTAAAACATAGTTAACATATCATGAAGCCAGCTATATAGCAGACTAAAACTTTCTGCTAAACATTCAGTGCCCTGTACCATTATGCAACATACCCTTTTGATGAAGTCACGTCCATTAGAATCTGTGTAGAATGTTCTATTGGTTTCCAAGGTAGTTGTTATCTGAGTGACAACTTCTTTACCAAGTCCATCATCAATAGGTATAGGCCCAACCTGGTAAGTCAATTATTGGCAGTGCATAGAAACAGCAGTTAGAGCTCAGCATGCATGGATGTTCGAGAGAAAAAATGTAGCTTTTCAACCAACCAACCAAACCCTAAACTCAGCCGCTGCCCCATTCCCTCCCAGATTTTATCAATATAAAAGAAATAATTGAAAAAGAAAAGGTAGCATCTCCATCACTAAAATCAAATTTTTGACAAGAGAAATTAAGTTGTGGTAGCCATTGAGAAAGCTTACAATGAACTCAACTTCAACGTGCTCTTTACCCTTGTATAATCTTGTGATCTGCAAACACATTGAATACAACATTAAAGAAATTGAAAAACTTTGTATCCGTAGTAAATATGAAAGACTTTTTTACCAAGAAAAACAATCTATCATGCATAACAATGAGAAAATGATTCTATTTCAGATGCTTTGTGAATTGTCTGGGTCTCATTCACTCGTCCAAAATTTTTTAACAAGAAAATTATCTGATACTGAAAAGTGTAAAAAATAAAAAGGAGATGGACTTGAGAAAACCTATAAAAGCTTTACTATACATCTAATATAACTGGCTCAGTTGAGAAGTGGCTTAATTCAAAAATTCTCTTCTAAAGCATGTTTACATAATGCAATTAAAATGATTCTCGTGTTAAAACAGAATAAAAAAACTTTAAGAGAATATAACATAAAGACGACCACATGAAAAAAAGGGCACCTGATATATCCACTCATTGATCTTTTGATGTACTTCATCTATTATTGGCCCCCGCATTACAGTCAAAGAAACCTGAAACTTTGAAAAAAAAAATTCTACTTCACAACTGCTATGATTATCAATTCTCTAATGAAACTACCATCAGAAGACAGCAAATACCTGTCCTTCAGGCTTGATGAGAAATGTACCATTTGGGCGGAAAATATATGCCCCAGCATTCTAAAAAAGAAAAATCAACAAGCTGCATAAGAAATCAACTTGGAAAGGGATAATTTAATTATTACTTTGAATTTCAAGTCATGCAACTTCAAATAACAATGAAAGAGGAAACAATTAGCATGACAAGGGAACTTCTAATTAACATATGTCTACCTGAGGAGCTTTATCATTAGTTCCATTAAATCCAGGGTAAAAACTGTATGACTGCTCAACCGATTCCTGAACCTTCAAAATTTAAGAGTTGATGCATTAGAAACACAACTCATATATATTTCTCCTTTTCCCCCTCTTGGGAAGGGTGCGTGTGTCTGGAATGGGATTGGAAAGCAGTAAAATAAGTTGAAATGTAATAAACATAGTGTGGCAGTAGAAACAGAAATGATATCACAATAAACTCTGCTTCAATTTAGGGAGAAAAATGAACAAATTCATAAAAGAAAAATCTTAGCAACGGATGCGACCTGGACAACGAGGGTGTAGGAAAAGTGAAATAAGGTAGCAAATAGTGGATTGAGGGGATGTTGGCAGGAAACTTCCACGGGTTTAGGCTAGGACAGGTGGCGATTGAGGGTTGGGACAGCAAAGGAATTCAGTTAGGGAGAGAGAGAGAGCTGGAGGATAAAAATAGTGGGAGAGAGCAGATTAGGGCAGGAAAGAATATAGGGAAATTTGGGAGGAGCTAACCCTTGAAGTCCAGCATTGTTTTTTCCTTTCATATTTTGATTTTGTCCTTTTGGGTTGATGTGCTGGGTATATTTTGTTGTTTGCTGCCATTGTGCTGTTGGGTAGTAATTGTTAGTTTCATTACAGGTGTATTTGCTTGCTGAAATATTAATACAGAAGTCTATTAGTTTCTGGGTTATTTGGCTACTGTTTACTGCTTATTTTCTGGGTTTATTGTATTTTGCTTTCTGTTTCCATTGTTTGGGAGTGGGTTCGCATCAGCAACAAATGAAAAGCAATTTGTAATCAGCAGTACAGTACATACCGAGCTTTTGCTATTAATATAATTAGTGTGTTTGCTTTGATCCGAGGAGAAAGTAAGCTTTAAATTCCCTGGACCAACTTCAACAGAAGATTTTTCACTACTTTCAAATGTGTGTACAGATGATTTTGTTGAACTGGCCCCTGCAAATATAAGTGGCACAATTGAAATAAAAAACTTATGTTGATAGCTAGGAAAAATTGGAAACCAAGTCTTTCATTTGGCAATTTTAATTTCATAAGATATGGCAACTCCATCCACTGACCTGTTGTTTTGACAGTTTTTATGGTATAAGTGCTGAAACCAAGCGGAGGTACAGAGACCGCAAACGCAAGCAAATATTTAGGTGTCAGGCTTGGAGTTCTACCCAAATACGCCCTAACATGGTAGTTCCTTAGATCAATGTAAGAACCAGTAAAAGGAAGAAGTTGTGATTCGATTACTTTTCCCTCAGAATCAAAAACAGTAATATCTTCATTGTCAACCTACAGCAAGTTAGATCTTGTGAGTAGCTGACAGAAGAAAAATGGAAAAAAGCCTATTCATAACAGAAAGAAATTTCATATTTTGCAAAAGTACAACTATGATACTATTTGGAGCTTTTGACAACAAATTATGAAAAACCTGCGGAAAGAATTATAGCAATCATCAACTGAGTATGATCTAAATGCTGAATAATTTCCAAACTACAAAGAAGTAAGTGCTTTAGCTCTTCAATTGAAAAAATAACCTACAAAATTAATTGTTAAGAGCTCTATCTCATTCATTACTCATGTCTTATTCAACAACACAGCCCAACAGACGAAGTTGAATCTAAGAACCTAGCTTATTTCTCCACTTCAATGCAAGCAAAAGCAATTTCAGAAGTATTATTCCAGTCTAAAAGATCTTATTAATATCATTGAGCATTTATCATACTCATTATCATGTACCTTAAAGAACAGTTCCCCCTTAGCACTTCCATTCCGCTTAAGATTTTTCAAGTTTTAGTTTCTTAAATGACTTTGTTGTTCCTTATTTTTCCTCTTATTGCAAATAAACCTTAAATAATGAAGCACTATAAACGTTTTCCTTTTTCTAATCTATATGGCTAATTTCTGAACCACAAAAAGGATTTGTTCATCTAGCACTTCAAAATTATTCATGCAAACAAGCAAGAAAACGGTTAAATACTATGCTAAAGACCAATACATAGAAAACTTAATGGCAACTTGTAACAATATACTGGTCGATGAGTTGGGATTCAAGGCATGAAGCAGTTTTTCCCAAAGTAGAATACTCACCGGAATTCGAATTACATCATCTCTCTTCCACCCAAGGGAATTGTAGACCACAACAATCTATAATAAGAAGACAGCACATAATTATATATTTAAAAGTAGAAGGCTAAATATGTATAGATTACACCAAGTACTACATTGTCCTTACCAAGCTTTTCCCATGAGACAGATCAATTTCTGATGCGGGACAGTAACTAATATTCAGAAGTGGACACTGTAAGAATAAAAAGATAAAGATATAAATTTAGCCAAAATTAGAAGAGAAAAAATAAATTGCATCCAATTATATACATGATCTCATCAATATTAAATTGATAACACCCTATCTTATTATTGGCCACATGGTCAAGAGAAGCTACAGTAAAGCAGGTTTGGGAAGTCGCAACTACTCCAAATCCCATTCTTCTTCTTAAGACTAAACTGGACAAATTGAATCTTAAATAAACATGGACTCCCATCAGCTACATAGATGACCACATAAATACAACATATTTACTATGTGCGTGTGGAGTACATGTAAGTTGCGGAAGAATAAACATAAGAAGAAAAAGAAGAAAGTTCACAGTGAAAAGTGACAGAGATAGTATCGATCCCTAAAACCTAGGATTTACCAGCAAAATATGTAAAAATTTCTAAAAAGATGAAACATTCAGAAGGGAATCCTGTTTTAAAGCATTTCAATTACAGTTGTTTATTGTCTCAACTTATTTTTCTAAAATCCAAACACAGCCTTGATTAATGACCACTCAGATGCATCCAATTCAAAAAATGAAGTGAAAAGCTCACAAGACTAAGAGCTAAGATCTTTTGCCTGTTGAAATTTCAGAGTCGCCCTGTTACATCCATCATAAGACATCGCGTCGGCCAAGCAAGCAAGAGATGTTGCAACTACCCCTTCAGCCTGCCAAAAATAATGGGTGGATGACATTGACAAGAGGGATGGAAAAATCACTAGAAAACTTGAAATGATCAAAGTAAATCTACCTCCATGTGGCCTATTGATAGCCGTTTTGCATAATCATCAGCCACATGTTGCTTCTCAGTACCAGTAACTGCATCATGATGCTGAGCAATTGCCAAAGCATCCGCTAATGAATCTGTGTTAGGCCCTGTATTACTCCTACCTTTAAAGAACTCTAGTTGCCTTGCCGCCTATTTATGCAGTACAAGTGTTTAGTATTTGACCTAAAAACTGTTATAAGAAGATGAAACTAAAAACTTTAAACAAACTAAAACAAGTAGCATGAACAATACCAAATAGTAACCACTCATCATTCTAACATAGCGTTTTAAGGCTGGTCTACTTGAGAAATATCCTGTCCAGTAAGCATTTGCACGGTCTGCATAACTGATGTATTTCAAATCCTAAAAGCTGGTCAAGGTGATGAAACATGCAAACAGATAATATTGACATATCAAGATTAAACTCACGGAAAGAAGTCATCAATCTTCAATGGCCAGAACTCATTTGCAGCATATTTTGCATCAGTATATATGGATGGGGTAGAGTAGAGAGCATTGACACGTCCATCCTAAAAATATTCAAACCAAGCCATATCATTACCATAAGCAGCACCTAAACAAAAATACAAAATGCAAAAGGGAGACCACAAGCCAGTTCATACTTCTATTCAATAACTTCATGAAAAAACAGACAGATAGGACCGAAGTAATACTGAAATTTGAAAATGAATCTTCAGACTTATTTTTTAGTCCGTCTAGATTAAAGAAAAATGTCAATCTAGTTGAACTGTCATTCATTTCAGAAAATCATCACATGAAACTTTTAAGCATCACGTAGAAATGAGTATAACAAAGTAAAGTAAGGACACCTACTAGTTTGACAGACATTAAACACTTAAAACCAAATGCCAAAACCTAAATAATGTTTTTTCCAAAAGAAATGAAAACATGAAATCCCAGGAGAAAGTAAAACTTCTAAAACTACCTGTTTTTTTTTTTTTTTTTTTTTTTGTTTTGTATCTTATCAAACAAATAAAAGAAAAGAAAACTACATGCTAAAATACACCAACACTTACAAATGCAAGTATGATCTACCAGCCAAAATTGGGTTTTCAAATACAGCTGTACCATGTAAATTTTGAAGGTCAAATAGACAACAGAGCATTTCATTGAGGTAACTACTGCTATCCCTTTGTCAGATGACTTACCATGTTCACATAATGAATGAGCTTGTCCATCTGCGGAACCATGTGTGTGCATACTGATACTTAAAATCTGTTCCCATGGTCCACATTATATGATTTGTCCGAGTTATGTTAGCCTGAAAAAGGAACAATCACTATTACATTAACTGAAGAGAGTCCAAGTGAAAGGAAAACAAAACTTGCTTTCAGTGCTAACCAGTACATTCAATTTATCAAATTCTTAATCCCTAGAAATTTTCCACTTTGCTGGGGGTTAATGCACAATGTGCATGATAGTATCAAAGCATGAAGAGCATCTATATCTCCTATATAAAATTGAACTGATGCACACTCCTGATTTGCCATGATACTGACCCTAAGCAGAAACTTAATAATATAAAGGAAAGATAAGTTTATGATCAGCATACTTTGATGAAAGACCTCTTTATGAAGACATTACACTCGTAACATCAAGCCTGAAAGGCGCTAAGCTAAATTTTAAACCCAAAAAGAAAAGCCAGCAGGAAAAAAAAGGAAAAAAGGAAACTGCACTGCTTAACCAGACTGGAAAAATCCTAACATGAAGATACCCATCCCTGTTTACCTGTGATACTGCAGCAGCAACAAAGTCATTAACTCGGTCTTGAACATTGTAATCAAACCAATTGATACATCCTTGAATGAACAAGAGTCAAGATTAGCACAGACAAACGAGTACTCAAGAGACTGATGACAAATAATCAATTCTACCATATGTGTACCTGAACGATAGGGGAGTCATCATTGACTTCAAAGTAGAAACCACCAGGTGGAGGCTCATAGTTCTTAGGGAATGCACCAGCAAAAATCTGCAATATTAAGAAAAAATGTTGAAGCCAAAAGAATTTAACCAGAATCAATGAGTCAAGGGCAAAGAAAGAAAACATAAAACACAAAATGAAAAGAATGACTAAAATTGTTCAATAAAGCAAGAATATGCATTTAAGCCCACTGCCTAAGTTATGAATCAAAACGAACCACATTCACCTGTGCAGATGAACGAAAATTTCTGGAACCCTGCCAGATAACTTCAAGACTTTTTCATTTTTTCGCTTTGTCCTGTCTTGGTAATCAATTCGACCAAAGAAAAGAGAGTCAAATCAACCTACACCAGATCAATTATCTCTTACATTCTATACCATTGTTTCTTGAAAAAGAGAAAAAGCATTTTGATCAATAGATCTCTTTAAAGTAAAGATATAAGGTTTACATCGGCTCCAACCAATAAGCCTGCACTGCAGAGTGTCCAAACGGATCAATTTGCCAACCAATTTTGGGTTACACCAAACTCTTTTAATAAAGCGGTGCCCAAGAGTTGTCTGATCAATAATGTCAATGTAATGTGCACCGCCTCATCATGCATGCACATGCCTCCATTTCTGTAACAAGCGCACAAACAGAGTGAAAGTCTGAAGAGAAATAATACCTACTGTTCCAAATAGAGAATAAAAAGAAAAGATAAAAGTTTTAAATATCTAATCCTGTAAGCCCTGACAAACATGAAGATGATCTTTAATCACACACTTTAAGGGGATCTAAGGATATACTGACCTAAATTGTGAAAAGGCTAGTGGTTTAACAGTGTCTTACATGAACTCTAGTTGACCTGAGCTGACAAGCTGCTGACTACCTGGCATGGCCTCACTCTGTTCTCCACCATCGCAGGAAAAATGCCTGCATTATCAAACAAAGCCCTACATATGATAAACCCAAAATAGTAGAAAGAAAAATCTATATATTAAAATATGTAGACATACAATGACTAGTTGGAAACTAATGTCACTAAAACACCAGATGACAGTCATAGCATTAGAGACAGGAATTTTCGAGAGTTGCTGCACCAGAGTATCTCAGACTGACATTGCAAGGAGCTTTCTCTTACACTTTTTTGGAGAAGTCAAACTCTTTACTGTAACATGATCCTCACAATGTCATGACACTGTAATATTTGACTGCGAAACATGACACCATAAACTTAATATGACAAAGGCCCAATGGGAGTTGGTGCAATTTGGTATATTGAATGGGGAAACAGTCTTTTCTACTACTCTATGTTAACCACATATCCCCAATGCTAGTTGCAAGTCAACCACCCTCTCAATCTTCATATTATATATCGGCAAAACCTAATGCTATTTTGTCACTATGATAAAAAAGGGAAACAATGAAACTCTAAATTCTACATACCAAATATACACTCATTCAATCATAAGCTCCACAAATCAAGCCGGAAAAACAATAAGAAATGTTCTTAGTATGCCATTTTCGAAAAACAAGGCTAAAGATTGAAACCCTTTAGCTCTCTTTTCATCCACTTTCTCAGCGACCAAACAAATTACTATAAACAAAATCAGAAATATGGGAATTTTACCTACCGTTCATAAATAAATTTCCGATTCTGTCAGCCAGTAATGCAGGAATCAGAGAATCCAATATATTTTGCACACAAGCCCCTACACATTCAAAAAAACAAATGTAACACTTGGCCAATAAAATTCATCCACAGATACAAGTAAAAAAAAAAAAAAGGTCAATTTCTAAAAGTTGAAAGAACCTGAATGATTGTTGGAGCCAACATAGTACTGATCAACGGTCTTAACCAACCCATCAGTGTGTATGAGCAACCAAATGAACATTGAGTTTCCCAGGAACAATGCCTTGTGAAGTATTATAAACCTTTATATCGGACTCCACACACGAACTTACAAGAAAAAGTACAACATAGAACAAAAATAACAACGCTTGACGGTTCATTGCAAAACGAAAGAGGACTCAAATATCCAGAAACAGCACTTCAGTGGTGGTGTTCCAGTTTGATAAAAGATTAAAGATGATCAGTGAAGAAAATGGTGAGAAGAGTTTTGTCCACTGTGTGTTTTGACTTGGGTATACATACCTATATCCTAAACTTTCCCTTTCTGAGTGAACAGGATAAGATTATTGAGTGCAATTGTGCAAACAATTAACAAAAAATATTTATATGACTGGCTCAACCTATCTTTTGTTATAAATTAATTTATAAGGGTTTTTTTGGTTATTATTTATTTTATTTAAAAATCTAAAAATTTATTGTTTTAAATTCTAAATCTAAACTTACTTTTTTTTTTAAATACTATCTAACGAAACAGACCTAAATTTGGGGATCTTTTGTAATTTATGTCCTAATATTTTTAATCATAATTTAGAATTTAACATAAAAATGGAAATATAAATTTAATCCATACGCAACAGAACTAGAAACTATGATTTATCCCCACCATCATCACCTAACTTCAGAAAGGCCATTCGGCCTGCTTCCTGCGATCAAAGAAACTCAATCGGAGCGGTAGCAACTGAAACACTTGTTAGGGTATTCTGCTTGTGGTTGTCAAACTCAAAGGAGAAAAAAATGTGGAAATTAGAACTGAGTCTGTATTTACAAAAACTGATATAAAATTTACTATACATTGTTAAAATAATTTAGTAAAAGTGTAATAATATAATATATAATTTTGTTAGGATTTTGGTAGGTGAGGAGTTTATGGGATACCAAATGTAGAAGGCACTGTAGTGAATCTCTTGGTCAACTAAATATTAGTTGACGCTTGATTAGACGCCAACGACTCGCACGTGAGAAGCGCTAAGTGGACTTAGGAATCACACATGATGGATCCATGAGATTTGAATATGGAGCTGAGATTTATATTTGCAGAAAATATAAATGAAAGATTGGCAAAAGGGGGTTTTATAGTGATTCGGATGCAACAAGCGACTGCTACATCCACTGTTTTTATTGATCTCTGACTATTTATATGATTTTGCCGTAAGGCATACAAAGATGAAGAAAACATGTTACAGAGAAGAAAATGAAGCTTCAATCTCAGCCCAGCCTTCTCCTCCTCTTCGGGAAGAGGAGTCCCTATTTATACACTTCTGACTCAATGTAATGAATGTTTTGCAAGTTCCTTGACACATGGAAGGATCTCATCCATTCATCTCTTTGAAATGAGATAAAGTTGGTGAGAATATTTTTGAGATATGGCTTGGCAGCTGGTACAAAGAGACATTAATTGTGCTGACATAGGCTTGACTTTGAGGCATACAGAAGCCCCTCAGTTTTTTAAGTGCGTAATGCGCTTCAGAAACTAAAGTCTTTGATCTGAATGGCTGCAGTGCTCGAAATGAAGAGCTCGAATTAAAATCTGAAATCTGATAGGAGCTTGACCTGAAATCTGTTAGGAAAACGACATGAAATCTGGTAGGAGCTCAACCTGAAACCTGGTAGGAGCTCGACCTGAAATCTGTTAGGAAAACGATCTGAAATCTGTTAGAAGCAAGCAAAACGACATCAGTCTAAGCAAAACGAGCTCAATCGGGCTCGACCTAAGCACGACTGGGGTCGACCTGAGCACGACCTGGGCTCGACCTGAGCACGTAACGAGCAAAACCTAGATTCGACCTGAGCACGTAACTAGCAGACTTGGTATCGACCTAAGCACGTAACGAGTACGACGTGGGGACATAACGAGCACAATTGGGCTCGACTTGAACACATAACGAGCACGACCTGGGCACATAACGAGCACGACTTGGGCTCGACTTGAGCACATAACCAGCACGACTGAGCACGTAACGAGCACAACCTGGGCTCAACCTGAGCACATAACGAGCACGACCTGAACACATAAACAGCAACCTGGGCACGACCTGCGCAATAACAAGCACGACCTGGGCACGTAACTAGCACTACCTGGGCACGACCGAGTACATAACGAGCAAGACCTAAGCCGCCTGAACGAGCACGACCGGGGCACGTAACGAGTACGACCTGGGTCGACTTGGGCACGTAACTAGCACGACCTGGGCTCGACCTGAACACATAACGAGCACGATCTGGGCTCGACCTAGGACGACCTGAGCACATAATAAGCACAACCTAGGCTCGACTTGGGCACGTAACTAGCACGACCTGGGCTCGACCTGAGCACATAACGAGCACGACTAGGCTTAACCTGTGTGACCTGAACACATAACGAGCTTACCTAAGAGCACAGAAATCAGCGATCTCAGCGGGTGATCAGCGATCTGAACACGTGATTTGAAGCTAAAGATCAGCGATCAGAAGCCGAGGATCAGGACGGCATAGGCGTGCGATCTGCGATCTGGCCATGCGATCGGAGAACTCTGATACGTGCGATCTGCGATCTGGCCACGCGATCGGAGAACTCTAATGCGTGCGATCTGCGATCTGGCCACGCGGTGGAGAATTCTGATGCACGCAATCGAAGAATTCTAACGCGTGCGATCTACGATCTGGCCGCGATCGAAAAACTCTGACGCGTGCGATCTGGCCACGCGATTGGAGAATTCTAACGTGTGCGATCGGCGATTTGGCCACGATTGGAGAATTCTGACGCAGGTTTGAGATCTGAGCACGCATCAAGGAACTTGGATGCAGGTTTGAGAATCGGACCTGCATGGGCCACCAAACTGTTGACGTGATTTTGGACGCAACGACTCGCACGTGAGAAGCGCTAAGTGGACTTAGGAATCACACGTGATGGATCCATGATATTTGAATATGGAGCTGAGATTATATATTTTGCAGAAAATATAATGAAAGATTGGCAAAAGGGGGTTTTATAGTGGTTCGGATGCAACAAGCGACTCCTACATCCACTGTTATTTATTGATCTCTGATATTCTATGATTTTGCCCGTAAGGCATACAAAGATGAAGAAATACAGGTTTTTAAAAGAAAGAAATAAAGCTTCAATCTCAGCCCAACCTTCTTCTCCCTCTCGGGAAGAGGAGTCCCCATTTATACACTTCTGACTCAATGTAATGGGTGTTTTGCAAGTTGCTGACACATGAAAGGCTCTCGTCCATTCATCTCTTTGAAATGAGATAAAGTGGTGAGAATATCTTTGGAGATATGGGCTTGACAATTGGTACAGAAGACATTAATTATGTTGATATAAGCTTGACTTGAGGCATAACAATTGTGAAGATCAAAGAAAATGATTGATGATTACTCCTAAAATTCTGAAGGGTGTGGGTAAAATTAACAGGAAGGTAATAAAAATTCGTCATCTTGAAAAAGAAATGGATGTGGATTGCCTTAAAAGACATGGATGACTTGTCATCCACTTCAAATATAATATTCATCAAGTCTTTTTGCCAGGTGCCCAACACAACTTGTCGTTTAACTAGTCCTATTATATCACAAAGGTACGAACTGTATGCTGTTCTTCGAAATTTTATTTTTATTTATTTATCACGCATCTCAATAATATTCAAAGACCTACAAATACAAATCCGACCCATATATAACATATAACAATTTACAAAAACATTGACAAAAATATCATTTTATTTACAGTAAGTGCATCCTATTACAGTAATAACATAAACAATTTACAGTATAATATTGTAATGATAACTGCCAAGCTGTAAAAATAAGCGACATGTTGATCTTTCTAAGCGGACCGGAATTTATTCCTACGTTTTATTGATATCAGCCGTAGACTACAATGCATTTCGGCCTAATCAAAAACAAGTACAAAAGGAAGCTTTCAAGGCATCTCAGTATCTCACTCAGTTTGTCTTATATGCACTTCTCTTTCAGGAACCAAACATTTTGATGTAATCAAAGTCAATTAAGAAAGTTCTGATTTCCATAGGAGCAAGTTCCACCACCAGCTTTGCAGGATCAACAGGTCCTCTCCACCACCTTTGTTCTGCTTCCGCAGAGCCCTGTACTTTCCAGGCTAACTTTCTCTTCTCATCATGGATCTTTCTGATTCGCAGACGGGTCATCTCTGTCACTTACTTATCTGAAAAAGAATATGGGATCAAAATTAGGACATGTTTATCAATGAATAGAGTATTTTTCAAAATGCAGTAGCTACGCTCTTACCTTCTTGTTTGGAAACAGCTTCTTTAACTCCACACTTGTCATTACAGAGTAGTCTTTGTCCTCTCCAGTCGCATAAAATCAGACACCCATCAACACAGACGCATCAAAATGTAAAAATATTTCCATTGAAGGTTATATGTAGGTTTTAAATTTTAATCTTCCCACCAAAGCGGTTTGATAGGGTATGATTTGATTAATGAAGAATCGATGCACTGCTCCACTACAGGATTACTGTTTTTAACAGGGAATGAATTGGAAGTTGAAGTATGTAGCACATCACAGAACAAAAGGAATCAGAGAAAGAGGGAAACAACGAAAAAAGTGTCACAAAGCTAAAGAGTAAGGGAGAGCGAAAGAACAAAGAGATTCAGTTTATCACTAAAGAGGTGAAAAAGAGCCTTCAGAAAGAACAAAACTTGATAAGGAATTTCCCACCAGATTTATGCTTCAAAATACTACACACAGTGGTTAGACACTTTGAGAAAGTATTAGGTCCAAAGCTTCTATAACCATTAGTAGATAGGAATGGAGTTGAGACCTCATTAGGTGAGCCAACGAAGGAGAACTTTTCCCTTTTCATGTTCCTGTAACAATCAGAAATGAAAAAAATTCAACGGACCTCTTAAGAGAAAAAACAAAAGAAGTGATATGTTATCAGTTGACTGCATCATATATATTTCATTGCTTACGGGGAGCAATTTTGACTGCTGTACGCCAGCATTATCCATTTACCTGGAGGGTTATTTAGCAACATTATTGGGTAAATTGTAGGAGGATCAATTCCTGAAAAGGTTGCCACATGTGAATTCATCCAATTATCTCCATCGCAAAAGGTAAATGATCACTTAAACAATGAGCCTGACCGGTTGAGTCAAATTCAAGTTTTTACTTCACCTGTTCTGCAAAGGCCAAGAGAAGGGGAGAATATATCTCTTGGCAACTGTGCGACGCCACTTGGCACCTTCTCCTAATTGGTCCATTTTGAGATTAATTCCTTGAACCTGAAAAATAAGATACAATGAGAGGAAATTGCTGTTACACCATACTGTGCAAAAAGCAAATCAGAGAAAAGACGGGGAGGGAGGATATTATGGACACAAACTGTCTCATGATACCATTGACTCGGTGGCAGTAGAGATCCTTGTTCAACAATTGAGCTTAAGAAGATAGTTGGAAAGTAATACTTACAATTAAGCTTCACATTCATTTGGACACAAACTGTCTCATTTAAACCTCACCAACACCTTTTGTCATCATAAATAAACTCACAAAACAAAAGGATATCAGGGTCATCATAACACGAGAAATTTTCCCTAGCAGATATAACAAACCTGTGGAGATCAGTTCAATTGACCATCCACTAAGCTGGATCCTCCCACTGAGCGATCCACCAAACACAGATAACTCTGTGGTATTATCTTGCATGTAAATTCCAAGATTGACCTAGAAATTCAGAAAAGGCAAAGAGAATGCTTCAGTTAAGAGGCTTACATTATCAGGAAAAACTTTTACATGAACTAGATTTAGACTACACAAAGCAAATACCGTCCACGAGTTGTTGGAGAATGGCCAGAACATTTTTAGAAGAAAAAATATGAATCATTAAACTTTTCACAACAAATGACATACTGGGTAATAATTTCCAGCAATTGGTTTGTCACCTTCTAGGTCCCAGTCTGTCCTGAAATCTCGAATCTGCAAATCATTTAAGAAACACACAAACACACATATACAGTAAGTGAATTTGCTACACAAAATTCATAAACTCCTATTTGAAGTCTGCATTTTAGAGAAACAAGAACATAATAATCCCAAAGTTTGCACAAATATCCCAGTTAGGTGATCTGGGGAGAAAACCTCTTACCTTTTGATTAGGAAACCAAAGATCACAATTCGACTCACCCTTCAGTTCTTTAAGAACATAATAATATTTTGCATCTATTAATACAATTATTGACCCACCAAATAAGAAAGGTTACTAGGAAAATGATAACATGGAAGTTAAATACCAAAGAATTCATAATATAACAAATAACACAAAACCTGAATTCTCACTCAAATTTCTAATGGCAGGCAACAAGCATCAATTTACCCTTTTAATGAAGTCACGCCCATTAGAATCTGTGTAGAATGTTTGTTGGTCTTCATGCTTGTAGTTATTTGAGTTATGAATTCCTTCCCAATCCCATCATCTATTGGTATAGGCCCAACCTAACGTCATGTAGAAAGAGGATCAAGAAATAAATCGATAGATAATTTCTCTGCTATATTCAGATCTGTACGAAATCAAAAAAAGAAGATTACTACTGTGAACTCAACTTCAGCATGCTCCTTTTCTTAACACCCTGGTAATCTGTGAAGTATGCAAAACATTATATTACTAAACTATAATGAACAAATCTCTGGGCAAAAAAAAAAAAAAAATCAAAGTCCTCATTGTTCATATGATTATGGCTCAAAGTAAGGTGGACAAGAAAATAGAACATATCTCAATCAATTCTGGGATTCATTTCTTTCTATAGAGCAACAACGAGCATAAATTGATCAAATCCACCAGCACAATTACAGAAAAGTACACAACCAAGAAGCCACAAGTTCAATAGTCAAAGCAAAAAAGAGGACTGAGCTTTTGATACAGAAGTAGCTGCATGAAATATAAAGTCTTTTGAAAAATTAACCACCTGTGATATCCAAGGACTGAGCTTGACGCAGTTCATCCAACAAAGGACCGCGCACAACAGTTAATTGAACCTGAAGATAAGTTTCCATCTTTCAAAACTCAATTCTCCGTAAGTAACAAAGTTATAGTGTCAGCTCTTCAACATCAATACAAAGCTTTGATCAAATACTAAACCAAAAAAGGGTACCTGGCTTTCCGTTTATGGGAGATGAACCATTTGGACGGAAAACATATGCACCAGAGGCCTGCAACAAATATTCAATATCTCATAAGACCACCTCAGAATATTTTTCTTACAACTAATACTACTCTTTAAATTTAATGGACAACACAGTAATACATTAGGAACAAAAAGTTAAAAGCTAACAAGCAATCCGATAAAGACCTGACTTGCCTGAGGATCTTTATCAGTTCCACTATATCCAGAATAATAACCGTATGATGTTTCAGCAGTTGCTGTCACCTTCATTATCGATCAAATATAAAATAAATGTTATTGTTAAAGAATCCCAATTTAAAAATATAACATTATATTAAAAGATTATTACAAAGAGAGAGAGCGAGCCAAAAAGAAGCTCTTCAAAAATGATTATAGTAATTAAATATAAATTTTGTACAGGGTCAAGAAATACCAAGAAAAATAAGCAAGTAATGTTAACTAAAACAAACAGTAAATCACAAAATTGATGCACCAAGACCATAGGATACCAGATTTCTGTTGTTAACATAATGAGTGAGTTTTCCCATCTGCAGAATAAAGTAGCTTTAAATTCCCTTGTCCAATTTCTATGTTATTAGTCATACTGTTCTGATGAGTAAACTGTTGAAACGGTTGAACCAGCATCTTTGTATGAAAAAATTAAAAGTAAAACAAAGACAAAGGTCAGTAACTTGAACTTTTTCCATATGTTAATCATTAGCAAAGATTGCTTACAGTATAACAATCCGGCTAACCTGTCTGTTTTGCAATTGGACAACATAAGTGCTGAAAACAAGAGGTGGTACAGATGCCGAAAATGCAAGCCAATATTTAAGTGCTTCACTAGGGTTTTACCCAGATATGCTTTAACATAGTGATTTCTTATGCCAACGTGGCATTTGAAAGAGGTAGGAGTTGAGAGTCAATTGTTCTCCACCAGAATCCTTAAACGTAACCTTGAGTGGAGACTGTAACAAGTTTAAGAACATGAACTTTTGTCTGTTACAAATATACTAAGTAAACCTGTAACAAGTTTAAGAACATGAAACTTTTGTCTGTTACAAATACAAGTAGCCCCATGGGGATATGAACCCTTGACCTCTTGGTTGAGAAAAAGGCTTTTTCACTGCTAAGCTAACTTACGGTTAACTATGTCAAAATTTTCTATCATAAGGAAGGCCATCTATCAGCATATACAGTTCTATTGGTTGGAATAACTAACGAAACTTCAATCACATTTTACAGAGGCAAAGATGCGAAAATTCAATCAAATATTACAGAGGCCAAGAATTGCTTTAGTTAATACCAAGAGACAGCAAGAAGGAAGCACACAGGAATTCGTACTACTTCCTCTCTCTTCATCCTAGGGGATTGTAGATGACAACAAACTGCATCAGAAAAAAGAAAGCAAGATGTCAACAGTAACAATGAACCCATTCAAAACAAGAAAAACTAATAAAGTAAGATTAACTGAATCCATACCAAGCTTTTGCCATCAGCGAAGGCCGCTTCAGTTGGAGGACAGTAACTTATATTAAGAAGAGGACACTGCCAAGATATTCAAATTACAGGATTCAGTTAAATCCATACCATAATATTTCCCACAAAAATCTAAACAATAATATACCTAATTCAAGACTCAGACAGCCTGATGTTGCTACAGATATAGCATAATAATTCAGAAGGACATAAACTTCCTATCTAATCATCAACCATGGTCTCCACACTGGTCTCCAAGTTTATCACATTTTATAAAATTATCTTAATGCCAATTTCACCTATCTGCTGATATAGGTGGTTTCAAATATCTGCACACTTTTCTATTTTATCTACATTTACTAAACAGTACAACCAATATAATATATATATATATATATATAACTGCAATTACGTATATACCTTGACTACCTATATACATAGTTTTAACACTCTCCCTCAAGCTGAAGCATATATATCTTCATGCCTAGCTTGTTAAAATATAGGTACTCTTTTACCAATTAGAGACTTAGTAAAGATGTCAACTAGTTGTTAGCATTTGATAGGAACTCACTCCCAAATTGATAGAAATTAAGTTGGAGTGGCTTTGATATGAATTGGACTGGCAGTGGTCCTTTTGTGGGCTTGGGTAGAACTTCCTTGGAAAACCGGCTTGCGGGAGGGGTGCCCAAGCCCTTCTAAACCACATGTCACCCTTTTTACCTCTCAAATGGGATCCTAACATTTCCCACGCTTCAAGATCCAACATCCATTTGGCCCACTTGACGACTTCACTCGCGGTGGCCCACTCTCTCAGGTCGCCCTTCCCAGGTCGCCCCTTCTAGAACATGGGCTCGGCTTGAGACCCAACGTCCATGTTGGCCACATCTGGGTGGCCTACTCTCCCAGGTCGCCCCTTCCGAAACATGGGCTTGGACAGGGTTTGGCTCTAATACCATTTGCAAAATCTGCACACTTTCTATTTTATCTAATTTACTAAACAATACAACCTATATATATAAATATATCACAACATACATACCCACACTGCATATAGTATAATGCATGTGAAATTTTAATGTTATACCAATTAATTATACAAAAAATAAGGTTAAATGTTTACAATAAAAGCTTATTGAACAGATATATAACACACTATATCAGACTTGTCATTTTGAGATGCCGCGATACGAACCAAGGAAATATCATAGAGCTCTTCAAGACAAAAACAGCCCCCAGACTATATATACCTGCTGAAAGTTTGTGACTGGAGTCCTGGGTCGGGCCTGATCTTGACTCTGCCAAGAAAGCAAGTAAGAGGCAACCAATTTCTCAGCCTAAAGATTAATGCAAGTCCAAAGTATTAGATTTCCACATTAATATAATAATTCTGGTAACTAGAAAAATATGTGAGATACAACTGATATGCACCTCAATTAGCCTATTGAGAGTCGTAAAGCATAATCAGCCGCAACATGCTGCCTTTCTGTACCACTAACGCATCATGATGTTGAGCAATTGCCAAAGATCCGCAATGCATTGGTGTTGGGCCTGAATACTCCTGCCTTTTAAAGTTCTAATGCCTTGCCACTAATTTTAGAACAAAAGAAAAAAAAAATAGACAAAACGAGGTGTGGCACCCATGAGACCATTAGAGGAAAAAACAATAACAAAGAAATAGAAGAGGCCCAAGATTTACAAACATAGTAACCACTCAGCATTCTGACATAGCCTTTGAAGGATGGCCTGTGGTAAAGTAACCTGTCCAATACGCATTTGAACGATCTGCATACCTGAAATTGGTATTCTTTTTGGTCAAGGTTTTGGCAAAAAGAAAGAGGATATACATGAAGAAATTACAATTCAAACTGACGGAAAGAAATCTTCAGTTTTGATGGGCCATTCTTCATTTGCAGCATTTTTGCATCAGTGTGATGGAGGAGTTGAATATAGAGCATTTACACGCCCACTGAGAGTTTTCATTAGAAAAAAATTAAAAACTAGGAAGTCAATTAGAGCTCTAAAACATGAAGAAAAATCAGATGTTCCAAAAACATAAATGGAAATTTATGTAAGAAATCAGTACACCTAAAAGCTTAAGTTGTTACACAAGAGCCCACCAATAGTAAGCTCTGACATACCCTCCCTCATGCACTGCCTACATTTTACAGCCACAAATGCAATCAGATCACAAACAGAACTCCTAATTTAATTAATATGAGAGGAGGATTTGAACACAAGACCACTAGATTAACCCAGCTCTAAAGCATGTTGAACAACTTGACCTAAAAGCTTGAGATTATAGGTAAGGGACCAAAATAGTATTTAATCTAACATTTATTATAGCTGTCTTACTAATACATTCATAGCCAAGAAGGGTTATAAAAGTTGAGTACCTTATTAACATAATGAATGAATTTGTCCCTCTGTCTGAACCATGAATTCGCATATGATAGCGAAAATCAGTTCCCATCAGCCAATAATATGATGTCCTGGTCACGTTGGCCTTAAAATATAAGAAATAAAAAAAAATATACAAACACAAAAATTAATGTTAAGCATTAACTAACAGAGTCATAATTTCAGCTGGAAAAAGGAATTTATTGCACTTTTCCCAAACAATAAAAGTATTAATTAAGTATATAAACAATTATCCAAACTCTTAGTTGGTCCATCGATAACCACAGGATTACTTGCAACATTCAAGATCAATGACAATTAAAGGATTATCTCAAATGACAGAGTTCATTGATTCCTCAAAAACCTCTAATCTTCCTTTATTTTGTCGATAGCTTAAAATGAGCTAAATGAAAATTAACATGTAGAGTATTGGTCTCAGAAAATGAAGATTTTCAAAGCTTACCTGGGCTAAAGCAGCAGCTACAAAGTCATTGACTCGCTCTTGAACATTATAGTCAAATAGGAGAAAATCATCCTTCAATAGAAAAATCTCATGTGAATAGGATTGCTAGAGCAGAAAATCAAGAGTATCCTATCTTTACAAAATTACCTGAAAGGAGCAGATACATCATTAATTCAAATGTGAAACCATCAGGAGGGTCATAATGCTAGGAAATATACCAGTAAATATCTGCATAAATTAAACGAAGCAAGAAGTTAGTCGTATGTCTGAAATATACAAGAGGTGACTCTGTCCATAAAATAAGCCATAACAAGAAAAAGGAACAGATCTCCATTCTCCTGTCAAATTTCTTGAAAGGCAAAAAGAAAAACAAAATTATGAACCTTACCTGTGAAGATGAACCAAGTGATTTAGAACCCCTCCATACAACCTCAAGAGTCTTCCTTTAATCGCTTAGCTCGATCTGGTAATCAATCGGGCAAAAAAGAGAGGTCAAATCCAACTGCAACAAAAATTCAGATCTTAATTTCCAGAATTGATAGGCTGATATGATTTTATCACACAAACAACATAAACGAAAAAGTTATTAGTCCTCAATGTAACATTAACATCCTAACTTATATGGCAGAATACTTTTTCAAGATATTTCACTATTGAATACATAAAAGAAAGATTTACTAAATATGTAAAGAATAATCGGAAAAACATCTATAGAACCAACAAATTTCAGCAAAAGGTACCTCTGCACCAAGCAAGTAAGCTTGAACAGCAGAATGTCCAAAAGGGTCAATCTGCCAGCCAACTCTTGGAAGCTTCCCAAATTCATCTTTGATAAATTGATGCCCCAGAGTTGTCTGATCAATCAAGTCAATGTAATGTGGGGTTGCCTCATCATGCATAGACATACCCCCATTTCTATAGAAACAAATCCCAAAGCAATCAATCAGCCATAGAAGAAAAAAAAATGTGACCAACACATTGTCAACTAACAAACACGAAATGGAGGTTGCAAATGTATATGCAGGAATGTAATACGTGGGGAATTTGAACAAACAAGACTTGTGACAGATACCATGTTAAGTAACAAGTTAATCTAGTAGATAAGTGCTAACAATCATATTTAAGCTATAAGATACATGAAATTGCAATTATATGAACGGATAAAAATAAAAATGCAAGTATTACTGTATTACTAGTGAAACATACATGAACTCTAGTTGACCCGAGTCCACAAGCCCTTTAACTTTAACTTTCATGGCCTCGCTTTGCTGTCTCCACCATCTTTGAAAAAATGCCTTAAGAATCGGTTCAAAATCATCAATTAGTCACATGCAATGCATAACACTCTCACATTTAGAAACAACATAGAAAAAAAAACATACATACATACCATTTCAACATAGATAAATTTGCGATTCTTGTCCTCAAACAAAGATGAAATAACAGAATCCAACACGTTCTGCACACACGCCCCCTATTGAAATTATCCAAACAAATAAACAACAATCGGTTAATTGCTCAACGTTAACGAAGACTAAATTTAATTGAAAAAAAAAAAGATGAAACATAATCTTACTCGAATTGAATTGTTAGCCCCAACATAGTACTGATCAACGGTCTTCAACCACCCAACATCATCATGAGAATGAGGAACCAAGTGAACGTTGATCATGCCGGTGACGATTCCCCCCGAAGTGTTGTAAGCAATGTACTCTGAATTGGTGCAGATAATTCCCGCCAAAAGGATCGTGAACGTTATCGCGAGCGACATCGTTTTGTCACAGAACAGAAGTAAAGACCCAAGCTCTTGATGTTGTTTCTTGCTAGAAACTGGAATCATTGGGAATGGAGTAGTAGTTGTAGAGTTGTAGTTGATGAGTTTTTACAAGTTGACATAAGTGATTGAAGTTTGGTGTGATTTTTAAAAAGTCTCACTCGCGTGTGATTTGTAAAAGAAACCGATAGCCGTGTGTCCGAAGAGAAGAGGCGTGCACACTCAGATGGGCCACGAAATTGATGTTTATTGTTGTCTTTTTTGGATAAGGTATAAATCCAATTTATTTATTAGGTTTTGATACAATATTATAAATTGGAGTATTGGACAAATTTTGAAAAAATAATATATATATATATATATAATTTTAACAATAAGGACAAATATTTTTAGTTAAAGATTGTAAATATGACATTAAATATAATTAATTGTAATTATTTTTGGATAATATAACGGGCTACTATGGCCCAACCCAGTAGCTAAACCGCCTTAAATGCCCAAAGCGAGATGTTTGGATATAAGAATATCTCTGTCTGAGTAAAAGATAATATCGTCCTGAAAGAGCAGAGCAGCTCAAAAACCCCAAAAATCCCTAATTCTCAAGTCTCAACCACCAACAATGGATGATAGTTTCAGAGTTAGAGTTGACAAAATCTTCGGCTCTCTTTCGTCATCAACATCTCCGAATCTAAATTCCTTGTGGTCCCTCACTGACGAAGAAATTGAAAAGAATGAGTGGAACCGGACCAAGGAAGAACCCGAACCCGAACCAAAGTCGTTCTTCGCTAACGTTCGACAGAAGAAGAAAGCGGAGCGGTTCAATCCAGAGCTTGAGAAGGACCTGTTAGACCTGGACAATGGTATAGACGACGAAGCAGAGGCACGTGACTCACGTGCTTCGTTGAGCCGGTCTGTGAAGGGAGATGATTATAACGATGAAGAATGGGAGATAAAATGCAATATTGGCTTGGATTGTACGCTTGATTACGAGGTATGTGTCTTTCTCTTTCACTATATCAATATGTTTTTTTGTTTATTACTTTCGAGTAAGTTTTATTTATGATTGATACTGAAGCATTGAAGCTATAAATCTTTAAAAATGTATTAATGTTCTACTTTTTTCTATAAAGTAGATATCTCTACGGAATGCTATTCATTAGTTACTGAGTTTGAATTATAAGGCTTTCTTTCAACTGTTTCTTGAGCTAAATTATGATAATACGCGTTGGTGATTTGAACTACACTGGGTAGGAAGTTATTTTATGTTCACTGGAAATGAATTTGAAACTGAATTAATGGATTTTTGAACATGTATTCGACAGGACAAGGTGTAAGCAAACTTGTGTAAGTGTGAACCTATTTTTCAAGTAATCCAATATTCGAAGTACTGTATTTATAATTGATGGGAGATTTTTCTCTTTCAAATGCTTTGGAGAGGATAAACCATCTTATGCTATGATTTCAGAAGAGTAATCTTTACAAGAAAATTTCCAATTAGCATCAGAGAATTTTAGTTTGTTGATTGTGAAAATATTTTTGTTGAGTTTCTCCTCAAACTATTTGTTAAGGCCAGGACTAATGTGGTAAAATCTCATGGAGGTTGGGAAGGTCGGCTGCTATTTGAACTATTAAAATAATGAGTTTGTAACCCAAGATAGTGTCATTTATACATTTTTTCACATTATTGAATGTGCAAACAAATATGTGATCATGTTTGGATCTGAGCGGTGGATTGAGGTTTTCTTGTATTTTCATTGGAAAATCAAAGGGTCTCAGCAAGGGTTTGTGATATTTATTATCTAACTGGAGATTTTATACAGGAAGAGGAAGACCAGTTTGACAAAGTGGCTGTTGGCGAGGAAAAGACTGGAGATCGCTTATATATGAAGGATGTAAATGACTATGTGACAGATGCAGATTGTTGTGATGAACTTCCAGACTCAGTAAAGGATTTCTCTAGGGATCCTCGTGCCAATCATATTGCTGCTAAAATTCGACTGAAAGAAGATGCAGAAGCTGCAAAGAAAATTGGCTTTTTACGGGTATCTGAGCAAGATGCACCTTCTGGTATGGATACTCAGAGTCAGAATAACACTGAGGAGGGTAGCCTGAAACCAATTCTGAAGAGGGGGGATAACCCTTCTGATTCAAAGCCTCGAAAGCGTGTCCGGTTTGATTCCGAATGTAAAGACAGAGTTGATGAGAACACCAACAGGGAAGAAGCTATGGTCTCAAATGAAGCGTTTACTTCACCTCCGGATTATCCTTCTGGGATTCCAGATTATATGCGCAATCCGTCCAAGTATACTTGTTATACTTTTGATTCAGATGATATCGATGATAAATCTAACGCGCAAGCCTATATGGACTTCCTTAATATGGTAAAGAAAAATACTACAGAATCACCAGCAGAAGATGATTCCGGCGGTCTTCCCAAAACAGTTACTTTTATTCCAAAGAAAAAAACAGGTGATGCTACAATGACAGAAAATAATACCAAGTCAAAGCAAAATCAAGATGATACTAGTAAGGAGTCAACGTATAAGAGAGGCTTGCCTATAGGAATTCCTGCTGCTGATGAAGAATATGATGAAGTATGTGCCATGGACGAAGATGAACCAGAAACTGTTGCTAATAAAACCGTTGGTTCACAAAATTCAGGCCGCCGATATCGGATGAAAGTCAAGTCAGATTTGGAGTAGACTTGTTTACCTGATGAACATCCTGATAATTTATCGAGGAACCATTGTAACTTGTCATGTAATAATTTTAAGGGAGAACGATATTTTCCCACTCAAGGTTTGGTGAAATGACACTTTTCCACCCGTTAAGTTTCAAAATGACACTTTGCCACCCTTCATTAAGTTTTGTTAGGGTTTTTTGTTAATATTTGATTGAAAAGACAAAAATACCTTTAGAGCATCTCCAAATGACTCTTTATATGACCTAAAATACAAGTAAGAGTTTAATATACTCTTTATCTTTAAAATATAAATTAGAGAGTAAGTTTGACTCTTCACATTTAGAGAGTCAAATTTCACTCTCTATTCTAATTTTAATTAATAAATTACAAATTTCTATGTATTTTATTTATTAATTTTCTCTTCTATTAAGTCTTTTTCTTAAAAATAAAGAGGATTTTTTTAAATTTAAAAAGTCTATTGGATTTGAATAAAAATTGTGTTTTTTATATTTAAAAATTAATAAAAATGTTCTTTATTTATATGAAAAATGCTCTTGAAAATAAAGAGTATCATTAGAGATGTTCTTAAATATTTAACTTTATAATTTTTATTAATTTGTTATATCAATTGGGTCAGTTACCAACATACCCATTCTGTAAATATAAATAACTAATATACGACTCAATTATATATAAGTACATTAAATTACCAATTTATCCTTCTAATTTTCTATTAAATATAATTTTTAAATGAATGAAGTTATCATTGAATTTTTTAAAATTTAAAACTTTTAGAATTACCGCTTTGTCCTTATAGTTATTGCAACTCTAAACTGACATTTATATTTAAGTTTTGTTAATTTAAACCCAAATAAAACTAAGCATTAACAGTACTAATATCTGACAAATAAGAATCCAGATCATAAATTCCCTATATATATATATATATATATAGGGAATTTAATACAAAGAAAGCAGATTTCCACAAATTTTCTGCAAAGATAAAAAATGATACTATAGAATTAATAGAGAAGCAAAAGTGAATAACTAAAAGGGTGTTTTTTTAAGCTCATAAGTTGATCAAACTAACTTATAAGCTCTAAAATTAAGTTGACATGTTTGTTTATAACCTTTTTTAGGCTTATAAATTAACTTATAAGCAAAAAATAATAATAATAAGTTAAGGGGTAGGTACTATTTTTTTTTTTTTTTTTTTTTTTTTAGCTTATAAGCGCTAGTTTGACCAAATATATTATCACATTATCTCTATTTAATTTTAAAATTCCATGGTATAATTTGTTATTTGATAAAATAATATAATATTTTTTTTACTCATTTTAATAATAAAATGTACCACATTTAACTAAACGCGTCAACTACTTATCAATCACTTATAAGTATTTTAACCAAACACATAACCGCTTAAAATTTCAAATGTTTATAAGCTCATAACTCAGCCAATTTTCATAACTCAGCCAAATAGACTCTAAATAGCCACAAATTACAAAAATTACAGAAAGGAAGTTTTGCTTTATCTGATCAGGAGCTTTAATTTTATGATGATTACACCCAACATTGTCAACATATTAAATATATTTTCCCCTTCTAAGTAACTGCATCCAAAACCTATCCTGGAAGTGGAAATAATTTCCTCTGTCAAAACGGTAAATTCTTGGAATACTTCAATCTCTTTGCCTTCATGATATCTCCATCTTTCTAACATCGGCTCTACACTTGAAATCACAGCTAGAATCCTACCCTATGCAGAAAAATATACCATTATTTAGTATTATGTCAATTGAACAAAGAATATCAAAGTAGCCACCAAACAAGACAAAATTTGTAACTGATCCCATCAAAATAACCATCAATTGAATAGAGAACAAAATAACCACCAAACATAAAAGTAACCATCATTCTTTAATACTAGGCCAAACAATGTTGAAAGATAAATTATGACTGTCCCATCACCACCACAAATTTATAAATCAATTAGAATTATATTGGCTAATATATAGGGCTCAATCATATTCCGTGGACTATCAAAGACAACTATAAAATTAATACTCATAAAAACATGATCACAATTTTCTTAAACTATCATGATGTAACAGCCATTGAATAATAAGCCAAACGTGTGCAACGCTATAAAAGAACTGAAGATAATGCATAATAATAAGCCAAACCTGAGCATGTAAATCCAGGTCTGGTTGCTTACTAGAATCTAATTTCTTGATGGCTGTAGACTACCCACTTCTCAGAACACCGAAAAGCACTCTTCCATATGAGTCCTGACCAATTAATGAGTCTTTATTAAAGTTATCTATTTTTTCCTTGAGTTAATCAATTGAAATGTTGATTTGGAATTTTTTTTACGCTTAGCAATAAAAAAAATAAGGATGAAACAAACAATACCACTTTTAATAAATCAAAATTGCTACCTGCTGTAGTGAACATTTATTTAAGTGTCAGCCAAATGTTCAACCTAGAACCAGATCTAGTATCCAAACTATTTTCAAATGACCAGTGTCTAACTCTCTAAAACAATGTAAAAACCACTCATCACTACAACAGGCCAGATTAATGTCTGACCACTGAAAGAAACCAACTACTGATGTACAAATAAGAGTCAAATCATAATTATACTTACTTATAGCAATACTAAGAGATCTACTAACTCTTTGCTGATAGTTACATCACTAACAACAACTAAGATTCCAAAGCAATCTCAATTCCTTAATACATGCCATCAAGAAGGTTACAGATTATTATAACATTAATAACAAATGGAGATCCTCAATTTTACAACATAAGGGAAAAAAATGTCAAATGGACTTTTCATGTCAATAACTTTAGAATAAAAAATGGCATTACAGAGTAAAAAATCATCCTTAGTGAAATGGATCCTTAGAACACATTCCCAAAATGAGTATTATGTGCACTCAAAATGGAAATAGCCTATGTTGTTCAAATCTGGCAAATACAAATTTAGATATACTGAGGAACAAAGAATACTATCTAACCTGCTCAAGGCTATTGTAATCATCATTTATCTTTGAATATTTCCTCTCCAATTTCCTTTTTGACTCAGGGCCCAACCATAGTCGTTTTGAGGAGGCGTATAATGCTGTTGGGACACATAATCTTGGCTTGGTTAAGCATAAGGTTGAGCATATGGTGGCAATGGATAATTGTGACGACACCATGAATGCGAACTAGATCTAAAAGACGACTGTCGAGAACTTGTTCGTTTTGGAAGTATCCCACCCAACAACTATTTGACTGATATATATTTTGAAATATCAAGCAAATATAAACATAATTAAGAGAGCTTATCTAAAAGGACCTTTTCAAGCAGATTCAATACCATGAAAACACAAGCTGAACAGAAATGAAAATCTCAATGACGCAGTCTACCACATATTTAATGACAACAAAATTGATTGAAAACTACTCAATCATCTTATATCAATATAATAAAGATCGGAAACGAGACCATTAGAAGCGAAATCAACAATGTATAATAACGATACAACATCTTAATGCTACAATTTAAGCAATATAAACTCCAAAAAGTTTTTAAATTCAATCAAAGCTTTGCAAAGTTTGGTCATCGAGCAGTTACTACAAATAACAGTAGATAAATTTTTTACTACTTAGTCCTTACATAACCTAACAATGCATTTCCTCTAAATTCGAAACTACTCAATTATCTTTAACTCCAAATTTAACAAGAATATTGAATACCCAACTAAGCTTCTTTTCACCACCATTTCCAACCCAAAAAACAAAAAGCAATGACAGTTGAAGTAAACACACTTGTTAAAAGAGAGGAAACGGAAAGGGAAAATCTATATGTGTATTGTAGATAAATATAAGTTGAGATAGACATACCTTAGTGAAATTTTGTAAGGTTCTACAACAAGGTTACAGAGTTGAGAGTGGGTGTCAATGGGCGGAAATACCCATGTCAAAGTGGTGCTGTAGTTTATTAAAAGTAGGTCAAACAAAAGATGAAAAAAAGCCGATATGGTATATCTATGATCAGCAGGGGTGGAGATGTGTTGATCGCAAAACCAATAACCCTAGATCGCAATGGCTTCAATTACAGAGAGCAGAGAGAAAAGGCAGCCTACCATTCAGGCGACACTCATCGAGATTTCAATTTTTTATTTTTTATTTTTGTGGCTGGATTGAAATTGACCGTATTGCCCTTTTTCAGAACGGAAAACCCTAACGAAACTTGACGGGTGGAAAAACGGTAACTGTATTTGTACGAACTTACATTAATTTATGAGAAATATGATATTAATGGGGTGTAACTCTCCCAAGGTCACTTTATTAAGATAGGCCTTGAAATAGGGAACCTTTTTAGTTCTAAATCATAAACTTAGAAATTCGTAAAAAAAAAATTATTAAGTTTGATGAAATTTAAAGTTGTGTGGGCGTCTTTTCCAGCGGAGCTACTTGTCCTGTCGTTTACTCGTATTCCCTAGAGTTTACTCATATTCCTTAGACCGTATTATATAACGAGAAAAATGTTTACACTTTGTATAAAAAATTTTATAAATATAAATATATAATATATTACATCAATCAAAAATTTCTAAATTTGAAATTTTGTCTGCAATTATAATTAATTAAAAAATTGGGTAATTAATACTTGAAAACTAAAAAGTTTATTTCATGTATACCTAAAAATTAGGAAGTTATTTTAAATGCCCTTATATTTATTTCCTAAATCAAATCCTATGGAAGACAAATCAATTTGTATTCTAGATCATATCAATCATCACTAACTTAATGTTATGTATGGGTCTATTTAATATAATTTTATCATTTAGTTAAATAAAGTAGAGCTTCCAAATAACATTAAAAAAACTTAAGTTTCAAAAATGGAAGTTCTTTCACCAACGATTCTAAACTTCAAAAGAATTTTAAAGAAATGAACCATTGAAAAATTTTACAATAAAAACTTTTCAGTTTCCTAAAGAAAGATATACATACTACCACTCACATCATAAACTTTATCTGTCGCAATTTGTCAATGACGATTCACATCTGATACAGATTTTCAATAACGCTTACAATTTTCACATTATTCTTCTCTCATTTCTCTTGAGCTATAACAAATATCAGTGAATAATGTCAACCAGAAAAAAACACTATACTGCAACACTATCGAGCCTACAATGGTCGCATCAAAATTTTCAAGGACATAATTGTTGAATTATTCCCCCCAAAAACAAAAAAGAAAAAGAAAAAAGACCACCACCAGAAAACCAAGTGATTACCTCGTTGATACACAATATTGGTAACTTTTTCAGCTAAAGGAAGCAGGAGAAACAGGTAAACCTAGAATAACCGACTCCTACAGTCAGCTGCGCCACAGTAGCATAGCATCTTCTTCACCTTCCCATCAGGACCACACACACTATCTAGTGTATAAGCATAATCATAGGAAAGCTCCTACAAGTACCCAACAACAGTAGCAAGTCACAAATTCAATTCCCTTGATAGTCCATGTACTTCAGCCTATACAAAGTCTAAATTAAAAAGTTCAAGCTCATTATGAGAAAAGTCAAGCCTAACGCAATATAAGGGGGGCAAAAACCATTCAGTATATCTTCTTAGCTCCAATTTTAAACAATAAACATTTTGAGTATTATTTTCAAGAGAGAATAGATTAGTAATAACAAGAATGAGAAAGAATGGGGAACAGTAACTAACCTGCAAAGGAGGTATGTTATCTGCTGCAAATAGCACTATCCGAGCAAGTTTAACATCATGATGCGAGCTCAAAATACACTGGACAAAGAGATTAGGTTCACAACTGTGATTAATAAACCTGGCAATGTTTCCCATGGAACCTGCATCAATACAGAACTCTGGAACACTTTCAGATCTCTGATCATCAGGTCTATCCGAATTATGCACTGTTGGTATGGATACATCTCCTAGTCGCCTCTAAAAAAAAATATCAATGTAAATTCAAATGTAGCATGAAAAGAAAAAAGAAAAAAACAGCAAAACCCTATCAAAATAAAATTGTAATTGAGTACATCACATATCTGTGAAGGGGTTTTGGGCTTTAGTTTTGAGATAACTTTGTACAGTTAGCTTATTTTGACACAGATAAGGGTAGATTATCCTTGACATTTTTCTGTCACTGTCTTGTATAGAATTGCTTCCCTTTACAGATAATATTATCTCTTCATAGATCTCCAGTACGCTAATGTATTCACCTCAATTTCTTCTTTAATATGTCTATAGTACAGTGATGAATTTACCGCAATCTCCTATGAACTACATGTCAAACATAAAAAGCACAAAGTGTTACATTACAGGTAGATAAGTAGATAAGCCAATTTAGACTGACATGGTTTCCAGAAATCAAGCAATGAGTTGTAGACAGAATTTGCTACAATTTGTAGCCATGGATTATGAAATGCAATGACTAGCCCAAACCTTGCCAGCATTAACGGCCTCGACTTAAAGACCAACAGGAATAGTTACTCAGCCAGTGGACGGAAAATTGATAGGATAAAGAATAGCAACATATAAAATATTAAGTCAAGATGCTAAACAGTACCTCCCTTCCACCAAGCCCCCTTATTGTTTGCAAACAATCAATGTCAAAAATATAATTATTATCACTCTCAGAGTCATTATCCACATCTTCTGTCCTCATGAGTACTCCTGTGTACTCACAAATCGGCGCCCCAGCAGGTATAAAGTCCCAGGATCTAACAGCCCATCCTTTCTTTGGGGTACGAAAAACCTGTTATCAGCAAAGGGGTATTGTATTTGCAACATTTAATAATGGAAAATCTTTTACAGAATGCGAGAGATGTAACTGTTGGCTATTAGTTATTGTGACAAACCTCGAGCCGATACATCAGCCCCTTCTGAGATGTCCGGTTGATGCAATCAAGTCCACACCCACAATTTGGACCACATTCAAACACAACATCCTTTGCTTCAATCAATCTGGAGGGTAGAACAATGAAAATAGCACCAGATCAGAAGATCAAAAACTAAAAGGCTAAGTTTCCTTGAGGGCCCTAAATTTTTAAGCAAAATCAATCAAACCCCTGCTGTTCTAAATTTATCAATCAACTTCCCCAAAATTCAGATCAATCTATTAGTCTGAACACTGGAAAGTAACTATAATTTTGTATCTACAACGAGATTAAAAGAAAAATCCTCTGTTTCTCTCTCTTGATCTAGCCATCCAACCTTCATTCCTTTCTCCCTTAAGCCAGCCAAATCCACCACATAAATCCATATACAATAAAACCTCTCTATAGTCATAATAATGGGACCAAACTAATTTTATTATTATGAAAACATTATAATTTAATAGAGGTGTAATTACAAAAATTATTGTTTTATCTTAATTATCCTTAGTGCAAGTAATATAAAGGTAAAATATGCACTATATTAATAATTAATTAATGAAGCATGTCAAAAATCTAAAGTATAGACATTGATAAAGGAGATAAACATAGTTTCAAAAAACTAGTACATGTATCTATATAGTATTGGGAATATGCGAAGTCATCTTAAGAGTCTCAAATTTTGCATTTTCTTTAATGTTTTTCTCTCAATGTAAATTCTATAAATGCAAAAAGTTTCGTGTCAAGATGTCTATGCTAACGAATTATTACACACCCGCAAATTCAAAGATATGATAACAGCTCTAAAGTATAAACCATTGTCTCAAATAATTTTAAATAATTATTTTATTTCATCTTAAATCTTTAATATAACATAGCATATATTTTTTACAATATACAAATAATTATTACTATGTATAGACAAATTCCTTAAGACGAAACCCAAAAAAATTATAATTTATTATAATATGGAGTTTATTTTTATTTATAACTGACCCAAGTTAGAACCATAATTTTTTATGACAACATGGACATTATTCCACTAGAGTATCACTATACAGAGGTTTTACTGTATCTTCAGATAAATGGAGATCAAAATGCAAATTGCCCATTGATGTTACAAGGATTTGTGCATATTTTGTTCCCCGGCAATGAATCTCAATAATTTAAATTTCTTAAAGCTTCTTGCTTGTTATCGTTAACAAATCCAAAGTTCAAACATACAGTTCTCTAAGCAACTACATGGCGCTCTAAGTGTGAAAGTTGCTGATTTGTTGAATATTTGAAATATAATCAAATTGTGGACATAAACATCCAGGGAAGCAATACCAGTAATAGAAGATCTTAGCTTGGCAAAAGAGACTCTTTGAAAACAACATCTTAGATTTTTTTCACTCTCGATTTTCTAGGCTAGAATATGAGAAGAAACAATAGGGTTGTAATAAGTAAACAGGTGTATAGAATATTTTGAAGCTTTATCATGTAAATGTTGATTTTTTAGCAAAAAAATAGTCCATTCACAATACTTCATGGAAGATGATCAATATCTTCAAAATCATTATGGTATAATTAATTTTAATTCAAGCCATAAGTCAGAAAAATAATACTTCACCACATTAAATTTTACCTGCCACCATCACGGCGCACATATGGAAAGTCAGAACCATTAAGCTTTGCGCAAGAACAAATCCTGGAATTCTCACAACTTCCTTTGCAATTGCATCCGATGACACTAGCAGGGAGCTTTACATTTTTTGCAACTTGTAAAGTCTTGCAATAAGTAAAACCTGAAATTCTTCACTTCATCACCAAAAAGGAACACTAAAGTACCACAATTTCAATATAAATCAAGCATGGCATTGAATTTGATTAGCTTAAGATAAATTTGGCTCTGGTCAATGAAAAATTGTGGCTAATGCTAATAAGTGCTTACTCTTCAACTAAGAGAAGCTTTAAAAAAGACAATTTGGCAATTCAATCTGCTTTTATAAAAGATACGCATATTTTTTCTGTTGTGTTAATGGCAAATAAGGTTGTAGAGAAGTGCGGGAAGAAAAACAATTGATGACAATATAATCAATTTCTGGAAAACATATGATGCTTTAGATTGGACTTTTTTTTAACTTGTTCTAAAAGCAAAAGGTTTTGGAAAGAGATGGTTAAGTAGATAAAGGGTTGTATTCATTCTATGAAATATTTCCATTTTGATTAAAAAAAGAGACCAAGGGGGTGCTATGGTGCACCAAGGGCTTAGTCCAAGGATTATCACTTAAAAATAACTTTGAAATACATTAATTGGAAATAAATAAGTCATGCATCCACTAGCATATTTAACACACCTAAATTCTCTCCCAATTTTTTATTCTTTGTGATTTTCATCAAAGATACTTGTGTGATTAAATCACTATGCTTAATATGAAAACATTTAATTGTTCTGTGAAAAATGAGAGAAGTTAGAGAGGCAACCGAACATACCAACTATTTCTTTCAACTATGTGCATTTTCTTTTATATAAGTAATCAACACTTTGATATTAAATTTCAATAGTTTGCCTTGCCTGTTGGCGCAACAGGAGGATCATCAACCAAATTCGTAGCTGGAATGGGAAAATTCTCTTGGCCCCCTGTAATGTCCTCGCAGACCAACCTTTGCCAACAAAAGAATAGAGCTTAATCACAATAAAAAATTAAAAGCTGATATTCTATTTTAAATGAACATTGATTCTTTTAATACCCTCGTATTTCTGACATAGATTGGGGAACACGTCCGTGGGTAAAATGAACCTGTCATAATGAGCAAACATATTTAGGGTTATATAAATTTATTCATTACTTTGTTATAGAAGACAAATCATTATAAGAAAGTACTGAGAGCTATTTCATATCAAAAAACCAAAGTACCTACAGTAAATACCAAAAAATTCTTCCTATGAAAAACAAAATTATCATGAAATCCAACAAGGTGATACAGCAACACCCCTAGGCGATACTTGAAGACAACAAAACAAACCTATTGGCAAAAGCTCTCAGTGAAAGAAAAAAATAAGGCATACAGTGAAAAGACAAACTCAAAAAATAAGAAAATTGCTACAACAAAATTAACAGACAAGGAATGCACCTGGTTAGTTGTCAGTATAGGTTGTCCTTCAAGCCGCCTTAGGCGATACTTGAAGACGGTAAAGCCAGAAATGCCTTTTTCTGCCCAATATTGAACAACCTGCAACACAGGAAACAAAATTAATAAATCAAATTATATTGTTGAAAGAAATTCAATGCTTACCTTTGAGTTTTGGCTAAAATACAATCAAACTTTTCTATATACTCTAAGCCTCCCTTGATATTTTGACAACTGTCATAAAACCTCCCTTAAAATCATAAAACATCTTTCCAAACGTAAGATAAAATTGTATCAAAGGCCTCTCTCAGCCTATTTCCAAACCAAAAGGTCTTGGCTACAATTAGGCAAAAACTTTGAGAAAGAGACTAAAACATGTTTGTCTATAATCACTCATATTACTAAGTATAAAAGTAAAAACATAGAATTCAGCACAGTGTTCCAAATATAACATCAAAATTAGCAAAAATCACATCAGTAGTGTTAATTTCAATTCAAGAGAATTGACCAAAATATCTGCTGAGTTGCTCATTGTGCCTAGTGACAGTTTAGCATGACAAACATGCAAATCCAAACGACTCTAATCTAACCAGAACCACACAATTTCAACTTTGTTCATCTTGATTCCCTCTTTAACGTCTTTAACATGCAAAACGGGATTGCAAAGATTTCAACAGAGCAAAGATATACTTCAGCTATCACATTTCTCTTTTTGGTTCAGAAACTAAGAACACTGTATAAAAGTAAAAAGATGAGGAGATACAACTCTAGACCAAGTGTCCAAAAAGAATTAAAAAAAAAAAATCATGTAAGGACTATAGTAAACTATATAAGAATAATACTACACATACATTATTTTCATACAACATTTCCCATACAACATTATGTGGCAAGATATGATTGGGTGAAAGTTTAATTTTAACTTTAAATTAGTTAATCATATCTTACCACATAATGTTGTATGGAAATGATGTATGTATAGTATTACTCACTATATAAAGGCACAGGATTGAAACTCCTTCACAACTGAAGCCTAAATGGAAGCAAAAAACCAATCTGTATCAAAAAAACTCAATACTACTACACGGTTGATAGAATGAATCTCTGAATTCAAAACAGAATCACATCCCCATTAAGAAAGCAAAGAGAATGTAATTTGATTACCAGCATGGTTTACACCTTTCATAGTATCTAAAAGATATTATTGATTCAATTTCAACATATAATTCCATAAAACAAGATGTGTTGTTGGATAAACAAATAAATTAAAGGCAAACAAGTTTCTATTAAAAAAATACCTTGTACAAACCATCATATGTGTAAACTTTTCCAGTATAACTAGTAGAAGATTTCAGACCACGAATTACTCTGACAGGCACATTTTGCTCCACACAGTTCTGCAATTAAATGTAAGTAAAATTCAAGTTAGTCCAGAGGCCATACCCAAAACCTCGCATCAGTGCAACAAAAGAAATGAGATGCATAATAAAAAAAATTATGCGAAATCCATATATTAATCATAATGGCGCAATGCCAAGACATGGTTGGCTTCCTCTATTATAAAAAACAGGCTGTTTGGGAAGATTTTTAAAAATATTGACTACAACACTGTTTAAGTTACGGCACTCAAAATGGAAGATGGAAAATAATCATACATTTTTCTTATTAGAGAAAATAGTTTCACATCTACTAGCATTATTCTAAAGAAAAAATAATCAAAGTCCTATTGTTTTTTCTTTGAAAAAAAAAGTTTTTTTTTTCCAATTTAAAAGCAATAACAAGGGATAGTATTGAAAAATGAAATACACACTGTTCAAGATACAAAGTTCGGCTCTTTTGTGAGTGATTTGGGGTGAAAGAATTAAAAGTGGGGAAGAAGAAACCGGTGCTCCATATGACAAGATCAAGTTTTTGGCATCTCTTTGGGCTTCTATGTCAAAAGACATTGAGGACACCTCTTTCTTCTTTATCCATCTTAATTAATTATGGGTAATAAGTTGATTCTGATTTTTTAGGATTTGCTCATGCCACAGTGTTCTAATTTTTTGGGTTTCTTTTTGCACAGGTGCATGAGACCTTCGTAAAGTTTTGAAACCCTTTTTAGATGGGTTACTTTTACAGTAGTGAATAACTGATCAACTATCTAAGTTTTCTTAAAGTAATATACATATCTAAGTTTCATATCAAAACAAAGGAAGAAAGAAAACAAAGTTCCTGCAAGTCAAAGTTTATAGAGAAATTAGCCTAGATAGCCAAATGTTAAAATGAAAAATGAACATAGTCCATCTCATGTTTTATCTCATAATCTAGTCACCTTCAACTTAATTGGATAAGAATACTCTGTATTTGAATGGTCTAATGCAAGAACCCTGTCAATCTAACATTCTTGGGGTTCTAGCAGTGGCAGAACCACTCAAACCTCACTATAACATTGCAGTTCTAGCACTTTTGTTTTAAACTTTAAAAGATTCAGTGCAAGAATCTCATGGCTCTTACACTTTTTCCGGTTCTAACACAGCTAGAATGCTAGAACCCTGCTGGATATAGTTAGCAAATTGTGAAAGGTTTAACACAAGAACCCCATGGTTCTAGCACTGCTAAAGCAATTGCCATTATAATAAGAATATACAATATTATCCACACAAAAAAATAAAGCAAGTAACAAAAATAAAGAGTTCTTAGCATACACACCTTAAGTGCAAGGTTACCACGTTCCAAGACTTGGTCCTGAATTTGACGTTTATTGCCAGTCAAGTCATGTCCACCTTGACCAGTGTATATAACATCCTCCGCATTATCCAAGTCATCTTCGTACATGCCAGACAAAACTATGGCTACAGCTAGCGGGAATTGATATTGCTTATACACCTGGAAATGAGAGGAAAAACTTCACATTGCTTCTCATGAGTACCACCCTACAGTTAACCCTTTAGACAGCATAAATTTTGTTTTCTTTTGGATTATTTAAAGACAGCAACTACATTAAAAGCAAATATAGTCTGGATAGTTCATCTTACCATTCAATTATTGATTAATTATATTAGGAACATTACCATTCGGTTGGTATAGAAAATGTGTAAGTGTAGCATGCTAAGTACTAAAAAAATTATAAAACAACAAAATATCAAATCACTATTAACCTAAAATACCAACCAAAAGTGCATCTAAAATTGAGAAGATCAGAGCAGTGCAAACATAAAACATATGGGATACAAATTTCCAAAGCAATGTCCTTTCCTCATAGTACAAAGGATGTAACATAACATCACAATATGACTCCTCTATTCCAAATTGTTAATCCTTTATTGAAAATCTCAGGATTTTGGAGATGCAATTTGACCCCTCCACAAGACAGCAAAAAAGAATCAAAATTTCAAAATCAATCCTCCATTCATTATAGAATACATTAACATCTAATGTTTAAGAATTAAGGGCCTGTCAACTTCAAAAGGCTAAAAAAATTTGTCAATTGACACTTCAAGGTGGTAAAATAATCAATTTAGATAGGGAAGTAAATAGAAATTCCATAGATAAGAACCAACTTATTCATCAGAATGTCATTCAACAAAATACAACTATTTACTTAACAAGAAAATTTCTATACAGAGGACGTTTGTACCATCCTTAAGTTATAAATATCTAATACAAGTTCAATAGTAAATTGGTAAATGTAACAGCTAGAATAGGCAGTGCAAATTTACACAAAGTTTCACAATCCAAGTAAAATTGCTTACAAAAACATGTGCAGTACAAAGAATGCATAATATCATAAGAGAACACACTCATATAACACAAGCTTTTCAAAGTACTATAGCATTCAAAGGGGAAAAAATGTACAGAAACATCAATTGTAAATTTAACTTTGTTCAGATACTCCCCCATCCGGTAAGAAGAATGTTTTACCCTTCCATAGGACATCCCCATATAATCAATTCCATTCAACCAATGGCTGTGAAAACCAACTGCAACCATTTCAGACCGTGAATAAAACTGATGCCCAACATTAATACCTGCCATCACATGGAAATACCAAACATTCTAATAAAAATTTTACAACCAAAACAAGTTATAGTCAAAAAATGAGTTCACAAAGCTTATATATAAGTTAAAATTATATATAATATAATCAGTCATACTCAATGAGAGTAAATCTATTAAACTGGAAAAAGATTTCAAGTGCAAACAACCAACCAGGAATGTCACCAATTCGTTTCTCAGGGTACAGTATCTCATTTTCCTCCATCATCTGCCAAAAAATTGTAGCTTCTTAAAGGTGGAAAGCATATGAAAGATATCACAACTATGAACAATCAAGTAACCACTCAAATTCAAAAGCTTAAATTGACAGGCAAGTACACAACATTATTACTTAAGTTACTAGTAAGATACAAAATATTGGCATGGTCATTGGCCCGTGGAAGAAATAATACATGTGATATTCTGCAAAGATGGCCTAAGACCTGATTGGCTCCTAATATGTTCTTCAGAATTCTACTTTATTTTAAGATCTTTTTTTTCCTTATTTTGCAGAGGCATATTTGTTCACGATCTCTGTATCTTTCTTATTATTGCTATATGCAATTCTGCCTTTAAAAGAAAGAGAGAGAGAGAAGAAAAATCTCTCATGCAAAGTAGCTCCAAACACAAGCATACAGATACAGATAAAATTACAAAAATGTGAAGCATAGGAGAGCTCGTATAAACAAACCTTATTTTAGTACCATTTTCAGTTACCATTTACCCAGTAAGTTTAAGTTGACAGGTTAGGACTTAACAATAGTAGTTAAACTCTAATAAGCCCCCTCTTATGTAACTTGGATCCAAAAATTAAAAGATAAAAAGTAAAAACCCTATGCACTTATTATGTGATGTGGGGCATTTAAACATAGTATTCTTCTTTAACAAGCTCTAATACCATCTCAAGTCACCACTCAACCAAAAATTTAATTTATTAGAGATAGGCATAACAACAGTATTTGAACTCTAAAAATCCTCCCAAGTGAAGCCATGCACCAAGCAAACACAAATACAAATACAAAAATGCATACACATAGAGAGATTCAAACACTAAAACTTGTGGCCAAATTGATTAATGCTATGTGTTGTCAAGTTATTGATAGTACACGTTGCTATATTTTAATAAGTGTCATTTCTCTTAGCTGTAATTTAACTTGGCTTGGTCAAAACGGTTGCTCATTGAATAAGTCTTTGGACTGTTGAGGCACGTGGCCTTTGTTCCTCTATTTTAGTAATAATTTTAGGAGTTAGTTTCAGCAATTAGCTCACTCTTTTATGTATAAAAGCTGTTGATGCTTTCAATAAGATATAACCATTTTTCTAGTCAAACAAGTGTGAACTAGAGGACTTTGGAACCTCGAATCACCAAAACTTTCTTTTTTTTATTTTTCCTTTCCAGTACTTATCATTTGGTATTAGAGCCTTGTTCCTGCAACATGGCTGATGGGACTCGCAATGCTCAACTAACAGAAGTTGTATCCACTTTAAGAGGTGAAACAACTCAATTAAAGGCAAAACAAGAACGCTAGGGAACTCTACTGGAAGCTGTTTTACAACAGATTAACCAACTTGCCACAAGCTACGATCAACTAGCTACTACCTAGGGAAATTTGAAAATTGGCAAGGAATCTTCTAAGGATGAGGTTTTGCAACTCAAGGAAAATCCATTATTTGAGGGAGGTGGAGCCATCCAAGCCAGAACTTTGCGATTGGAGTTTCCAAAGTTTGATGGTTTAGGATCAACTGAATGGATTCTCAAAATTGAACAATTCTTTTCATACAGTAATACTCCAGATGAACAAAGGCTTTAAATTGCAGCATTCCACATGGAAGGTAAGGCACTCGCTTGGTATTGTTGGCTTATGGATGCAACCCTTATTCATACCTGGGAAGAATTCGTCAAGGCGCTTAAAGTCCGCTTTGGACCGACGGCATATGAGGATCCTATCGAAGCGTTCACCAAACTCAAACAAACTACCAGTGTAGAGAATTATCAGACCCAATTCGAAATTCTGTCCAACAAAATTTCTAGGCTCACTAAAGAATTCCGAATTAGAACATTTCTTAGTGGCTTGCAGGATGACTTGCGAATTACTGTTTCTATGTTTAAACCAACCACTTTGTCTAACACGTTTGGGCTTCCTCGATTACAAAAAGAAAAGGTTTTATTAAAAACCCAAGGTAAACCTATTCTTTTAACTAAAACAAACCCCTACTCGAGAATTAATGCTTTTGGGCTGCCTACTCAAACTCCTCCTCAAGAACTCTTGGGGATTTCGCTTCATGCCATCGCGGGAGCTCTTGCTTCGAAGACTAAGAGATTGAAAGGAAGAATACATTGTTAGACAGTAATGGTTCTCATTGACACCGGTAGCACCCATAGTTTTGTTGATCCCAATATAGCTAGGAAGGCTAAGCTACCAATAGTAAATAGCCAATTAAATGTTCAGATCGCTAATGGTGACAATCTTCCTTGCCATGACTACTGCAAGGCTGTTCCTATCCAATTGCCAAGCTTCTAGATTGAGGCTACTTTGGATCTTTTAATTCTTGAAGGTTGTGATTTGGTGTTGGGAGTGGATTGGTTGAGACGTCTTGAACCAATCTTATGGAATTTTACAGACCTTACCATGCAGTTTCCTTTTAATGGTTCTACTATTCGACTACAAGGTATAAGGCCCTCTAAGACAAGTTTGGAAAAAGAGGAAAAAAATTAGTAAGTGCACCAAATACTTTGGGAAAGGAGTATGGCTCCAATTGCTAGAAGTTGACAAGCCAAAATCCATGATTCCCACTCCACCAAGTATTCAAGAACTCTTACAAGAATTTTGCAGGAGTTTTCTCTGAGCCAACTAGTTTACCCCCACCTAGAAGCCTCACCATAAAATTCCATTGAAAGAGGGAGCTCAACCCACATGTGTATAGCACTATAGATATTCATATTATCATAAGGAAGAAATTGAAAAGACAGTTCGAGAGATGTTGTCTAGTGGAGTCATCCAAACAAGTCACAGCCCTTACTCCTTTTCAGTGCTACTAGTGCAAAAAGCTGATGGCAGTTGGCGAATATGTGTGGATTATCGAGCGTTGAACAAGGATACTGTTAAAGATAAGTACCATATCCCTAATATTGAGGAATTATTAGACGAATTGCATGGGGCTATTATTTTTTCTAAATTAGATTTACGATCCGAGTATCACCAAATCCGGATGAATTCTGATGATATCCACAAACTACCTTTAGAACCCATGAGGGACACTACGAGTTTTTGGTTATGCCCTTTGGGCTTACCAATGCTCCGTCTACTTTCCAAGCATTAATGAATAAATATTTAAAGCTCATCTTCGAAAGTTTGTGCTTGTGTTTTTTGATGACATTCTCATATACAGTGCAACTTTGGAAGACCACTTGTGGCATTTAAAAATTGTTTTGCAAATTTTAAAAACACATCAATTGTATGCAAAGGCTTCAAAATGTGTATTTGGCAGCCCAAAGGTGGAGTATTTAGCACATCTAATTTCCAAGGATGGGGTTAAAGCAGATCCTCACAAAATCTCTACTATGTTGAATTGGCAAAAACCTGCAAGTCTTAAGGCTTAAAGGGGATTTTTAGGACTTACTGGATACTATAGAAAATTTGTCAAGGGATATGGTGAGATTGCGACACCCCTTATGAATTTGCTTAAAAAGAACTCTTTTATTTGGACTGAGCAGGCTACTCAAGCTTTTAATCAATTAAAGGAAGCAATGACGAAACCACCAGTGCTAAGGTTACTAGATTTTTCAAAAAAAATTATTATAGAGTGTGACGCATCTGGAGATGGTTTAGGAGCAATTCTTATGCAAGAAGGAAGACCGTTAACCTATTCTAGCCAAGCACTGAAGGGGAAAAGTTTGTTTCTCTCTACCTATGAGAAAGAGCTATTGGCATTAATTATAGATATTCAGACATGGAGGCATTATTTGTTTGGTTACTCATTCACGATACACACAGATCAACAAGCCTTGAAACATTTGTTAAAGTAGGTGGGTACTCCAGCTCAACAAAAATGAGTCTCTAAATTATTAGGGTATGATTTCACAGTGGAATATAAGAGTGGCAAGACAAATAAAATGGCAGATGCTCTCTCATAGATACATTCTGCAGAAGGTGAAAGTATCACAACCATGGTGTCGATGCAAAGTCATGCAATCAGTGAAATAAGGGCCACATGGATGGATGAGCTACGCAAGACTTACCCACAAGATCCCCAATTGCAAGATATGATTTATCGCTTCCAACAGGGGAACTTGGATTCAACCAAATATCAGTACCGAAATGGGTTGTTTTTCTATAAGGAAAAACTGCATTTAGGAACCTTGGTACCAATCCAACAACAGATCTTACGTCAATTTCACAAAAGTCCATTGTTATTTGGGAGGTCACTTGGGGTTTCTAAAAACATATTCTAGAATTAAAAGAGAATTATTTTGGCATAGGTTAAAACAAGATGTTCGGGCTTATGTGAGGGAGTGCGATACTTGTCAACGAAACAAAATAGAAACTCTCCATCCAACTGGTCTTCTTCAACCCTTGCCTATTCCTGCTCAAAACTGGACTACTATCAGCATGGATTTTGTTGAAGGACTACCACTTTCAAGAGGGCGTAATGTTATCATGGTAGTAGTGGATAGGTTAAGCAAATATGCACACTTTATATCTCTTTCACATACATATACTGCCATAACTGTAGCCCACATTTTAATGGAAAATGTTTTCAAATTACATGGCCTACCCCAATCCATAGTCAATGATCGGGATCCTGTTTTCACAAGTCAATTTTGGAGGGAGCCCGTTTTGAATTTGTGGTACTGAACTACTTCTCAATTCTTCATACATCCGCAGACTGACGGGCAGACAGAGGTGATGAATCAGGACCTAGAATGTTATCCGCATTGTTTTTCTAAAGATAGGCCAAAAGATTAGGCTCGTTGGCTTCCTTTGGCAGAATATTCTTACAATACTTCAATCCATACTTCAACCCAAATTACTCCTTTCAAAGTAGTGTATGGATTTCCTCCACCTCAGATGCTTCACTTTGAACCAGGCTCCACCCGCATGCAAGCTGTGGAAGATGAATTAAGGAACCGAGACTTTGTAATGACCTTGCTTCGAGAGAATTTACAAGCCCAAGCCAAAATGAATTTTTTTTACTGATAAAAAAAAAACTAAAAGGGAGTTTGTGGTAGGAGATTGGGTTTATTTAAGGTTGAGATCATATCGATAGATCTCTGTAGTCATGCGAAGGAATCTTAAAACTTTCTCCCCGTTATTATGGTCCATTTCAGGTGCTCCAGAGAATTGGAAATGTTGCATACAAGCTAGATCTACCAAAGGAATCTCAAATACATCCTGTATTCCATGTCTCATGTCTTAAGAAGAAGTTGGGATCTCATGTTGTTCCGTCCTCAGATTTACCTCTTCTTGTTGCCAATGGAGCCCTAATACCTGAACTTGATAAGATCTTACAAAGGAGACTAAAGAAAAAGGGGAATCAAGCTGGTGTGGAGGTTTTAATTCAGTGGAAAGGGACTACAATTGAGGATGCGACATGGGAAGATTTCGAAGACGTTCAAAAAAAGTTCCTTGACCTTGTGGGCAAGGTCCTTTGAAGAAGGGAGATGTGTTATGTGTTGTCAAGCTATTGATAGTACACATTGCCATATTTTAATAAGTGTCATTTTTCTTAGCTATAATTTGACTTGGCTTGGTCAAAACGATTGCTGATTGAATAAGTCTTTGGACTATTAAGGCACGTGGCCTTTGTTCCTTTATTTTAGTAATAATTTTAGGAGTTAGTTTCGGCAATTAGGTCACTCTTTTATGTATAAAAGCTGTTGATGCTTTCAATAAGATATAACCATTTTTCTAGTCAAACAAGTGTGAACTGGAGGACTTTGGCACCTCAAATCGCCAAAACTTTCTTTTTTTTTTTTTTCCTTTCCAATAGCTATCAATTAAACAACTGACAAAAAAGATCAAGCTTATAGACAAATGTCCAGCAATGGTATTTAAGCTTCAATCCGATGTATACTTCTTCAACCATTATTACTTGTTACCATAAACAAAAAAACTTTCCCCAATTACAATGTTAAGAACAATTAGAGAAAGGTTGACAACATCAAGAAGAGATATGGTTCCTCAACCAATAGCCACAACATTAACTATTGGGTAGTAGTGGCTTGAATTTATTAAAATAGCTAAAATTTCTTGGGTCACTCCAACCCCTGCAAATCCTTTTCTTCATAGTTCTTTGACAGTTTTGGCAGAGACAATAAAGCCAATGTTCAATGGAAACCCTAAGCAATTAAGCAAAGAAGCCATGAACAGGGAATTCTAATTTCAATCGGTCCACTAAAGAAGTGAGGTCACTACAATACATGATAAACTAGCAATCAAGAACAGTGAATAGAATTTGTTATAAGCAATTAAGCAGTGAAACAACTACCAAGGAGTTACAGACGTAAGATTCTAAAGAGTCATTAACACACAAATCTTGACTTACCTTGGATATTGCCTTCAGATCAGGTCGCTTGGCCTTGTGTTTAGTATTTTCTTCAGGTACATTGCCTTTCTGGAAAACTTTCTCATTACTATATAATATCAAAAACTTAAAGACCAAGAATCGCAAATTTATACCTAAATATCTATCTACTTTGCAAATTAACTTTCAAAAATTATCAAAAAAGATATATGCAAAGCCAAACCACAGCTAAGAAATACCTCAATATCAAATTGAAATATGTCAGTGGTCTTTATAATGCACCATTCATTCACCAATCAAATGATTGGCAGTTGTGGAAAATAACATTTGAATGAATTCATACTATAATCTGGGGACAAAAATATGCCATGTCAGAGAAAACACACATGGACATAAGTCATGTCCTCAAGAGTATAACATAGAGAAAAATAATGATTTCTACAACACATGATGATTTCCCACAGATTAAAAAGCATACACCATGACTGCTGAGATAAATAATTTTTCAGTCTACTAACAAAATTAATAATTAAAAAAAAAAAACTCAAACCAATATCAAATACAAACAGTTAAGGTTCATACTAACCTTGGATTTTGACTTTTTGGAAGCTTTCTTATCTACTTCTTCTTTTCTGCATCTTGCTTCTTCCAACTAAAGCCATAAGTAATACATGTTAAAACTAAGACAAACCAAACAAAATTATATATAGTGTTTGATATGGTAAAACCAACCTGAACAAAATGAAGATAATGTTTGTTAAACAACCTCAAAGTCTCTTTCACTTTAGCATGGTCACTTTTTTCAGCCAAGTTTATAGAATGATCACCTTTATCAGCCAGATTTACAGCATTACCGTTCATAGACTCATTTTCACACTTCGTTGTTTGAACTGGAACCTTGTCTCCCCCCTCCGCATTTTCGGAATCTTCTTCTTTCCTCCTTTTTCTGCTGGAAATATTGTTTTGCTTCTTCTTACCGTCACTTCCCCCTTCTGTATCACCAAGAAGCTCCACTCTCCGTTTCACCAAACGCAACTTCTCCACCCTCTGTTTCTCCTGAATCCTCGCGCTCATTCTCCGCTCAGCTTGTCCGCTTTCCAAAGATTGAACCACCATTTTCGCTTCAGAAACTTGGATCGATTTACCTAGGGTTCGAGCAAAGAGCGTGAAAAGTGAAAGGGAGAAAGAGAAGCAAGAGATTTGAAGTGACGGCAATGGCAAAAGATCGTTTAATATCCCTATTTAATGTAGGGAAGGGGAGGCGGAGGGCGCGTGGACTCCAAACGCCAATGTTTCGCATCTTTCTACATTTGTCTGATGTGGAATTTGCCCGCTCTCGCATTTTGGTCTCCCTCCAAACTTTTCGTTCCAAAAGCAAAATGGGAGATAGATAACTGTTGTAATTGTTTTCACTGTACAATTATTACCGGAACTAAAAAGTATGGTGGGTTTGTTTAGGACATGTTTAGCTTATTATTTTTGCTCATATTCTCAATCTTATTTTCTAAATAATATTTAGTATATTATTTCAAAAATACTATCTTATTTTTTTAATTATTTTTAAACCCCATAAGATTATTAATTTCATTAAATACCCCCTGAAAAAAAAGTTTAAAAATTAGCAAAAACACTCCCGCGACCCATATTTGCCAGATTCTGGCAACCATCGTCGGCGGTAGCTAGATCTGCACAACGGCCTACCTGCTGACCAGAAATGGCCAAAAGTTCACCGATCTGGCCTTTTCCGGCCAGATCCGCCACCACAGATCTGGCCGAAAAAGGCCAAATCTGGCCGTCTGGCCATTGTTTTGGCCTTTTTCGGCCGTCGTGGCCACAGCAGGCCGTAGATCTGGCCTTTTTCATGGTGGATCTGGTCAGAAAAGGTCATAACGACGCGTTACGACCGATCTGTGTCGTAACGCGATTTTTCGACCAGATTCCGACGGTGGTGGCCGGAATCTGGCACTACAAGTGGTGAGGGTGTTTTTGTCATTTTATATATTAGGTGTTTAATTAAATTAGCAAACCTATGGGCTTTTTCATAAATTTTTAAATTTTACCTCGTAATACTCCCTTATCCAACTACCCAATATTATTCCCAAAATCCTATCCAAAATAATAAACCAAACGCACCCTAAGTTATTTTAACTAATATTTTTGAAATATTATTGTAAAGTTAAGTTGAGTTATTATTTTAATAATATTATTTAAAAAAATATGTTTAATAGAGCATTTAATTGGGTTATTATTACGATAATATGATTTGATGTTTGGTCAAGTATTTAAGATAATATAAGTTGAATAAATTATAGAAAAATTGTTTGGTATATTTTTTTATAAAGGATTTATTGATAGAATTATTTGGTGCTTTTTGTTAAATTAATTTTTATTATTATATCGTAAAAACTTATCAATTAACGTTTTAATATTATTAAATATTTAATTAGTAATTTCGTAATCACTAACTTAAAGACAAACTTGAAATTATTAATTTCAAGTACTAATACATCATTTAAAAACACCACATTAATACATCTCTGACGAAGCTACTGATTGTCAACCCTTAGAATAGTTTATACAGCTATACTCCATTAACAACTACGACATTGGTCATATGTTGTTCCCACATTTCAGTCATTATGTTATCCCGCACATGTGTCATGTCGTCAATAATACGTTGCTGCAGTTGACTCGATCCCTCCCCATTTCCTTCATTAGATGCCCTGTTTTGGTCATGCAAATATACTTCCGCAATAGACTGTTCAAAGATTTCATCCTGCATATTGTACTTCTGCTAAAATTATGAAGTACACAACATGTCATAACAATCCAAGCTTGTTTCTCCAACGGGTAATTATTCATTCCATTAAGAATCCAGAATCTTTTCTTTAGAACACCAAAGGTTCTCTCAACAACATTGCGGAGTGATGCATGTCTGTAGCTAAACAATGCTTGTGGATCATTCCGGTTACGACAACGATCATGTAGATGGTAAGGAACTCATCCATGAGGGGCAAGCAACCCCCCTCTATTTGCATAACCCACATCAACCAAATAGTATTTACCTGTAATCAACTGACATATGTTATTTGATATTTTAATCCAAGCAAAAGGAGCAAATATGTTATAATACGTAAAGAAGCTAGTTGTACCTGGTGGGGGATGTGGGAATCCAGAATTAGGATCATCAAGAACCGAATTTAAAACCTTTGAGTCGTGGGTGGATCCTTCCCAACCTATGACGACATAAGTGAAAATCATCCTAAAGTCACATACAACCATGACATTCTGCAACAATGTTCTTTTACGATTCCGGAAGACATCGGCCAACTCAGCTGGAACCCAAGCATCGACATATGTGCCATCAATCGCCCCTATACAGTCATGTGGACAAAAGATGACATTTAATAATATCAACTGACTGTCAACATAAATAACACAATGAACTGAAGTACGTACAAATAATAATATAATAAAAGTACCTTAAAGAACGAGTAATATTATGGGTTTGTCGATATTTCCTCTGGAACTGCACTGAAGTCCGGTGCCTTTATAAACTCTATCTGCAACCCACATATTGTGTTGCAAACTTTGCCCACATATCTAGAGATTGTCTCACCTAAATGTTGGAAATCATCCATAATAGTACTGTATGTCTCGTTTTTTCCAACGGTTGTCAAAAATATCATAACCCATTCTTCAATACTCATCCTATTGGAGTCTCGCAAGTTCCCTTGTTGTGCTAAAATGTAACATAAGTATTTAAAACATTGTTTGTCCATGCGGCACTTCGCAAATATTCTGTCAGGATGGCCATTAAGTACTTCCAACATTTTATTGTGACCAGTTAATGCGAATGTATGTCGTAATCGTCGTCCATGTGTTTCGAATTCTATTTCCAATGCGGCAACTGCGCACAATGCAGCCGCAACATCTACCAGAATTTCCCTTTCTTCATCAGCATTATTTCGATTACGAGTTGTACACCTAGACGACGCCATCTAAACCTGTACATTTGTAAAACATTGATCATCAATTCATACTGTTGTGGTACTAAGGAAAATATAACATTCAATATTTAATTGTACTTCCAAGCTCCAACTTATATGAAACATGTTCTAACATTAAAACAATAGCACATTGTATAAGTACATACGATAGCAAACATAATTACGTCGAAGCTAAATCAAGATCCTGTAAAAAATAAACAACCGTATAAGGGATCAGTGCCCACTAGTTAGTACAAAATTGTGGGACTACAAGTATGACAAACAGGCTCATCCTAATCAATTCTCAACCTAGTATAAACCCAATTTAACCTATGCTCGACTGGCATTTGTAAGAATGCCTCCCTAAACCCTGGATTTTCATACAAGTAATCGACAACGTTAATGTAAATATCTGTATGAACCTGCATAGACGTCAAAATGTCCAAACATTTGGACATGGAAAATGGACAGATCGACGACTGGTGTTCTCTTTGACCCCTTCATCTTCATTACGATTTCCAGCCCCGGATCCCCTATTCCTATCGACAAGTACGTATGTCAGTCTACCAATCACATCCACAAGTTCTTCACTTGGGCCGGATGTCTTTTTCCTCCTTCTGGGTCTTTAATGACCATAAATGTTTGATCATTTTTCTCCTGTTGTTCGATCCGGATCAGGTTCAAACTCACTGTTGACATTCTTAGTCGGTCCATGTTCAGATGAATTGTAGTTCGAATCTACTAGTTCGGACGTTGATGTGTACGCGAATCTTCCAGTGGCGCTTTGCTTTTCAAAAATGTCTTCATATAACTGCTTATACGGAAGTCCCTTACGAAAGAACTGCGTCGCCTATTTGTTATGTTGGTAATGAAAACAGACGTACATTAATATGTGTTTGTCAAGGAAAAAGGTGTAAAACGTACAATGTCGTATATTAATATGAAAAGTTACCTGGACATATTCTCTCCAAACATCTACAAAACATGTTGGGGTTTGGTTCTGATGATCCCAACCAAAAGCAGTGTGTTGAATAAGTTTGTGCCAAGCATTATAGGTATTTTTCAACCGGAAGAACTTAAAAGCTAAATGTCCTGCATCGAGCTTCTTCCCAGCCAACGGTTCCAAATCAACCAACATATTCTGGTAATCCGTCGTTTTAATTACAGTTCCATGGGCATTTTTCACACACTCGGACAACAGAATAAAAAATTGGTAGGTCATCTCATCGGACAAGCTAACGTTATTACTCATCTAAAAACGATACGGTGGAACGACAAACAAAATTGAGATATGGTAATAATAAAGCAAACACGTCAACACTCACATACGCAAATTAGACACTCATAAACTAAACATAGAGAAACTATTACCTCGTTTGATTCGACACTACTTGAAGGCGTCAATACAGGGGAAGATACGGGCAAGGTTGACCAACAGCGTCTATGGCAGACTCGAAGTTTGTAAAAACGTTGAAACTGCCTCATTTGCCTATAGTAGTACTGATTCCTATGACGTGGCGCTTTCATTACAAACACATCTCTTCATATGACAACTCCAAGCCTGCAAAACAGATGGATATCTTGTATTACTAACAGATAATTACAAAATCAATGAAGATGACATGATTTAACAGTCTCAAAACGCAGCGTTTTGAAAGTATTTCCAAATGTTACAAAAAATGAATGAATTAAATTAACATAATATGTTGTGATTTAAAATAAAAAATAGACGACCAATTACAAATTTTGTGTTGCCGAAACTTGATGACGAAATTGCCCCTTTCACTTTTCATTACCGCTTAAAAAGGCATTTTAACCTATTCCAAATAATTTTTTTTAACTGCAAATTGCCCGTTTCACATTTTCATTTAGTTCACATATTTCATATAATTTTTGTTTCCCCCCTCATCTTCCCTTTTATTTTTTTTACCTTTTCAAAAACCCAAACCCGTTTGGAACTTTGGTGGCTCTTGGTTGGAGGTGGGTGTGCAGGTGGGTGAACTTAAGGCTGCAAACAAACCGAACAGTTCGCGAACAACTTGATGTTCGTTCGATATTGTTCGCGAACAGTTCGATATTCGTTCGATAATATGTTCGATCGAGTTTGAATAGGGGTTGTTCGTTCGATTATGTTCGCGAACATTACACGTTCGACTGATCCATCCGCTCACGAACAATCTGTTCGATTGTTCGTTCGTTTATGTTCGAAAAACATGGTATGCATTATTATAATTTATTTATTTTTTTCATTTTTATATTATGTTTGGTTTAGTTTGGATGAATTTTTTTTAATGGTAATCAATAATAAAATATTATGATACTTTTGTTTTTCTTATATATATAATATGTTTGGATTTTTTTTTTTCCAAATGTCATCAATAATTAAATATATAAGTATATAGCCTTTTAATTAAAAAGTAATAAATTATTGTGATACAGAGCATGACAAATTTAATAACATAATAGATTGTATAATCAAGTGATATATAATATAGTAAATCCAACAACATAACAGCTTCATATTTTTCCAAATAAAGTCAATAATTAAATATTATAAGATAGCATTTCAATTAATAAATAATAAATATGGTATAGTAAATTGATAAACATAACATATTATATAATCAATTGATGTATAACATAACAAATTTAATAATATAATAGCTTAGTTAAATATAGTATGATAAATTGATGAACATAACATATTGTATAATTAAATGATATATAACATGAAAAAATTAATAATATAATAGCTTAATTAAATATAATATGACAAATTTTTGAACATAACATATTGTATAATCAAGTGATATATAGCATAACAAATTTAATAACATAATAGCTTAATTAAATATAAATTAATCACACATTTGTATTGATTATATATTACAATAACCCCTCATACCACTATGAATTTATAGGTGTTGATACAAAATATATATGTAGACAGTAATGATAATATATATATAACATATAATTTTGATAATTTAATAACATATATAACCTATGATTAATATATGTATGATAATAATTTTGTATATAAACAATTACACATTATATATATAACAAATTAATCACACATATATATTGATTATATATTACAATAGACTTTCATTCTACTATGAATTTATGGGTGTTGATACAAAATATATATGCAAATATTTAAAATATTTATGATAATTTATGTAATGATAATAAATATATGATAACCTATAATTTTGATAATTTCATAACATATTAAATATATTTAATTTATGATTAATATATGTATGATAATAATTTTGTACATACATAATTACACATTTTGTACATACAATATATAGATAAACCCAATTTCACATTTTCCCTTACCCAGCCCAGCCCAAATTTTAAAACAAAAATCCAAAGCCCAGATGATAATAAATATATTTTTTATTCGACCAAGTATTCAGACGAGTTATTCGAACATGTATTTACAAGTTATCGAACGAGTTATTTGAACATGTATTTATAAATTATCGAACGAGTTATTCGAACAGGTATTTACGAGTTAGTCGAATGAACACGAACTGACATTTTGTTAATCGAACGAACACGAACGGTCATCCTATGTTCGTTATAGTTCAAACACGAAATCGAACAATCGAACATGCTTATCGAACGAGTTTCAAACGGGGCTGTTCGTTCGTGCTCGATTTGACTGTAGGCTTAGGTGAACTTCACTGGGAAATGTGCACCGGTGGTGGCAATCGGAAGATGGTGGCCTCGAGATGGAGGAGGGTGGCCGACGATGTGTGAACTTCACTAGAAAAGGTGCGTCGGCGATGGTTAAAAAGGATGGTGGGCTCGGGTTGGATGAGGAAATCGAGATGGTGGCGAATCTCCAATTCTGGGCACCAATGGTGGTGCTCGAAACTGGTGGCCTAGGGTTGGAGCAGGGGGCCTAAGGTAGTCCGAAGAACTTGAAAATGGTGGCCGGTGATTGTGGTTGAACCTGTTGGCCTCGGTTTGTCGGAGGAAACCGAAAGATGGTGGTGTTTCTTGAGTCTTAAGCAGCAGAAGAAGGTGTTTTTGGGTGGTGTTTTTGAATGCAGGTGGAAGAGGGTGTTATGGTGGTTGTAACGTGGAAGAGGGTGGCGGTGCGTTTGTAATTTTTGAAGAAGAAATGTGGAAGAGGGTGGCGGTAGTTCTGATCTTTGAAGAAGAAGGTGGAAGTGATATATGAAGGTGGAACCATGGAAGCCAAACTGAAGAAGAAGGAGAAAAAAGAAGAAAGAAGGAAAACAAAAAAAGTGAATTGTGGCGGTGGTTCTGATCTTTGAAGAATAAGGTGGAAATGATATATGAAGGTGGAACCATGGAAGCCAAACTGAAGAAGAAGGAGAAGAAAGAAGAAAGAAGGAAAAAAAAAATCAAGAGTAAACTGCAGCTTGCCTGCATAATCAGAAGTCAGAAATCAAATTTTTATTCGCTGAATAATGAGCCAAACACTTATTTAAGAAATCTGATTCCAAAAGTTAAGGCTTCCGTTTGTTCGGTTTTGGGAATACTATTATTATTATTCCCAAAAAAGTTAAACAGTAAAATGTCATTATTCCCAAAATATTATTTTATATTTTTCAATTTCTTTTAAACCTCCTAAATTTGTTAATTTAACTAAACATCCCCAAATATTTTTTTTAGAAATTGCAAAAATACTCTGGCCACCCTTCGGCGGTGGTGGCCGGCTGTTCGTATTTAATGAGTGGGTTGGGGGTATTTTTGTTAACTTTTAATATTTTATTATAGGGGTGTTTAGTAAATAAACAAACATAGGAGATATTTTTGTTAATTTCCAAATCCTACATCATAATACTTGTCCAATTTAACTTTTTTCAAAAGATTATTCTAAAAACTATCAGAATAATGAACCAAACTGAGCCTAAATATAATAACGAAAGAAACGTACCTGATCAATATTCCCATTATCTTATTATGAATATGAAATTAACTATTTAAGAAATCTGATTCCAAAAGTTAAATATAATAACGAAAGAAACATACCCGATCGATATTCCCATTATCTTATTATGAATATGAAATTAACTCATTGATATCATCAATGTAATTGAGTTAAACTCTCATCTCATCTTGAAAAGTTGATAAGACGCACGGCTAGGTTCACAGTATTTAATATTGTAAAAAATTCTCATTTATCAAACTCTATTTTATTTAAATAGATTAAACACCAATTAAACAAATTACACGTGTAATAAACGTGTTAATGTCGATTCATATTACTAATAGAGTAAACAACATGTTCCATCCAAAGGTTAATGAAATGGCAAGTTTCCACCTTGGTTTAATTTATTTTAAATTCCCACCCTTAAATAAATTAACTCTGTTAATAAGTTTTAATTTTAACATAGCTGTAGAGGATGTTATTACTATACTACCATTCACTTTTGATTTCACCACCATCCAACCACCACCACGACCAAAACCCCAAAGTCACCACCACCACCACCACCACCACCACCATCGCTATCCCTCTAAACCCCAAAGTCACCCCGTCGCCACCAAACAACCACCACAAATCATTCAAATTCAGCCACAAACCCACCCTAAAACCGCCACAAACTCAGTTACAAACTTACCTACAAATCCATCCAAAAACAACCACAAACCCATTGGAACATTCCTCCTGCTTTTTAATTTGCTTGCATTTGATCGTTAGAACCCCACTTTCATTATATTTCATGCAACCCAGATTATTAATTACACCACCTAATTGATTAAACAAAGAAAAATGAAAAAGCTAAGCGATGTGAAATTGCAATCGTAGGTTGGGGGTAACAACAATCATGGTCTATAGTAGGTTTCTAGGGTACGATAACGACGACTTGCGGTGGGTTTCTAGGGAGCGACAACAGTCTAGGGGGCGAGGTAGGCTAGTGATTTGGGGTAGATGGGTGGTGGCCTCAACGTGATGGTCTTACGGCGGCCAAATCAAGCCGCCTCGGAGCCTGTTCCGAGAAGGGAGAAGAGGGAAGAAGAAAGAAAGTAGGAGGAAGAGAAGAAGAAAGAAAAGAGGAAAAGAGGAGGAGGAGAAGAAGAAGAATGGGTAGAAGAAAAAGAAGAGGCAGCATTAGTAGGAGGAAGAGGGAAGAAGAAAGAGATGAGGGAAATAGAAGAAGAAGAATGGGTGGAGGAGTGGGGTGGGACGGCGGTTGGGTTGAATGACCATTTTATTCTTTTACTGTCATATTAAATAATTGTCTGTTAATTTAAGGGTGGGAATCTGGAATAAATGAAACGAAGGGGTGGAAACTTGCCATTTCACTAATCTTTAGTGGGAACATGTCATTTACTCTTACTAATATAATTTGTTTATTAAAGAAGCACAAAATGTATTCAAATTAACACAATTAATTAAGCAATATGTTACATGCATATGCATTCACGAGCAATTAAACCATAGAAAACTAAATAAAAAAAAAAAAAAATCGGTTTTGCTAGAACAATTGTTGATTATAAGATTTGTTTTAAAGGATTTAATTAATTCAAAAAATTCGGTTAATTATAAACTTAATATTTGTTGTTGGTATGCCAGTTAAATTAATGTTTTTAAGATTGGATCATCCATTTAGTGCCTGTTTGATTGAGTTATGAAAATTAGTTTATAAACCGTTGGTGTTTATAAGGTAGTTTGAACTTATGTGCATTTGAAATTTAAATAGTCATGTGTTTGGTTAAAGTACTTATAAGTGATTGACAAGTGACATTCGGTAAAATATGACTTACACATACATTTTAATATTAAAATAACAAAAAATGGTACTACATTATTTTATCAAATAATAAATTATATTAACTCAATTTTTTTTATTATAATATTATCAAAATATATATTTCAATCATATTACAATATAATTTAATTTTAAAATTAAATAAACAAATATTTTATTAAAAATTTATGTGAATAATTTTTAGATTCTTTATACAAAATAGACTAATAAACAAATATAGTGAATTATAATTATGAGTTGTTTAAAATATAAAAATAATGTTATATGATAGAATTTAAAAATTAAATAGGGGCATTGTAATAATATACTTTGTCATAATAGCTTATTATGAACATAATGCTTATAAGCAAAAAAAATAAGGTTCCCCAACTTATTTTTTTGGCTTATAAACCCAAAAAAATTATAAAGAAACAAATCAATTTAATTTTAGAACTTATAAGCTGTACTATCTTAGTAATAAATTTTAAAAAATATTTGTACCAACGTAAACCATTGGAGCCAAATTTGATGTGTGAACAAAAACCAAGAAAGGAATTATATGCTGCATTAGGGAAAGAAAATCACTACAATAAAAATTTAAGCTTACTTAACCCCCACCCAAAAAAATAATAAAATCAAATAAAATAAAATTAAGCTTAATGTTATATTGTTATTCTACTTCAACTCTTCAAACTAAACCATTGGAGCTACAAAAGCCAGAACTCATCATCGATCAATTTTGAAAATCGGATGAAATTTACAATTCTCAAACATAGTAACACAGTTATATGTTACAGTTAATAATAAATTTGAATATGCAAAAGTTTAATATATCTCAAAGAGGGGAATTGTAAACTTAGGAGCCTTGATAGAATTCTTCAACATCCCCCGGCTGCTATGCTATGTGATCATAATCGACCTTAATGGGGTTGGTGACATTCTCATGGCACCATGTGATCATGATGCATGTGGCTGTCATCTCTTTCCGCCATCATAGACAACGCTGGGTGTATCTCTGGGCAAGGGAATAACAACTTCAGTCGAAAAGCATCAACACCGTTCAAATAATAGCGGAACAACCGTTTTGCCCTAATAAACCCAAGACGTCCATATAGTGCAAGTGCTCCTTTATTTGTGACTTCTGCTTCCAACGTTACCTAAGGAAAATATTGTTCAAGATCATGAGCTAAGAGCATCTCCAATGGTGCTTTTTATTTTAAAGAGCATCTTTTATATAAATAAATAGTATTTTCATTATTTCTAAATATAAAAAACAAAATTTTTATTTAAATCCAATGAACTCTTTAAATTTAACAAAGATACTATTTATTTTCAAGAAATAGACTTAACAGGAGAGGGAATTAATAAATAAAATGCATAACAAATTTGTAGTTTATTAATTAAAATTAGGATGGACAGTGAAATTTGACTTTCTAGATGTGGAGAGCCAAACTCAATTTTTAATTTATATTTAAAGGATAAAGGGTTTGTTGGAATCTTGTTTTTATGGATAGACTCTTTATAATAAAGAGTTTGGATCATATAAAGAGTCCATTGGAGATGCTCTAACATTTTGTCCTATTTCTTTGACTACCCAACATGTATAAAAACTTGATAATACAGATCAGATAAAAAATATGCGATAATGATCTAATTCAGCAAAGCCAAAACGAAATAAGAATTGATACGAAAAAATGTACCATAATGTTGCCAGCCTACATTCTTCATATCTAGTCTTCCTAATACTCTTTTCAGTGGACCTATGAAGTAACTGGAAAAGTGCAATAAACTTACCATCCAGCTCTTAGATCTCCTTTAGTGATAATATTTCCTGAAACCCAGGTAAGTTCTAAAAGTGGATGGGATCTAAAATAAGGTCACTGTTCAGGTCAGGAGACACCATTAAATCTTGACTAAGTAAACATGATATGACTACAGATATTGAATTATTAAATTAATGAGCAATTAAGGGGAATTTTGGTGTTACTGAAATGTAGGATCAGAGCGAAGTTTATATTCTGTTCAGGTCTATCTTAGGGACCTCCACTACCACTAGGCTAAAGAACACAAGGACCTCTGTTGTCGAAATTCGACAAAAAGCCTCTCTTGAACTATTGAAATTAGTCAGCTCCCTTTGAAATTTGTTAAACCTCCTTTGCTTCAGTATGCCTGGTAAGTAGGCAGTGCCACACGTGAGATCAATGAAATTTAATCTTGTACGTTTTGCAACAACAGAATTTTCTATAGGATATGTCAATATAGTGAAAGAAAGATGTAAGTTACAAGGACATTGTGCTAACTCTTCTCCTAAATTTTTCCAAAGAAAAAATTTCCAATAGAACTCAACCTAACCATTTCCAAACAAAAAAGAAGTCAACCTCAATTGACATCAAGACCTGCCTTACACTTGTTTAGCCAGCAGACTATCAGTCACCAGATGAGAAACCACAATTATTGATAATTAACAGAAACACTAGCTGTTGCATAAACTAAGCAGTAACAGGTTATTTGTAAACATAGACGAGTTACTGGGATAGATATGAACAGAGATAACAGATAATACATAAATCCAAGTGACCAATTTGTTCATGTCTAACAGAGTGCAGAAAAGGGTACAGAACGAAGATTGGTGCTCTGAGTCTGGGTATCTCTGCTTCTTATCAAAATACAGTTATAGAACAAAGAAAATTTGTCCAGAAATACCAACCAAATTCAAGGAAAACAACAATACAGCCATAAAAAAGCTATGTTTAAAAAGTCAAGATGAAAAACATAAAAGCTACAATGTTCAACACATGTCCTATTAGCTTGGACTTCTCTTGCAATTTTATCCTTTCCTAATCCGGTCATCCACGATAAAAAACTAGGAACAAATGTTATAAAATACTTTTTTTTTTTTTTTTTTTCTATTTCTTAAAATGCTGGAAAGAAAAAATTGTCTTCATTTGCCATATTCACTAAACATCATATTACCCTCAAATTTTGGGAACAAGAAGTCTTGAACCCGTATAAGCCTTAGAATGGCATTCATTCACATTAAGATATAATGGTGGTGACAAAACAAGAAAACAGAAAAAACTCAGTGTCAATTATACAGGTTATACCAATATGCAATTGACATGAAACTGAGTACAAAACCACAAGCACAACATCATAATGCTCACATACCTCTTCACAGCCAGCTTCCATCATCACCTTAATCGATCTAGTAACGAGTTCAGTCGCTACAATTCAAGAAGAAACACAAATTTCAACACCAATCGTTATAAAATGTAAACTCATGCAATGTAATGCATACATGTTACACATCCAGTTAATATTCTCAAATTTCAACCTCTCCAAAATCTAACAACGTAAGGACCAAAAACACATAAAAGAAAAGCAAATTAACAAACACTTTATGCTCATTAATGCCAAACTCAAAATATAAAAAAGAAAGGCTTATTAGAAAGAAAAAAATTACCAATGCCTCTTCCACGATAAGGTTTAATAACAACCAACATAGCAATGTAACCTCTATAAGTAGCTCGATGTTCTCCCATCTTACACACAACTGTGCCCACACATTTACCTTTGTGAAACGCCTATGAAGAAACACGAAAGAAACCAATTAAACTATTGGTTAGAATAAAAATAAAACTTAAAGAAATAATAAAGAAGAAATTGGGTTACCAAGAAAGAAAGATGGGGCCAGAGATAGACGAAGTAGCGGTAAGTGAAGATAGAGTAGGGTTCACTAAGTTCTTGATCGACGAGGTTCATGATCAACGGCAGGTGATGTTCTCCAGCGTAGCTTACGTACTCTATCTCCGACGAGTCGAACTCTTCTTTGTTCGTTGATTCCGGTTGTTGTTCGGATTCCATCTTTCAGTAGATTCAAGCAGGGGAACTTCACTTCTATGTCGTCTTTGTTTTTGGGCTTCAATTCAATTGGCCCGAAGAAGTTAACGCCGAAGTAGTCAAAACAGACCGAAATACACAAACTTAACCGTTAAACGAACGTTAATTAACGAAATTCGAATTAAAAAAAAAAAAAAAAAGGAAATTTTCCAAGAATAATAGTACACTTATAAACTTTTTGTACAAACTTTTTAAAAAATAATCAAGTGATTTTAAATTGAACAAGATTAAATAATAAAAAATAAATTCAATCATCTTTTGTATGGAAAAAGTTTGTAAATATAATATTATTGAATTTTCAATGATATAAGAGGCTTATGAGTTTCTGAGTTCGACTCTCTCTAAACATTAATAGTCTAATAGGGTAATCACTTGGGTTCTTATCTAATTGACAATTTGAATATCTTAGAGAATTAGTTGAAGTACGCGCAAACTGACTTGGATAAAAAAAAATCAATGATAATTATTATGGGTGCGTTTGGTTTATTATTTTGGATAAGATTTTGGGAATAATATTGGATAGTTGAGTAGAGTTATGATTACGAGAATATGATTTGAAGAATATGAGTTTGATAGAGTATTTTGACTTTGATATTTGTGTTGAATATTTGATTGATATATTTTTTTATAAATGATTTATTAATATAATATTTTGGTGCATTTTGTTAAAATAATATATTATTAGTAGAGTATTTTGACTTTGATATTTGTGTTGAATATTTGATTGATATATTTTTTTATAAATGATTTATTAATATAATATTTTGGTGCATTTTGTTAAAATAATGTATTATTATATATATAACCTATCAATTTACATTTTAATAATATTAAACATTTTATTGGTAATTTTGTCACCAGTAAATATTAAAAAACAAAAACTCATATTAATTTCAAGTACTAATCCAACTGTTTAAAAACATCACATTAATACATATATGACAAAAGTACTAATTATCAACCCTTATAATCATTCTCACACGTATACTCCATTAACAACTATGATATTTGTGTTGAATATTTGATTGATATATTTTTTTATAAATGATTTATTAATATAATATTTTGCTGCATTTTGTTAAAATAATGTATTATTATATATATACCTTATCAATTTACATTTTAATAATATTAAACATTTTATTGGTAATTTTGTCACCAGTAAATATTAAAAAACAAAAACCCATATTAATTTTAAGTACTAATCTAACTGTTTAAAAACATCACATTAATACATATATGATAAAAGTACTAATTATCAACCCTTACAATCATTCTTACACGTATACTCTATTAACAACTATGACATGGTCCATTGTACTGCCCACAGTGCATTCGTTATGTTATCCCGTACAGTTGTCATGTTGTCTATAATACCTTGTTGCGGTTGACTCAGTCCTTCTCCATTTCGGCCATATTCTGCCCCGTTTTGACGATCACAATATACTTGCTCATTACCCGTACTATTATTGGTTTGTTCGAAGATATGGTCGTCCATATTGTACATTCTGATAAAATTATGAAGTACACAATATGTCATAACAATTTTCCCTTGTTTGTCCAACGGGTAATTGTTCATTCCATTCAAATACGAAACCGTCTTTTCAAAACACCAAAGGTTCTCTCGACAACATTGCGGAGTGAAGCCTGTCTGTAGTTAAACAACTCTTGTGGCCCCCTTCGGTTATAGTAGTGATTAGAAATATGGTAAGCCACTCGCCTATGAGGGGCGAGGAACCCATCTCTATTTGGATAACCCGCATCAACCAAATAGTATTTCCTTGTAATAATATCAGACATTTTATTTGAATTACACGGCCTCAACAGTGGAGCAAATATGCTATAATACGTCAAGAAAATACTTATACCTGGTGGAGGATATGGGAATCTAGAATTAGGATCATAAAGAATTGAATTTAAAGCTCTTGAATCATGCGTAGATCCTTCCCATCCAGTAACAACATAAGTGAACATCGTTCTAAAGTCGCATACAGCCATTACATTCAGTGACAACGTTTCTTTGCGATTCTAATACCTATCGGCAAATTCATGTGGAATTGAAGCGTATACATGTGTGCCATCAATGGCTCCAATACAGTCCTATTATAAAAATTGAATTTTACTTATATTAACCGACTATCAAAATTAATAACATAATGAACTTAACTATCCACTAATAGAAAACATAATGAACCAGTACCTTAAAGAAAGGGTAATATTTTCTGTTAGCTGATATTTCCTATGGAACATCATTGAAGTCAGGTGGTCTGATAAACTCTGTCTTCAACTCACATAAAGCCTCGCAAACTGCACCAACATGTCTAGAGATCGTCTCACCTGAATATTGGAAATCCTCCATCATCGTTCTGATTGTCTCGTTTTTTCCAACAATTGTTAGAAATATCATAACTTGTTCTTCCAAACTCGTCTTCCTGGTTAGTCGCAATTTGCCTTGATCAGACAAAATTTCACATAAGTATGAACAACAGTCTTTGTCCATGCGACACTTGTCATAGATCCTGTCAGGATGACTATTGAGTACTTCCAACATGTACTCATGACCAGTTAATACGGATGTATGTCGTAGTTGACGCCCGGTTGCTTCTAACGGGGCAACACCGCAGAGTGCAATGGCTATATCTGTCAGTATTTCTTCTTCGTCATCTGTAGCACGTCGTCTTCTTCCTATACGGCTAGACGACGCCATTTAAACCTGCACATTTGCAAAACATTGATCAACAATTAACAGTTGTTGTACTACTTAGCAAAATATAACAGTCAATATTTAATTCTAATGACAATCCAAAACGGGGTTGAAACATGTAATATCACATAAAACAGTACCACAATTAATAAGTTCATACAGTAGCGTTATAAATTCTAATTGTAATGACAAGTGCCCATTGATGCATACAAAATTGTTGGCAAACACTTAGGAAATATAGTGTCATCTACAAATTGGGAAAGTTGTAACAGTTAGCCTTTTCCTCGGGAGGGAGTTTCACGAATATCTCCTGCCACTCTGGATTTTGATATAAGTACTTGACAACCGGCAGGTAAAACTGTATGGGTACTTGCATGGCCGTCATGATGTCAATACAATTGCTCATGGAAAAAGGATCAGATGGAGCACTAGTGTTCTCTTCGTCCCTCTCATCTGCACTGCGATTGCTAGCCCTCGATCTCATAGTCTGCCTCTCCACAAGCTCGTCCGTCAATCTACCAATGACATCCGCAAGTGATTGTCCCGGGCAACTTCTGTTCCTCATATTTCTCGCTCTTCCATGGCCAAATGTGTTTGGCCATTTTTCCCTTGTCATCCGATCTGGATCAGGTTCAAAGTCGCTATCATCCATGGGAACCGCGCCCTGATTGGAATAAGTGGAGGTCTCTACTGGTTGAGATGTAGATGTGTACGCATATCTCCCAGTGGCAGTTTGCTTCTCAAATATGATTTCATAGAGCTCTTTGTGAGGAAGTCCCTTATGATAAAATTGTTGTGCTAGTGGGTTTTGCTGGTAAGTTAGAAGAATAATATATTAATATTTGGCAGTCCGAAAAAAAAAATGCGTACAATTATAGTGTCGTTGATTAATATTAGTTAAAAATGATGAAAATTTACCTTGACATATTCATGCCAAACCTCTACGGGACACGTTGGACTTTGTAACTCATGATCCCACCCGAACCCCGTGTGTTGCAGCAATTTCCGCCATGCTTGATATGCTCTTCACAGGCGAAAGAACTTAGAGGTTAATTGTGTGATGTTGAGTCTCCTGTCAGCCACTGATGATATGTTGTCCAACATTTCCTGGTAATCTGCCATTTTTATTGCAGTATCGTGCGAAGTTTTGGCCTGCTCAGATAACAGGACCAGAAATTTGTGGGTCATCTCAACGGACCAGGCCATAGAATCACTCATCTAAGGACAATACGGTGAGAGACAACCAACATTGGGACACCATACGAATCACCAATCACATTACAAAATATAATACTCACATGTTAACGTAATCAAGTAAACACAGATAAAATTATACCTTGTTCGATCCAACACTGCTTGAAGACGTCAATGCAGGAGAAGATACAGACAATGTTGACCAACAGGGTGTATGACGAACTCCAAGTCTGGAAAAATGTCGAAACTTTCGCCTCTGTTGCAAGTAGTAATCAATCCTGCGACGTCGAGACAAATTATACTGACATATGTGCATATGAGCGTAATTTGTTGTTACGATTAAAGAACAATGTTGAATCTATAGAACAAATATATAAGTTAGTGAAATCCGAATAAAATATTTCTAATAATCCAATAATTTTTTACTCCCAAAATTTATCCATTACATACAACATGTTACATACAGAACATATGAAATTGCACAATATTTTGACGCATGTGCTAAACATTGTAAGCAACATAGCACATGTTGTAACCATTAAACCCCACAAACAAATCCACAAATCCAAGTAGCTCATGTGCAGATATTAGTTTCAGTCAACCAATTACAAAACGCATTATTAAAGTCCAAATTAAAAGGATTAATGAAAAGAAAAAAACAATACTAACACAAATTATTTCCAATAAAATAAAATAAAAAAATTGCATCTCGGTGTCTTGAAAACAAACAGGTAACAGAAGCTCACAAACTGGATTTGGGTACTTCGCGAGTCTCTTTCTCTTCCCTGAGACAGATAAACATCAAACACAATTAAAAGGATTCATGTGTGTACACGATATTAAAAACTTTCCAAACAAAACAAAAACTTAGCAAAACACCTTTCCCTGTGGACAGATCTGCGATAGATCTGAGGTGGGTTTGTGACAGATCTGTGGGTTCACAGTGGTGGGTTCACGATAGTGGATTTGTGACAGATCTGTGCGTGGTTCACGATGGAGATCTGAGGTGGGTTAACAGTGGTGGGGTTGTGATAGATCTGTGGTGGATCACGTTGGGTTCACAGTGGTGGGTTGTGACAGATCGTGGGTTCACGGTAGTGGGTTTGTGACGATCGACTTCGGTCATTGTGTTGTGAGATGGTGGCAGATTGATTGGGTGATGCTGTGGGGTGGTTTTCTGATTTAGGTGGTGGTCGGAATTCTAATGTGCTGTTTTGTACTTGTAGGGTGGAGATTAGTTGGAGAAGAAAGATGGTTTGTGACGGTGGTGAAGCTACGAAGGTGGTAATGCAAAGTGAGAAAGTGACGGTGGTGGAGCACTGAAGCTGGTAATGCAAACTGAGAAAGTGAAATGGTGAAGCACTGAAGCTGGTATGGTACTGAGAAAGTGAAATGGTGAAGCAGTGAAGAAAAGTGAGACTGTGAAATAAAAGCAGGACTCAAATGTAACGTAAAAAAATTGTCAAGATAGTTGTCAGGATTTTATTTTCAGGACGTAGTGTAACTATTGAACCAAACGTATTGTAAAATCCGGTTGCGAATATGGGTAAAATATTGTACCAAACACACCCTATAATTTTCTCAAAGTTTAAAAGTGTTGTATATTTAATAAAATATATTTACTTACAATTGAGTCATACAAACAGACAAAAAATAAAGGATAGAATAGTAATTTTACATACAATTTTTGTTTGTTTGTATGATTCGTTGTAAAAATAACATTACTCATATTTAATTTAATTTATTAGAATAATTGACCTTGAGCAAAAAATAGTAAATTTACATTAAAGTGGTTGGTTTCAATAAATTTAATGAATTTCAACTACATAACAATATATTATTACATTTAAATAAATTAAAAAAAAAAAAAAAGAGGATTCTACCAGGTATCAATGATAAATTCAACTATGAGAAAACTATCAAAGTTCAAAGTATTTCAGTTGATGTTGCAATCTTTTAATATAAATCAAGAGACATTTTTCATACCAAAATAATTGCATTCTATTAATATTAATTGATTGTTCACCATACTGACGAATGACAAATGCACGTTCAATTATTGAATGACTTGTCCAAATGAGTTCCAACTAAATTTTTTTAGTAATGTAAAATCATTGTAATCTAAATATCTATTAATTATATATATATATATATTATATATATATATATATTATATATATTAAAATATTATATTAGGCCGTACATCTTTGAATGTGTTATTCATGTATAAACTATAGGTGAATGAATTTATTTTATTTTTGAATTATAGTTAATTATTAAAATAGCTCAATTACTCGTATGGGAATCACACCTATTATTTGTTCCTCATTTTTCAATAAAGTAACAATTAAGAAATTCTTTTTCTCCAATAAAAAACATTGTCTTTGCCTTTTATAATATATCAATTAAATATAAAACATATATTATGAACATTTTACATAAAATTTATATAATTATTTAAAAAAAAAAAAAAACATTACACCAACCCCATGCTTGGAAGCCAAACATTTAGGTTAAACTGTAATTTTCCAAAACTCCTAACAGCCACTATAAACAAAGCAACCTTTCAAAATGCATTTCACATGCTTAATTTTATAATGAAATGACATCCATGCTTATACCACCACGTGTAAGGTCAAAAATCGCTAGTCAATCTTTATCCATTGCGTTGTTAAACACCAAATCATTTCTCCGGAAATAATTTTGTGACTATATATTTGTGTGTTACAAAAAGACCTATATACATAAAACCTGACTTTAACGTGCAGCAATTAACGCCCTACAAGCAACCCCATTTGTTTCTCTCTTCTTCTTAGTACTTCTTCAACTTCTCTTTTTCTTCTTTAAGATCACCACCGTATCTTTCTTTTTTGGCTTTGCTCATACTTTACTACCATCAATAAGGATTCAAGATCGTAACCTAGATCTTACTTTTTATGTATCCACATCGTTAATTTATAAAATAGATTAAGCTGGAGATTATTATTATTTATTCTTTCTTTATATGTGTCTGAGGACGACAAGATTAAGAAACTGATTCAAAACGAACTGAGAAAGCTAGCTAGACTTAGCTAGTTAGAGGTTGACAAAGTGGATCGGAAACATGGCAAGAGGCCTCTTCCTTTTGATGTATCGGAGGAGAAAAAGGAAGATGAAATATTCTCTGTGTACCAATCGATGACGAGTACTGATCAGCCGGCCGATCATGTTAGTTATGATGCTAACACACCAGCAAATGTCATCGCTGCCTTCAGCGATCAGTACGGCTGGCCGGCGCATGGCCAAGCGAATCCACAGTTGATGATCAGCTCGACGGAACTTCACACATCTCAACCTGCGCACGATCAAGGTAAGCTATTAGGTGATCGATCACTAGCTATATATTATATACTATTTAAATGAACTACTTAATTTTGTGTTTTGTATTTTTTGTATAACAACTGTAGTCATTTTAGTTAACTTTTTTGGGATATTAATTGTTTAAATTTTTTTCTGTGATAATATTTATAGTTTCCTTTTTATAAAAGAAATTAAGATGATGAGTAGTGTCTGAGCGCAGTGTCAATATTCATTGCGCCATTTGTATATCTCACCGCATGTTTATGCAGATTTAAGGGATTAATTAACTTTATATAAATGCGAGAAAGTACATTTCTTCTATATTTATAAGTTCCAAAAAATAAATAAAGATATGAATTGATCCGGTGTAACCATGGAACTGTTCTTAGTTATAATGTGATATCTTTCAGTCAGTAGGCCATTTTTTCTTTTGAAATGCAAAAATAAGGATACCATATTGATCTAAAGTTGTATACGAATTTTCTTATTATTCCATCTATTCACATGTTTTTCTCTAAATCAACCTTGTTTGCAACCTTCCACAATGTATAACATCGAATTGTCAATGGTTTTGATAACTCCATTGTGCTCTTTTCATTCCATTTGCTTCTATTTAATTAGTTGCCTTACTAGATTAGCCTTTTGATCACCGAACCATGATCTCTTAGTTAAATGGTAGGACACTGATGATCAAACATGAATTTTCTTGAAGGAGACAATACAAGAAGAAGACACTACAGAGGGGTGAGACAAAGACCATGGGGGAAGTGGGCAGCTGAGATCCGTGATCCGAAGAAGGCAGCCAGAGTCTGGCTTGGAACATTCGACACGGCAGAGGCTGCAGCCCTTGCTTATGATGCAGCGGCTCTAAAGTTCAAAGGCAGCAAAGCTAAGCTCAATTTCCCTGAACGTGTTCAAGGAGTACATGACTTGAGCTACCTAATGAGTACTACTACTTCCAGTAACTCAGGCACAGTTTCTGAATATGTTCCTACCCCAATACCTTTATTTCCACAACCACCAATACCTTCTCCTATTCCAACTCCTTTATCACATGAAGCATTTCCTAATCTTTTCCAGTACGCACAGCTGCTTTCCAGTAATGATGATAGGGATGTTCAGTATGCTACCTCGAGTCTTTATAACAATCAAAACCAGCTTCCATTTTATGGTTCATCACAATCTACATCCATGTTATTTTCATCACCAACTTCTTCCGCAATGTCTCATAATTATTATGATCAACTGGCCATGGAAGAAGAGTTACTGAGGGGGAGCTTTCCTTCTGCTTCCAATTTTCTTGAGCAGGCTGGGAGGAATATTAATGCTCCTGATAATAGCCAGAAGAACTGAAAGTCAAGGTCAAGTACGTACACATTATACAGGTTTTCATGCAATGGGAGAGTGAAAACCTGACGGCCAGTTTTTGCCTTTTGGTTAACCCTTTTGGATAAACCATTCTTAATTAATTCTCCGTTAATTAAAGATGTATGAAATAGAAGAAAGATTTATTTCAATTTGCTTGAAAATGCATCTGAATTTTATTTTCATGAAGCATGCGGTTTTTTTTTTTTTTTTTTTTTTAAGGATCGGGAGTGTTTAGATTAGTTTGCGCACACTTCAACTAATCCTTCAGGACCCTATAACTACTAGTCGGATAAGAGTTCTAATGACCACACCCTTATTAGGGGTTGAGGTAAATCAAATTTATGATCTTTTGAATAATATACTCAGGAGTTCTAATTGATCGTTGGACTAGCTAATGGTGGTTTGAAGCATGCAGTTCTCTTCATAATTCTTTCACTAGTGACTTATATGTCGCTACTGTAATTCTGCATATACAGCGGTACTTCTGCCGTGAAGATTGCAATTGCAGATGGCCATTTATTTGTTTTTGGATTAATTTATTTGAAGATTTTGTCATGTTTGAAGATCTTGTAAGCAGTGACATCATAGTGAGTTGAATATTCAAAATATAATCGATTATATGGATGTGAAGTCTACTAAAATCCATTCTCACGATCTCATCCAACGGCAACTACTGAATGAAACTGGCCATTTGAATTGCATTAAAATGCGATAGTAAACTGGTAGCACGCTCCATTATGAATTCAACATGATTTTTATCAAACCTTCCGTCCAGATATATTAAATACGGAGTCAAAACTTATTTGAATAAAACTTTCCAAGCTTTTTATCTTAATTTGACTATCCATCGATCTTCATACTGTATTTCTAACTAAACCCACTCGTTGAAACTACCCTACATCAGATTGGATGCATAATGATTAATTTACTTGGTCTATCAAAAATATATAAAAATAGTAGTAAGTGATCTAACAGTAGAAGAGCAAAAAAAAGTTTTATGGGTTTTTGAATTTGAGTCCTCTCGAACATTAATAAGGATAATCGTTAAAGTTTCTACCTAATTAACAGTTTCAGGATTTTAACGGATTAAATGAGGCATGCAAAAACGGATCCGGACACACTCACAAATACAACTTACTAATGCCAGAGTCATTCACCAACAATTCATACTGTGAAAAGTAAGTCTATCGAGTAAATAAATCACATCAACGCCGAAAAGAGAGAACGCTAGTGGGTGGCAAAAGGCAGAATAATATGTAAAAGAAGCTTCTAAACACATTTGTTGGAACTTGATACAAGTTGCTATTTATAGCTTTAATTGTTCGATCGTGTTCGTGTGCAAAGCAAAAGGACACATGACAACTAGCATATTATATGGAAGATCAGATGCATCTCCCTTTGCAAGCGTGGGATGAATAACATGAGCACAATATATTATATATGTTTCAATCAATCAAATCAATGCATATTTTTCCGGCTACAAAAGGGACCTAACAAGTCCTCAGTGACCACTTTGTTCAAAGCAAATTTGTGCTTTCGGCTACCTTCTGCGTCCGAACATGTCAATTTTTGCGGCTAATGTCGATATGCATGCTTGTCTTGTATTGGACTCATTCTTGTTACAATGAACCGAGTAAACTGATTTTATGGGAAAAAGTTTCTGTGATTATATCACCGAGCAAAGAACAAGCCAAAAAGGACAAACTTAGAAAAAGAGTATATTTTATATAAAATATATTTTTATTAATTTTTAAATATAAAACATAAAATTTTTATTTAAATCTAATAGATTTTTTAAATTTTACAAGAAAGAATGTGTTTTTTCAAAAAAGAAACTTAATAAAAAAAATAAGTAATAAATAAAATACATAAAAACTAGTAATTTATTATTTAAAATCAGGATAGTGGGTGAAATTTATTTAAAGAATAAAGAGTATGTTGAACTCTTATTTTTATGGATAAACTCTTTATAATAAACAGTTTGAATTATATAAAGAGTCATTTGGAGATACTCTAACATTACATTTTAAATGTGGCTTTTTGTCTTCATGTCCCTATAGCTATAAAGTTTAAAACATTCTAACCCTTTGGATGCGTTTGGTTGGGAGAAATAAGAGATTACTAAGGTAATATTATCATATATTACTTTATTACCACGTTTGGTTGCCAAGTAATATAAGATTTCGATAATCTTCCAAAACCAATAATAAATACTATTAGTAATATAGGAGACAACGTGATTACCTCTATTTTCTTAGATATTTTAAGATTACTTGGTAATTTTAATTTTGTTATAATTTTACCCTTTATTAATAAAATTTTTGGACAAAAATACCCTCATTTTGAAATTAATTTACAAATATATTCATAGACTATTTTATCCTTATATACAAATTTTTTAGGACATAAATACCCTTGGACTTTAAAAAAATTACCCAAGGGTGGTGGTCGGATCTGGAAACCATTGTCAGGCATTGGCAATGACGAAATGGCGCATGACCAGCTGGATCTGGTTGACCGTGTGCCGATAAGGCTGTTTTCGACCATGGATAATAGCCAGATTTGGCCGCGAAACGATCGTCGTTTCACGACTAGATCTCCATTATTGGTGTCGCCGACGGTGGTGGCAAGCCGCCAGCAATGGCTTAGGGTGAGTGGAGGTGTTTTTGTTAAGTTTTAAACTTTTTTGGATGTTGGGGTGTTTTAGCTAAATCTGAAATGTACGGGATTAAAAGAAATTATTCAAAAAATAATATTATATTAATATTTAAAAAGGAGGGCAATTTAGTAATTTATATAACATAGCCACTAACTTATTCCTCTCAACCAAATATATTAATATAACATACCCAATAATTTATTCCCACCAACTAAACATATTTTCCTAAACATTTACAATGATCTTCAAGGTAATATATTTTTCCATTAATATAACATCCCTAGTAATACAACATTCCCTTAACCAAACACACCCGAGTAACGTGATTTTCCGTTTTCATCTTGGTTTCTAAAACACACAAAGATTGATTACGTCTAATTCTCAAATCCAAATATTGGTTTGAGTTTTGCTTAGAGATTTAATTGAATTTAATTAATTGCTAGTTGGAAATAGAGCCAAAGATGGGCTATGTCATGCCTAAAAATTTAAGGCCCGTCGTGTCGTGGGCCATGCCAAGGTCTGCAAAAATTCGCGCCCTATCGCGTCGTGCCAATCCACCAAATTTGAAGGCCCACGACACTGTCTGCTATATATCGTGTCGTGCTGTGGGCCGACCCATGTGCTTTGTAAAAATATTTAATTTTAATATTTATAAATTATGGTAATTTTGATTTATTATTAATAATTATTATGAAAATAACTTAGGCCATGTTTGGCTTATTATTTTTATCCCTATTCCCAATCCTATTCTCCAAATAATGTTTAGCACATTATTCCAGAAATATTACCCTATTTTTTTTAATTACTTTTAGACCCCATAAGGTTATTAATTTCATCAAATACACCCTGAAAAAAAGTTTAAAAATTATCAAAAACACCCCCGCGGCCCATACTTGCTAGATTCTGGCAACCACCGTCGGTGGTAGCCAGAATCTGTACAACGGCCTACCTGACGACCATAAATGGCCAGAAGTTCATCGATCTGGCCTTGAATGACGGCCAAAGAAATGGCCGTCGTTGAGGTCAACGACGGCCAAATCTTGGCCATCGTTGACTGAAAACGACGACCAAAGATGGCCGTCGTTTTGGCGTTTTTCGGCCGTTGACGGCCACGACAAGCCTTAGATCTGGCCTTTTCTGGTTAGATCCGTGGTGGATCTGGCCGAAAAAGGCCATAACGACACGTTACGACACAGATCCGATCGGTCTGTGTCGTAACGCGATTTTTCGGCCAGATTCCGGCGGTGGTGGCCGGAATCTGGCACTGCAGGTGGTGGGGGTATTTTTGTCATTTTACATGTTAGGGGTATTTATTAAATTAGCAAACTTAGGGGGTTTTTTTATAAATTTTTAAATTTTACCTCGTAATACTCCCATATTCAATTATTCAATACTATCCCCAAAATTCTATCCAAAATAATAAACCAAACGCACCCTTATTTATTATATTTAGTGACATTTTGTATTTATATTAATTAAAAAAATAGATAATCACTATGAAATATAATAAAATGACGAGACATTGAAATATTAATTGAATTTTAACACTTTTTATTAATTGTAAGTTATAATTATAAATTACAAATACAAACTTAGAAATTAGAAATTAGGATTAAGAATTATTATACATCTTCATCTTCATTTGTCGTGTTGTCACATTTAACTTCATAATTTGAATACATTTGGGGGTCGTTTGGATTATATAATATTTTATTATAAGGGGATATTATATTAACGAAATAAAAGATTACTTTGAAGATTACTATGAATGTTTAGAAAATGTATTTGGTTTGTTCGAATAAATTGGTGAATAATATGTTTGGTTAAAAGGATAATTGGGTGGGTATATTACATAGATTACTAAATTGCCCTCCTTTTTAAATATTAACTGTTTTATTATAAGGGGATATTATATTAACGGAATAAAAGATCACTTTGAAGATTACTGGGAATGTTTAGAAAATGTGTTTGGTTTGTTCGAATAAATTGGTGAATAATATGTTTGGTTGAAAGGATAAATGGGTGGGTATATTACATAGATTACTAAATTGCCCTCCTTTTTAAATATTAACAGTATTTTTTATTATTAATTTTTGAATAATTTTTTTTCACGCCCAACTTTTCAGATTTAGTAAAAACACCCTAGCAACCAAAAACGTTTTAAATTTAACAAAAACACATTTACCCACCCCAAGCCACTGTCAACAGCCAGCCACCACCACTAGCAGTGTGTAACGCTCACATGGAGGTACGTAATTTAATTTATGTTCTTATGCCTTTAGTTGATTTTTGCTAAGGTTATTTTAAGGAAAATGTGAAGAAAATGTCTTAAACTTGCATTAAGGGTAAAATGGTATTTTCACTCAAAATTAGTTGAAATTGTGGAGAGTGAAAAGAGATAGAATTTCATGGAGAATGCAATAAAAATGAGGGTATTATGGTAATTGACTAAGAGACATAGATGGAATTTTAAAGAAAGTGTAAGGGCAAAATGGGAAACTAATATATAATCTTTATGTTATATCAAATTGAAGAGTGAAACCCTAGCCACTCTTACCCATTTGCAAGCCACTTTCACCTCCATATTCTCTCAAATTCTTCAATTCTTCTTCAAAGGAAATTCAAAGGTTTTTGGTGTTTTTGAGTGGATTTTCAATCTTAAGCTTCTATAGGTAAGATCCTTCCACTAAGAAGTGAATTTTAGTTTTTAAAGTGTTGATTTTGATGGTTTATGCTCATAGGATTTAAGAGGAAGAGAGTTTGATCAAAGGAGATTCTTAAAGGGTTGAATTTGCTCATATCAAAGGTAAGTAAATCCTACCCTAAGTATGATTTAAGTTATGTTGTGTAGAGAACTTTCTTTATGCATATATATGTGTTATATGTAAAATTGTTGATGGATTTGGTGTTGAATAATGATTAGAACCTATCCATGAGAAGTTGTGTTGGTGTAGTTGTTATTTGATGAATGTTTGGATGAGATTTGGAAGAATTGAAGTGAAAATTTTGAAGTGTGTATTTTGGGCAGATTTGGTGTTAATTATGAAGGAGTTTATTCCAAATTTTTGGTGGCCTAAAATAGAGATAGAAGTGTAGCCAAATTAGTGTTGATTTGTGCACATGAATTGTTTGATGAAATGCTAACGAGAAGTGCATGTATGAGAATGATTATGCATTACTTTGGGATGAGTTTGTAGATGGTAGAGAATGACATGTTTGCATTTCATAATGCATAATTGCATTTAAATATGTGAATTTAGAAAGAATTATAAGCATGAAACCATCTACATGTATACATGTTCATAAGCGCATGAAAATGCCCTAAAATATGTTAAAGAGAAAATAGAAAGAAATGAGAATATTAAAGATATTCAAATCTGAATTTTTCTTAAAGAAGTGTAAAAAAAGATAAAAAGAAGAGAAGGTTGTTGCGATGGGGAGCCGTGAGTGACATAGTCTCACATGCATGCCGCCTTTAGTGAGCGGCCTCAGAATTTAGAAAGAAGAAATGTACAGTCCGTTAGAAGTATGTGTGGATGAGGACTATACCCAGAATTAGAGAATTCACTCACACGGCCAAGGCTTCAAATCCATGCCTCAACCGAGTCCGATCGGCAAGAATAGAAAGAAAGAAAGAAAGAAGAGAAAGAAAAGAAAAAAAAAAGTAGAAAGAAAGACTAGAAAAGAAAGAAAGAAAGAAAGAAAGAAAGAATAAGAAAAATATAAAAAAAATGCATAATTTATGCATTTGTGCATTTGCATCATGAATATGCATAATACCATGCTCATTATCATGGGTAGTGAAAATTTTAGAAAACAGAGAGAAAAACATAGAGCAAAACAGAGAAAGAATAGAGAAAGAACAGAGAGAAGAACAGGGAAAGAATAGAGAATAATCGGGAAATGTGATGTAAGGAAAGAAAATTTGGAATTTTAACCAACAGAGAGAGAGAAGGGTAGCATAGTGGGTTTACTTACTGAGCCATTAGTACTCACTCCGTTGTTTTTAATGTTTTGCAGGTAATGGGTGAGTTGCGGTCGCTCGAAACGTCACACAGTGGAAGGGTCGGGCTACACTGTCAAGTTGCTATTTTTGAGAACATTTTGTAAATATTTGTATATAAAGAAAAATTAAATATGGGCCCATACTTTATTAATCGTATATATAAATGTGTATTTTCTTATATATATTTTTAATGAGTTTTAGTGATTATTTTACGAGTATACTAGCTAGAAAGAAAGCATTGCACAGTGCCACAAATCTGGCCGTAACGCTGGCAATGCCATAGATCTGGTTGTGAAATGGCCAGGCCTTTGGTAGTGAAATGTCGGCCGTTTCACAGCCATATCAGTCACCGTTTCACGACCATGTTTGGCCTTTTCCGACCATGGATCACACATCCATGGTCAGAAAAAGCTTCATCGGCGAACGATTGGCCATATACGGCCGGTCGTACACTATTATGGCGACTTTTGGTGGCCTCCGGCGACGGTCGCCAGTGGCTAGCAATGGTGGCTAGTTTTGGGTATAATAACATATTTGTAAATAATGATAATAACAAAGGCAATTTCGCCTGAAAATTTTAAAAAATGAGGACAAAAGTGTCTGCATGAGTGAATTAGGTGTTTTGTAAATGTTAACAAATATAAGGTTAATTTGGATCAAATGCTCAACTATTTAGGGGCAACATGGGAAGCAAAATTGTATTACCAGGGTAAGTTTTAAAATAGCCCCCCCAGGTATTAAGATTCCAGACAATATACCCCCTAAATGCAACTGCTTATCATAAAATATTCCGGGAATAATTTTTTACAAACCAACCGGACATCGTCATTTGCTTAATTTAAAAAATATTACCCCAATTATCTAATATTAACCCGATCCAAACGGCGCCTTGAAGTAATAAAGTTTTAACATTTTCTAATGAAATTTTTAAAGACTATTTTATTTTTTTATTTTTTTCGTGCTGTGTTATGTTGACCTTGCCTTTTTTAGGGTCCATGACACAGCTCACATAATCATGGGCCATGCCGTACCGTGCTATTTTTTGACCATCGACTCTAGTTGGAAATAGGGATCTTATTGTTGGTTTTCATTATGTTGGGGCCAAAATTATGTATAAGGGGAAAATGTGCAAAGATGATATCGCCGTCGGTGGGAATCGAACCCATGACCACATGGTTAAAAGCCATGCGCTCTACCGGCTGAGCTAAGATGGCGTTGGGTTCGGCTCATCAGGCGTCTAGATAATTAATGTTGGCAATGTTAACTTGACTCACATGGGCTGGACCTAACGAGTACATTAAGTTATGAAGATGCCCATTAAGCTGCGTAGCAATCCGGATTATAACGAGTTTGGAATTGGGCTAGATATCCCTGGCCTATGGGCTTGAAACTATGGGGTGGAAAAAAAAAATCCGAAAACCGAACCGGATCAAAAATTCAGTTTTTTTTCGGTTTCGATTTGATTATTAAAAAAAACAGAAAATCCGGTTTGGTTGCAAAATAAAATCCAGTTACCCGGAACCGGTTTTCTGAACCGAAAATTAAAAAAATTATGTGGTATTGTTTATTTGTTTTTACATTTTTTACTCTTGACTCTGGTCACTCTTGTCTAACATTAACACAAGTACACAACATATCTACACTCATTCTCTGATTCTCAGACTTCTCACTGCCGCACGCCGCACTCTGCAGCCGCAGCCGCATTCTCTGTCTCTCATTGTCTGTCGGACTCACCTCACGGCTCACTCACCTCAGACTTCAGTAAGTCTCGCATTCTCTCTCAGTCTCTGTCTCTCACTCTCACTCCCACGACTCACACTCAGTCTCATTCTCTGTCTCTCACTCTCTGTCAGACTCTCACTGTCTCTCCGTTTTCATATCTGTGTTCTCACGTCGTCATCGCTCAGCTGCAGTCGCCGTCATCGTCTGTTTCCGATGGGTTTTAGATCTGGATTTTCAGATCTGTGTTGTCACTTGCACGTCGTCTGTTTTTAGATCTGGGTTTTAATTTTGTATGTTGATATGTTGGAATCTGAACTGTTACATATGCTTGTATCGCATGAACTGGCAAGTGAGACAAAGGAATATTAATTGATTATGGATATGGAAGTAGGGGTTTGTTACATATCTGTTTGAAATGAAGTTGAAGATTCTGATTTTGTTAAGCTTTAATTTGCCATTCTGTAATGTGCTTGCATTCTCATGTAGGCGAGAAGGAACTGCAGGAACTGAATATTGAGAGAAAGGAAAAGGATAAGCTTTACAGAGATGAACAATTCAGAATAGTGAATATCATAGAGGAGAGAGGCTAGCATATTTCTTATCTGTTTGTAGGTTTCGTTTGTCATTTGATTTGCAAAAGGCTGATAATCTGTCTTGGTTAATTACCATACTGGGTATATGTAATATATCTATGGGTAGATGATGCTCAAGGGAGATTTTTAGTCTGCAATTTTTGTAGAACTATTTTGTTGCTTCATTACGGCTTGATATGATTCTAGGATTCGTAATTTAGGAGATATACGAACTTTATGCTTAACATTTCATGCATTATGATCTAGTTGATGCTGCACAAGTAAAAGTTGAGCGTGGGATATATGCCTTGTTGTTGGTCGCCCAGCATATAGGATTAACTGTTTATTTCAATTTAAAGATCTGCATTCTTGCAGTTTGATTATAAATTTGACATTACTTACTAGTCATATCAATGGAAGCAGAAAGGATATATGTTGTTCAGTGGTATTTTCTCCTGTTTTTAATTTATTGTAACTTGTTATTGATTTTGAGCTGTAATTTCTAGTAGAGGCATTCTTCCATGATGTGTTTTTTTCTTAATTGCAGATGCTGTGATAATGAAGTTTGATGCATCCATAGCTGCCAAAACTCAAAAGACTGGAAATAGAGAATTTGTAAATGTCTTTGTGTACTTTATAATTTGAAATCAGAGTTGTATCATGTATTTGTTTTTGCAATCTTTGATTTGTAATTTTAAATTATTAATATTTGATGTATATTAAAATCATATGAATTCAAATTATTCAATCACAATAAATATAATTTTAATTCAAGTAAAAAAAAAAATTGGAAAAAAAAATGGGCCAAAGTGGAGTTTGACCGAATTGGGCCAAAAAATGCAGCCTATAATTCATAATTGGGCCAAAAAATACAGTCCAATATTTAACTGGTTTAAAACCGGTTAACCGAACTGAATTTTCGGTTCGGTTCATAACCGGTTTTTAACCGAAATCGGACCAATTATTTTTTTGAACCGAAAATCGGTTCAGTTCAAGAAACCGATTAACCGGTTTGGTTAACCGTTTCCACCCCTACTTGAAACTTCCTTTTCCAATTTATTGCGTTATTTGCTTTCTTCGGTTGCTGTGGTAAGTTAGCAATTAGTGACTATTAAAAATTTAAAACTATATTATACTATTCATCACGAAACCAATGTAAAACCAATTTTTCCTAACCCCTTGTATTAAAGTTAAACACTTCACGACATTAGCAGTGATACTATTCATCAATTCTCATCTTATAATGTTTGTAGACCATAGTAATACGATGAACTATTATTAGGTTTTACAATTAGATCAAGGTTTCTATTTTAAACTATGCTAAACCTTTATAAATTATTACACGACATTTTAATCAAACAACTTCTAATAATCTCTCTCTCTCTCTCTCTCTCTCTCTCTCTCTCTCTCTCTCTCTCTATATATATATATATATATATAGTAAAACTTCCTTATAGTGATATTCTAGGAATAATCTCCACTTAGTCATAAAAAATTATAGTCTCAACTTTGGATAGGTATAAATAATAATAAATTGTATATTGTAATAAGTTATAATATTTTCAATTCCTATCTTAAGAAAGCTGACTCCACATAATAATAATTATATGTATATTGTAAAAAAAAAAAAAAATGCTATGTTACATTAAAGGTTCAAGATAAAATAATTTTTTTTTTCTAAAGTTGTTTTGGACAATGATTTATGTTTTAGAGTTGTTATCATATTTTTTAACTTACGGATATGTAATAACTCGTTAGCATGTAGCATGGACACATTCTTGTTGAAACCAAAATATTTTTAGCTTCTCAAGCATGTTTAGAACTTCTTGACATGAAACTTTTTGTATTTCCGCACTATCATCTTTAAGATTATTTCTTTTCTCTTCTTATCTAATTGTACCAATTATTTTTTATTTCAGTTAAAATATACATGATTTGTTGCTCATTTAGACGATTGAGGCAAACATTAATATCCATTCGATTAGTGTTATGAAATTATCGGAACATAATTCAATTTTACAAAGACTATTTGATTATCTTCATTCACTACATTTTTAACTTACAATTCACCGATATCAAGGGCCTTGGTTTTGCAGTGCTTAAAAACAATTGGAAAATTGTATGTGGTTTCGCATTAACTAACCATACAGCAATTGTATTTACAATTCGATCAATGACATTTATCTTTTCTGGTTCAAAAACATGTAATTGAAGCACTGAATTGAAATTCTAGTACTACTAAAACATGAATTATAAAATAAGAAATCAAAACAATGATTTTTGTAACTACATTTTTATTAAATTATAATATAATAAGATAGTAATTTATAGATTGAAAACGATGGTGCTCGAATCTCGATGTTTAAGTGTTGTCGGGTGTTATCGAACATTGTTGTGTGTTATCTAGTTATCATTGTAGTGCCTGAATTCTGAGATATGGAAGATGTTGGGCCTAATTAAGTGAATTGGGGCTAGAGGTTGAAGATAATAGCATACGAATCTTGATATTCGAGCAATATCGGGCATTCGGGTGCTATCGAGCATTGTTTAATGTATTGTGTTTTAGCTTATACATATAAAAAACAAATTTGTCTAAAAAATTAGAAAATAATTATAAACTTTTAAAATGAGGCTACTTTTCAATTCAAGAGAAAATAGGAGCTATTTAATATAATTATCCTATAACCAGTTTATACAATAGGAAATAATTATTTGGTGAAATATTTTGTAATAATAATATTCAAATATTATTAAAACGTGTTATCAATGCTTTTTTGTAATCATACTCTTAATTGCAAAAATTACCAAATATCTGCTAGCAGTCGAATGGTGGTTGTTGGCAAGCAATGGTGGTCTTGGGTGTCTTACAATTTGTTCTAAATACAAAGATATTATTGTCCAAAAACCTATTTAATTAGGGGTAAAATTGTAATGATATGTTTATATAAATTAATTTCATAATAAGGGCATTGTTATCCAAAAAATTTATTAATAAGGGATAAGATATTACCACCTTTTTTTAAAATATCTAAGGGCCTGTTTGGCTTATTATTTTTATTTGTATTCTCAAACGGATTTTCCCAATAGTGTTTGGCATTATTTAGACAATAGGACTTTGAAAATTTGATCCTGACAGTTTTGACCGTTACAGTTTGCAGCTTTAATTTTCTCAGTTTTTCTTCACTGACCGTTACAGTTTACAGCTTTTATTCTCTCTCATTTGTTTTTCATTTTCTCAGTCTTCTTCACACCGTGAAGCACCCACCACCTGCATTTGTATTTCATTTTCTCAGTTTTCTTCACTGTATTTGTGTTTCATAATATGAGTTTTTGGCTCCGTTTGGTTCACAATTTTGTGTTTTTGGGAAAAGTTTTTTTGAAAAAAGTTAAAAAAAAAGTTGAATTGGGCGGGTATTACGATGTAGGATTTATAAATTTAAAATACCCCTTATGTTTGTTTTTTTACAAAACACCCCTTATAATAAAACATTAAAAGTTAACAAAAATACCCCCAATCCACCCTCAAATACGGACAGCCGGCCACCACCGTCGGAGGGTAGCCGGAGTCGCCGTAACAAAAACATTAAAAATATTTAGGGGTATTTAATTGAATTAACAAATTTAGGGGGTTTAAAAAATGTTGAATAAAGTTGAATAATATTGTGAGTTTTTGGGTATTTTACTGTTTAACTTTTTTGGGAATACTAAAAGTAGTATTCCCAAAATCCAACCAAACGAAGCCAAGAATTTTTGGGTATTTTACTGTTTAACTTTTTTGGGAATACTAAAAGTAGTATTCCCAAAATCCAACCAAACGAAGCCTTTGTTTTTTAATACCTACGGATGACAAAATTACCAATAAAATATTTAGTATTATTAAAATGTAACTTGATAAGTTATATATATATAATAATACATTATTTTAACAAAATACAACAAAATACTATATTAATAAATCATTTATAAAAAAATATATTAATCAAATATTCAACACAAATATCAAGGTAAAAATACTCTACCAAACACATATTCTACAAATCCTAATCTCGTAATTATAACCCTATCCAACTATCCAATACTATCCTCAAAATCATATCTAAAATAATAAATCAAACACACTCTAAAAAAATAAAAGTAATCAAATTATCATCTATATTACCAACAGTAATTTATATTATTTGATAACTAAATGGTAATTTGTTTATATAAAATGACGAGATAACCCCAGCCAAACATACTTCACGTAAAGAGAAAACGAATTATAAAAATTGGACCGCGGTATACGCCCACGTGTCAAAATCAGGGACACCAATTGAACGAACTAATTACCGCTTGATCTGTAAAAACAGGCGACCCTTTTTATCGTCCCTCTGAAATTCCCAAATTTTCGCCAAGCCAGAGATTGACGACAGTACTGCCATTCCGAAGAGATAATCGAGCGTTTGAAGATGTTGAGAGTCGCGGCGAGGAGGCTTTTGTCTCTGTCCTCATCATCATCCCCGTCATCTTGGAGACCAATTGCGCCGTCACGGAATCTAATCAACGGTGCTGATTTGTCCTCCTCCTCCTCGTCATCCGATGATTTCAGATCCAGCGGCTTCTCCAGCTCCCCGTTCTTTGCACCTCAGTTCCATCTTCCTTGCCGAGGTTAGTTAGGGTTCAGACTTTTTCATTTAATTTTATGTTGTTGAATTTGTTGTAATTTACTTTATATTTCGTTTCGGTAGTAATAATTTTTTTCGAGTAGCTTGTTATTAGTTGCATGGTTAAACTTTGAGGTAGTATGTCAAGTTTTTGATTTATTGCTTAAAGAAGTTCGATTTACTTAGGTGAATAAAAATGGCTTTTTTGTTTTGTTGAAAATTTGCTTCATTTATTGCTTTGGGTTTCGAAAGCAAGAAGCGAAATATAGTATTTGGTTTCATGTTAAACTAGTAGATTTCTGGGAGCAGAAACAGAAAATTCATTACTTTCTTAGGAAACATTTTTTTCTATCAATTTCTGAAGTTATTCTCTTGAGAGTGACTATGTTTGCCGCTTGTTTGTATTAGCTGTATTTTTGAAGTAACAGAAAATTTTTAATCCATGAAGAAAAGTTATGTTAATTTATCACCTGAAACATACTTCACGTAAAGAGAAATTGGTAGAATCTTTTTACGAGAATCAAACAGCACGAAGTAAAAGCCGAGTCAAACAGTGCTATCTCACAAATCCATTTATGGTGGTGTAGATGTCTGTTACTAAGTAGCATTGCAGCAATGGAACTTCCCATTTTATATTAGTCAGATATCATTAAGGGATGAGTTAATTTCCAACCTCTATAACATGTACTGGTTTTTCTTTTGCCTTTCATTTCTCAAGTTAATTTGTGCTCAGATTTTTTGCTTTTTACTCAAAAAACGATTTTCTCTCTCACTCCTTTTTTTAATTTTTATTATTTTGCTGTATTTGTTAGTAGATGCAATGTGACCTGAATTGGGTTGAAATCCTATTTTACAAAGGAAGGTGTGCTTTTTAATGATTATTATTAAAGTCTCAAGTTGTTTACTTGTAAAGGATGACAGCATGTCCTTATGACTGGTTTTATACGCAACTATCCAGTGAGTTTGTATATTATGACATTTTTGGAACTATCTAAGTTGCCCATGTTGGAGTTTATTGATTGGTCTTACCTTTCCCCTGTACTAGGAATTTTGTCCTTAGGCTGCTTCTTGTTGCTGTTTCATGTTTATGTGAACTGAATAGTATGTTATATATGCATGTTGCGTGCTATTTGCAGTAGTGAATGTGAGAGATTATATACTTGGTTAACCCTGATTATGGGGCTTTCCTTATTACTTCCCTTTTTTGGTGAATGTCCTTGGGGAAAACAGGAACTGCTATCAAACAAATAGTGAAGGAAAATATTTTATTCAACTAAGTGTCTAAAAGTATATATTGATTCCATGATCATGATTGTGAAACAAGTTACATAATTTTGAGTGGCTTTCTGAAGTTGCTTATTGCCCTTTCAACCTCAAGTGTGTTATAAAGGATTTAAATGCTAGAATTACAGTTTCTTTTTTGCTGCCCTCCTAGTTATGCAACATGTAGTTCTTTCTCTCTATAATTGCTCATATTTGGGGAATATTTAGTGAAGACACCATCCTTCTTGTTTAATAATGTTTCAGGTTTTGCTTCTGAGGCCCTCACACCGAGGGATGAAAACTCTGTAGTGCCCGGTATTCCACCAACAGTGGCAGCTGTTAAGAACCCCACTTCTAAGATAGTATATGATGAATACAATCACGAGCGTTATCCTCCTGGTGATCCTAACAAGCGGGCTTTTGCCTATTTTGTATTGACTGGTGGTAGGTTTGTGTATGCTTCACTGCTCCGTCTCCTCATCCTTAAGCTTGTTCTGAGCATGTCTGCCAGTAAGGATGTTCTTGCCATGGCCTCTCTTGAGGTTGATCTCTCTAGCATTGAGCCTGGCACTACTGTGACTGTTAAGTGGCGTGGGAAGCCAGTTTTTATCAGGCGTCGTACTGAGGAAGATATCCAACTTGCAAACAGTGTTGATGTGGGAACTCTTCGTGATCCTCAGCAAGATGCAGAGAGGGTTAAGAATCCAGAATGGCTTATTGTCATTGGCGTCTGCACACATCTGGGTTGCATTCCCTTGCCAAATGCGGGTGATTTTGGTGGATGGTTTTGTCCTTGCCATGGTTCCCATTATGATATATCTGGCAGGATTCGCAAGGGGCCAGCACCATACAACCTGGAAGTACCTACTTACTCCTTCTTGGATGAGAACAAGTTGATGATTGGTTGAGAAGTGTGGTTTTCTATTCTAGTGAACCGTGTTTATGTGGGATCTCAATTTTTTTATTTTATCAGATAATGCCGAAGATTTGACGCAGGTCTTTGTGTTTTACCACCCATTATTTGAGGTTGGGATACTGTAATTCGGAATAAGTTGCCTGTTTTTTGATACATTGGTATTGAACTTGTACTTTAATTGTTCAACTTTTATTTTGCAATGCTAAACTTTAAGGGTATATAATTGTGTTTCTAGATTACTCATATTCATTAGGCAAAAGATGACGAGTATTGTGTTTGATCTCTTATCTTTTCCTTTCATGCTGATAATCTCTAATTCTTCATGGCTCCTACGCTGTTCATAATTTCCAATGTCTTTTGCTCATGCCTTAATTCACCGTTGCTTATGTTTTATTTTATCAATGAAGAAGAAGTCGGTTTCCATTTTAAACACAGGTAAAGCTATTAATACAGGTAAAGCTATTTGTACAAAGAGAGTTCGTACAAAGTGACGTGACACATCATGTGAGTGTCACATGACATGAGAGTCCACAATCCACATAACATTAATATGATATTAAGTTACATGGGTCCTATCTTTTGTGACAAGTCACATTAGTTTGTATAAGAGTTTGTACAAAGGATAGAGAGTTTGTATAAACTGACGTGATATGTCATAAAACATATCATATGACATTAGGACCCAAGTAACTTAATATCACATTAATGTTATGTGGACTCTCATGTCACGTGACACTCACATGATATGTCACGTGACACTCACATGATGTGTCACGTCATTTTGTACAAACTCTCTTTGTACAAAAAATTTGTACAAATAACTTTATCCGTGTTGGGTAATACTATTTATACAAAGAGTAATACTAGCCTTACAAAGAGACAAATCCAATCCTTAAAAGAAAGGAAAGAGAGAGAGAGAGAGAAAATCATGAATTTTAAAGGTTGAATTTGTCTCTTTGTATGCCTCTTTGTAAGACTAATATTACTCTTGATGATAATAATCAATATGTAAGAATTGAAACTTTTTCAGGTAACAAGAGCAAAATCATATTATGTATTTAAGAGCATATGCATCTCAAAATTTCCGGGAAATACAAAACACAAAACACAACACAATCCTGGTTCTAGGCTCATCTCCATTAAAAGGACACCGTTAATAACTATTTCCGTTGATACTCAATTTGCTGTGCTCCCTTATAAGTTCATATTATGATTGCATAGCACAAGCCCAACTGAAAAATTGAATAGCCTTTTCAGCGATCAAATATCATCTCTCAAAGATGCCCTTAACATATACCATGCCTTTTTCACTAAGCTGAAGCTCTTTCCTCATTTGGTCTACTTGCTGCTCATCTCCTTGGACAACGATCTCGGACAGGGTACCATCGTCGGCAACCAGCAATTTAACCTTAATTTGCTCTTTTCTTGATGCTCGTTTCCAGTAATATGCTCCCCTGCGAGTCATCCCAAAATCAGAACCAATATTTCAAGTTGAATTTCACAAGAAAACTGGTAGAGAACAAAACACCTGCACTTACGCTAGTGGACTGAGGATGGTGATCCAGAACCAGTTATTGCCGATATCCGGATAGGTTATGGTAAGCACAAGGGCAACACTTGCCAAGCTAATGCAAGTGCAGAATGTGAGCAATGCTGCTTGGCCTCGGCTCGGAACCATCATTCCTTCAAACCTTCACCCAAATCAGAAGCCTTAATGTTAACCTCAAAAAATGGTCTTTTCCCTCTTGTTAATAATGGAAATGGTAAATTCACTTCATTTGATGTTCAAAATTAAGAAATCCAATAACATAAGACTTGAATAGTATATAGATAAGAGGATGAGGAAATAATGGCTTACGTTACAGTCTCTCCTCTATCAGTGACCACAAAATTATTGCGAGTAAAGAAAGATAAGATCTCCCCGGCGACCTGATTCGGTGCCTTCATACTTTCCCCTTCTCCTATAAATGTCTTTTGCACTATCTGAAATAAAACAATTTAAACTTAATCCAACAGCCAGTATTTCAAGCTTGCAGAAAGCTTATGTCTTCACGATCATTCTTTACATATCAGTAACAAAAGTAATTTTAAAAAACTAAACAAACAAACCCACTTGTTAAATTTCTTCGAATTAGTACTATACCTTGGATTTAACCGAACGTTTGATGAGAGACCAGAGACCAGGAACAGATATGACAAATAAACCAAGAGAAGTGTAGTAGCTAGCCAAAGAATAGCCCACTGCACTGTCAGCTATTAAATAAAATGGCTCAGTGTTTTGGTGGTAATTGCTGATGTTTTCCACAAGAGTAGATACGAGAGGTTCTTGAATGGACACACCAACCACCACCTGTCTCTTGGGTTTTGTAGCTGTCCTCAGCCATGATTGCTGCTGCCTCACCTCTCTGAAACTAAGTTTTGAACGAAGAGAAAAGGAACAGAGAAGCTGTGGATTTGGTGATAATATTTTTGCTGCCATTTCAGTTTACAGGAACTCACTCAGCAACTGTTTTGTTTTTAGGCCAAGTATTTTATGCTCACCCATTTGAATGGCCCAGATTTGGTGACGTCTTTGGTAGCCAAAAAGGACACGACAGTCTTTATGCAGATAAAAAAAAAAAAACAACTGATGCCTTGATGTAAGAAGATTAAAACGCATTTTATTATTATTTGTGTTTTGGTAAGTTTGAACAAATAAATAAAGAATTAGGTGAATGTATTTGAAGTTTATATTAGAAAGAAAATAAAAATTAAACAATGTGAAGCTTGAGGCAATAGTATATACTTGCGCGTAAAGTAAAGTAATTAAGGCTTCAAAGAAAGGGACTGCAAGAAGAGAAGACCATGAAATTAAGAAAAGAATAAAACGTTTACTTTGATATATGAAAGTCCATGGGGGAATCAAAAGACTCCAACATTTTACCGGCAGCTGGAATGCGATGTCGTTTCCAATGGCTTGGTAGGCACTAGCCGAGCCAAATCAAACATTACCAATTTTGATTCTTTATTATTAAACCTAAAATTCTCACCATATTTTAATATTTTTGATTTTGTGACGTTAATAAATCATTTACTACCTCAATTTATAATTTAAATATTAGTAGTATATGAAATGAAATGCAATAATAATTTAAAGGAATTCTTGATCTTTATTTTGGGTCCAATTACACTGATTTTCAAAGGGACTTTTTTGAAGGAGGTATATATGAAAGAAAATAAGAGATGTGGCTTGAATGGAATGTACCACTGGTATATACTTACTCATCACTTTAGAATATTGCTTTGCTTAAGGATTCTCAATATTGCCTATTGGGAAATTATACTCAACTCTGCTATGAGGCCTCCAAGGCTTCATGGTAGCTGTTTGAGACAACAAAGTGTTTGTTATGAGATTTGGAGTATTTAGGGTTTAGGTTGACAAAGGGTATAAATGTCATTTAATTATTTTAAAAAAAAAATTATTAATGAAAATTAACGAGACGGGGTTTAGGTATTTATTTTTGAAACTAGTTGAACTAAAACCACTAAGTTAATTGACCTACAAGGTGATTCATTTTATAAGTTAGAATAATCTATCATCTCTATAGACCTCAAAATCAAAACCCTTCTATCTCTTCTTCAATACCAAGACTATGGTCATGGTGTCCTCAAAATTGGATATGGACTCATATCTCTAATCATTGTCCACGTCTTTGCCCACAAAAGTTCGGATTTTTAATCCTCCTCGCTATAATTTTTTACAAATCACCCCTAAAGTTTGGGCAACAAATATAAATTGTTATTAAAAATATTAAAGATTCTATATAAGTCAATGCGACAATTAATATGGTACTATTAATAATTGTCACATGTTAGTAATATTATATGTATTAATGGACCAATCAAATATCGACATCAAATCTATGCTGAATTTTTATTCCTTAAATAATATTAAAGGGCCACTCAACCAATCAATATATGTTACCATAAATAAAAATAAGAAAAAGAAAAAATCCAACGCCAGCCAAACAAGCCAAGAGCGAACCCATGAGTGAGCCATGGCTGGAGCCAAGCCGCGCCCAAGCGCGCGAATGAACGATTCAATGTCCACCATAACGGTTGCGAGAAACCTCACTCGTCTGATCTTTCTCTAATCTCAATCTCGTCCCTATCTATCTATCTTTCTTTCTTTTTAGTTTTCCTTTTATGTCGTGTGTTTCTCTCTATCTCTCACTCTTCATAAACAAAACGAAACAAAACAAAAACCTAATCAGATAACCCCACGAAACCCTCTTCATATCTCTCGCAGCTACCTGCCTCTCGTGCTCAACCAGGATTTTAATTGAAAATATTTTAATTATTTTCGTTGGGTGTTCACTGGTATAGCATTGAGTGGTTTTCAGGTATTTGGCTTTGTGTTTTCTTGCGATTTTTTTAGGGTTTTTTGTTGTTTGAAATTTTGAATTGCGTGTTCTTTTGATGTGTTGTTTGGGTTTATTTTTGGCTGTGATTGTTTATGTCGTGGATTGATTGTGGGTTTGTTTTTTAATTTGGGGTTACTGGTTTTGGGTGTGTTTTGAGTGGGTGTTTTATTAAGTTTGTTTCAATTTAATTGGGTTATATGTATGTTAGAATTGCAAGATTTTATTTTATTTTTTTAAATAGTTTGATGGTTTATTTATTATTCTTTTCACTGTGTTAAAATCAGCCTTGAATTTGATAATAGGCTGGATTTTTTTACCTAGTTTAGATTCTTGAAATGGTTACTTGTTTGAGTTTAATTTTCACGTTACTGCATTTAGTTTAATGCAAGTTAGATAATTACTGCATGGTGGTTTAAGGTTTGCAGATGGAGGGAGCATACTCAGTCTAAGTTTTAGCAGGGGGATATTTTTGACAGATTGTGGCAATGGCCGCTGATCAGCGGAGAAAGAGAGTTAATGGTACCAGTGTGGCAGGTTGCAGTTCTCTGAAGCAATATGGAATGAAGAAGAGAAAATTGGAGTCACAACACAAGGGTTTAAACTCGAAATCACATATTTCTCTTGAGTGGGACGGGAATATAAAAAAGATTGTTGCCAGAAAGGATCAGATTGGAATAACTAGGAGGAATTTAAGGCCATTCATTGATTCTGTTCCTGGTTCCCACAATGCTTTGGCAGATGTTTTTTCTATTCCTCAAGATATTTTTGAGTTGGAGAATTTGAGTGAGGTTCTCTCTTACGAGGTATCCACATGTCTAATAGATATTATTAATTACTCTTTTGCTGCAAACACAGTATTCTGAACTCCAGTTTTTTTGTATGCATTTTTTTGAAATTTGTTATAGGTTTGGCAGACTCAGCTATCAGAAGATGAGAGAAAGTTTCTTATGCAGTTTCTTCCTAGTGGACAAAATGCAGAACATGTTGTTCAAGCACTACTTTCTGGGGATAATATTGACTTTGGAAATCCTTTTCTCAAATGGCAAGTATTGATATAAGCATGGTTACATAGATATAAGTATGGATAGACACTCACAACACACACAAACACTCGAATTCACACATAGATATAAGTTTGGATAAGCATGTTCAGCAGATAGTTGTTTTGTTTTATTTTATTATGCTTATATTCATAAATGCAGTGAAAATTTTTTGTGGAAATATAATTTCTTCTCCTTCTTAGAAACCTTACTCTGATTTTAGATATACAAATTTGCAATATGCTGTTGGATGAACACTACTAGTTGGATGAACCTGTAGCAAGGATTTGATGATTGCTGAATACTTTATTAGCATTTTCATCCTTTTACCTTGTTGAAGAGAGAAGAATTGGTGGAGTTACAGTAAGGTCTTAGGTTNGGCAAGTATTGATATAAGCATGGTTACATAGATATAAGTATGGATAGACACTCACAACACACACAAACACTCGAATTCACACATAGATATAAGTTTGGATAAGCATGTTCAGCAGATAGTTGTTTTGTTTTATTTTATTATGCTTATATTCATAAATGCAGTGAAAATTTTTTGTGGAAATATAATTTCTTCTCCTTCTTAGAAACCTTACTCTGATTTTCGATATACAAATTTGCAATATGCTGTTGGATGAACACTACTAGTTGGATGAACCTGTAGCAAGGATTTGATGATTGGTGAATACTTTATTAGCATTGTCATCCTTTTACCTTGTTGAAGAGAGAAGAATTGATGGAGTTACAGGAAGGTCTTAGGTTCAAATATATCAATTAATTCCCATGGGAAAAGAAAAAAATCTTCAATTCATTCTCATGATTATCAGTAAATTTTTTGCTTGTTGCTTGGGTCCTTATAGAGGAATAAGAAAATCTTGTAAATTTGATCAACTAAACAAAGAGAAGAGAAAAAAAAATTATAGGCTACAGAATGGCTAAACTTCATATCAAAATAGTGTGATTCTGCTGCAGAATATAGTATTCACTTCGACGGAAATGCTTTTTCTTTATCCTATATATTTCATGTGTTGTTTTTCACAGTTGTTTAATTTCTTGTCAATACCATTCTTGATTGCACCTTGTACTTACAGATTTGGTGTCGCTGCGGCTTTATTCTCACTGTTTTTATAACTCAGCATAAACTAGAATGAAAAAGATGGAAACTTTATGCATTTTTTAGTCTTTGAGAGAAATATCCTTATTTTATGATGTAAGATGCTAGTCCAAGGTCTGAGTCAGTTTGCATAATGGAAAATATGCTGCAGGGGTGCTTCACTTTGTTCAGGTAATCTTCATCCTGATGCAGTTCTTCACCAGGAACGATGTTTAAAGGCTGATAAGAAAGCATATTACTCTGAGTTGCAGAAATATCATGATGAGTATGTCAAGCATAGCCTATTTTTCCAATGTGTGATGTGCTGTTGTTTGACTTGGTGCATTTGCCCAAAATATGTAGTTTTGATTTTCTCTGCTTTTGGCAGTATTATAGAGTATTTGCAGAAGTTGAAGGATAACTGGGAAAGCTGCAAAGATCCAGAAGAGGAAATTTTGCCAAAGTTTGGAAGGTTGATACTGCCTTAGTTTTTCCATGATTCTTTTTTGTAGGGCCAGAGTCATTTATGTGTATAATTGATAATCCAGTTTGGGTGTGCTTAAGTAGTGCTATGTTTCACATGCTTGCCAAATTATTGTGTAAAAAAGACGATTGCTCGCTAATATAACAAACTAATCTATTGTAACATGGAAATTAAAGGTAGATTAAAATCATAAATTCATTTGTGAAGCTTTCTGGTAGTTCTTCAAATTTGGTAGTTAGAAGTGGTGATCTTTCAAATCTCATTTGTGTGGTGTTTGATGAAGTTGGACTTACAGTAGTTATCATAAAATGTAAATGAGGAGCTCTGTTGTTGTAATAATATAGTTTTGGCAAATTTGATACTTAGAAATGGTGATCTTTCAAATCTCAGTTCGCTTAATTATTTCCATCATTGAAGAGTGTTAAAACATAAATGAGGAGCCCTGTTGCTGTAGAAATATAGTTGTGGTTGTTTGACTGGCTATGCTCTAGTAAATTCTTTTATAATTCTTCTTTTGTACAGTTTAAAAGATGTGTAATTATATTAAATGTTCTTTATTTATTATAGCAGTCCATACATTCTGTTGAAGTTGTAAAGTCTTTCCGTGACCTTTTCCACTGTTCTTATTACTGGTAAATCCATTTAGTGTCTTTGGGCAGTTGGACCCCTCACCCCTATATTATTATTATTATAATATGCATAATTTGTTCAGTTTATTGAAATATACAATTAAATACTGATTAACTTTCTTGTTAATTTGTTAAAATGCTTTTGCTTTCTTTCTTTCATTTCTGGTCTTCTCTGTTTGGTATTAATTTTGTTTGTTTTCTATCCATGTTGATGTTGAATCTCATTTAGGTGTACTTAATTTTGATTTGTCTTAGGTCAAGAAGAGATGCAGAGAAAAGAATATCCTCAAATGCTAGTGAATCTAGACTCCGCGATCTTGAGCAGGATGTTACTGCAACATCTGAATCTTGTTCTTGGGTTGCGGATGAGAAAGCAAGTAGCAGTGATAATCAGAACTCTTCAGCAGTGAAGGGCGGAGAACATCAAAAAAGGTAGTTAACATTTAAGTGATTTTTTGAATAATTTCAATTATTTCATTTAAAGTCTCTCTATTTCTGTCTCTTAGTTCCAATATTTGTGTATATGTTTGCATACATGTGTGGCTTTTCTGGGAATTAGAGGCTAGTTCTTTTGCTGTTTTTGGCTTGTTATGTGTGTATGTTCTTTTGTTTCTATAATTTATTTGTTTAATGTTCAGATATTTACCTATGAAAGAAGAAAAGTTGAAATTTTTGCTATGAGTGATGCAGAATGCTGATTTCCGTACTTAGAAATGAGAAGATTTATTATGTCCAAATGATAGCTTTGGCTGATTCTCTGAAGTGAAAATATTGAGACAAATAACCTGTCAATTTTTTTTTTTTTCATTTTCAAAGGTCTGGCTGTTGTGCAAGTAGCCATTGTCTCTTACTTGTTAGCTCTATGCTGGGATGAAACATTTTTCTCCTTGTCACATTATTTGCTTTGATTCTTTTCTTATCTGAGAAAAGAAAAAGATATAGGGCTTTTGACTTTCTTTTGGATTCCAACTCGTTTAAGTATACATCCATAAGCCCTGGATCTCACTGTAAGTTTTGAGCCCAAAGAAAAACTTTGTTCCTTGGATTGATGGGCTCAAAAAGTTTTCATCTCTTATTTTTTATGGCTATGTTTTGTATTTGAGGTGTTTATTTTGTATATTTGTGAATTGGATATATTTAGATCTGCAATTGTGAATTAATCTTAATTTTTGCCATGTTAATCAGGATGCACGACAAAGGTTTCAAGAAGGACAAATCTAGAAATCCATTGTTTGCTTCTGATGACGTGCTAAATGTGGGAGCAAAACTCAAAAAAGGAGACAAGCTAAAGAAGCGCAATATCCACCATAGTGATGGTGCCAAGTATATGTCATATTTCAAGGTTAGGTTTCTTTAATTTTTTGTCAAGGTTAAATGGTGCATTAAATTCTTACTAATTGTATTGAACCATTGGGAGGGACTGCTTGTAACCTAGTCAGTGAGTACGTAAATTAAGAAATTAAGCATTTCCAATTGTTTAATTGGTCGTCTGTTTTTGATAAGGAACAGGATAGTTTTGGAAAATCCAAATAAAATAGGTTACCACAAAAGTTTGAATTATACCCACTTTTGAACAGAGCAAAAATTAGATTATTAACCTGCGTAGCTAAACAAAGAATCATAAAGAACTAACAGAAAACGGCATACTTGTTCCCATCTCTAGTGTCATATGCTTTTAAGTTTAGTTTCTACGGTCCTTACTTATTGGGACATCTCTAGAAACTTTTAAACCTGGTTTTCATGATTGTCTAGGCGTACCTGTATTAGCCTTATGTTTTCTTGCTTAGCTGTGCCATCAAGCTCAGTGATTTACCTTGTAAGGAAATACAGTTATGTGGATCTTTATTCAAAGATATGAATAGTGTTTGGAAATTCCAAAATATTGAGTGATGAAATCAATTCAATTCTGATGGTTTTTTGAAGGCAATCACTGATTATTTGACTTTGTGATTTTTCAGATTAGCAAGAAGCAGCATGAACTTGTTAAGAGTATGAAGCAGTCTGGTAAAAGCATTCAATCCAAGTCTCTGAACCGGGTTTTAGGAAACCTTGATGGTTTGCATGTACAACCTTATGAAGTGTTTGAAGAAGAAGAGAAGAAGAAGTTGCACAAGCATTGGTTAGTTTGTTTTGAAGTTCACATTACATTTTTATACCTTAGTGTAACTCTTGATTTCTGACCATCAAGTTTATTACTGTTTATATAGGTTGCAACTGGCAAATGAAGATCTCCCTATATTTTATGCCAACTGGAAAGAAAGAAAGTTACAGATGTGGGAAATCACACAATCCTTGGGGCAAGAGATGAAAGACAGATTAAAATTTCTGGTTGAGGTTGGTTATTCTTTCATTCTGGTTGTTGTTGTTGCAGCTTTCTCTCTCTCTGTGTTCCCGTACATATTTTGATTCACTGATTTGCATGATATAATAAGATTGTTTCGTTCTGGTAATTGCTTTGAACATGGGTGTCCGTGTTGTGTGGAGTGAAAATCTTTCACAGTGGTTTAATGTTTGCCTTCTCATTTTGCACTTTGGTGGTCAGAGTGAGGAAGAAGAGAACGCTGTTGCTCAGGATGAGGAAGAAGAGAACGCTTTTGTTCAGGATGAGGAAGAAGAGAACGCATTTGTTCAGGATGAGGAAGAAGAGAATATTGTTGTTCAGGATGAGGAAGAAGAGAATGTTGTTGTTCAGGATGAGGAAGAAGAGAACTCTGTTGTTCAGGATGAGGAAGAAGAGATCCCTTTTGTTCAGGATGCGGAAGAAGAGAACCCTGTTGTTCAGGATGCGGAAGAAGAGAACCCTGTTGTTCAGGATGAAATGGAGGAATACCGAGATGCATGTCATGATCAGAAGGAGGATGTAGCAGCAAAGCATGAGTCAAACACAGAAGACAATGAAGACTCTGGTCCTGGCTCCCCCCAGGAGCAGTATCCACAGCGAGTCTCTTCCCCTAGTAGGAACCCTGAGTTCAACCACATAGATATGGATCTTGAAAACAATCACGTTACCTCTAAATCAGACAAATCTTCTTCGGATGTATCTGGCCCCTTGGAGAAAATGAACACTGCTGATGATAATGTCAATGACGAAGATCCTCTTCCTTCTGGTGGAAATGTCTGGCATGCCATGAGAAGGCCACGTTCTTATTATGATTCTACTGCTACCCATGAGTTTCCAATCGGTGGGTTGCCACTTATGAATCCACGGGTTAATGAAGACCAACAATCCCATCTAATTGATCTGGAATCAGACTTGAAAGGAGACATGAGGAAAGATTTGCTACACAGACAATCAGATGATGGTTCCTTAAATTCTTATCGGACCCATGACCGAAATGAGCTCCTGCAGTCTCTTTTCAAGGCCCAGGGGATGTTATCATACCATCAAGAGCAGAAACAGGCAGGGCTGGATTTCCAGCCACCAAACAACTTGTTGATGGCTGCTGATGGCCGTTTTCCTGGGCACTTCCAGGAGCAGCTGCAGACATCGCTGCAACTTGAGCAGGGGCCGAAGAGACTGAATGATATTTTCATGCAACAAAACATATCGGAGCACATTTACCCTGACAGAGGTAGATACTTAATACCAAGGCAGGAAAACTTGCAACCAGGAAACATGCAGAATTGGACTATTAACCCTGCCCGCATGTCAGAGCCTATGCAATCTCATATAAACAGTGGAGAATTGTTGAATCAGAACTGGTTTTCTGGGGAGCATCAAGTTCGTGGTGGCTGGACAGGGTCAGATGGATCTAGTTTCCAGAGCCAGAGCATTGGGAACGGAAACAACGCTGATCAGAGTTTATATAGTGTTCTAACGAATTGTGGCCAGCTATGTTCAGTTAATCCCTATGAATCAATAGGATCAACTGAGCAATTCATTTCTTCAAGGAATTATGGATTGATGGCTGGAGGTGCTCCTGGGATTAGTAATGCTTTACCACACACAGCGCATCCGCTTGACTACTTGGGTGGGCGTGATGCACCTACCTCTGTGATGCCTGATGATATGGGATGGATGAACTTGCCACATCAGAATCCTACTTTGCATGATCAGATGGGGAAACCCTACTTGAGGTCTTGGAATCAGTAAGAAAATATTTTACAATGTTCTCGATAAGGTTGAAATTGTGATCTGGGTGGGAAAACTGCTAAGAACAAATACTGCATCCAAGATGCATGTGACAGGAGATTGTAACCTGTGACTTGCTTCGAAGAAGAGAATTTTGAGGTTACTGCAGATTTGCAGAAGCCAATGAGTATACAGACCCTGAGATAGGTTTTTGTACATACCTATACAAGAGCCAACTCAACACCATGTATATAGCCTAGATGTTAGAAGGGTAGTTGGGAGGTAAGTTGCAGGAGGGGAAAAATCCAGGTTTCTCCAGTTCTCTAATTGGTAGGCCAAAATATATATAATTATATTATATTAAATTTTTATTTTCATGAGGATTTTTTGTTTTCTCTTGTTGACTGAGGATTGAGGAATACCTTTTCAATAATTTTGGAGACTAGAAATTGTTAAGGTCTCTCTTTATCTCCTATTTTAAAAATTTATGTTTCTTCTTTCAAGTTTAATTCTCTAGCTTTCTCTGTTTCTCTCATGAAAACAGCACAAGTGAAATAATCTATATTTCACCTGGCAAACGGAGTATGAATATTAGTTGAACAATTTCTTTTGAGAGCGTTTGCAGATCAGCTTCCGGAACACTATGCTTGGGAATGGGCTAAAAAATGAATGAATGTTGTGCGAGTTCCAGCAGCTGTCTTTTTCTCTTGCAAGAGAGTTATGAATAGAGTTGAAGTTGTGTAAGTATGTAGCCAAGCTGTTGTCCAGATATGTAATGTGTAAATATCTGATTGAATGTGTGGCCAAATGCATTGAAGCAGAGTGTGGAAGTATTTTGGCAGTGAGTGGCCCCTTGGGCCTGTAACTTTCATTTAATAAAGCAGAGAAATAGCAACTTTAAATTATTATGTAGACAAAAACATGGCAATCAATTACCATTCTCTTGCTCAGCCAAAGTGTCAAAAGCCCCAAAACTTGATCCCTCGAAAGGAAAACGCAATCAATTTTGGTCTTGTATGATTAAAAGAGAAATGTCATGTAGATGCTCTTTTTCTTTATGGGTTCTTCTTCTTCTTCATTTTATTTAAATGTCTTGTGCAGCTTAAAAAATCAAATCTTCCCTCCGTAGAGAAAAAAAGTTTGATATAAGATTGAATTCAAAACTGAAAATTACAACATGAGAAACATTATGCTCTTAATAATGTTTCCAATGGAAGGAAATAAAGGATCGAGTGGCTCGATGAGAACTCTCGAGTATATTATTTAAGAAGTTTTGAGTTTGAATCCCTTCTTAGATGTTAGTAGGGGTAGTTATTAGAGATTTTATCCAGTCGGTAATTTGAAGGTCTTAAAAAATTAGTCGAGGTATGTATAAACTAGTTATCTGTCATTAAAAAAAAAAAAAATGCAGTATATATATAAAGGTTAATAAAATTATAGTTGAATTTGGCATGTGAATCATTGCAGTGGTGTATGCATTTGCGTTGAAGTAACTTAATGATAACCTTACAGTTACACTAGAGTTGTTTTACTTTCACCGCCGCTGACGTCCCTCTACAGAAGAGAGGAGGAGTTTTTACAGTTACAGTTACAGTTAATTAATTGGACCTGAAATGTTAACGATGTGTGTGTCGTGTCGGTTTCAGTTTAATTAATGCAACGTCAGAGTGGGTTCCTTGCTTGCAAAGCATCAAATCATTCCAAAACAAAAAACCCTTTATTTGATCTTCAACATATTCTTCTTTTGTCTTCTTAGTTTACAACGTAATTCAACTATTATATTATCTTCTCACACAGACGGAAACAGAAACAGAAACAGAAACCAAGCAAGATGGACAAGAAAAAGAAGAAAGATGTTATTCGATTGGAACGTGAATCTGTCATTCCCATTCTCAAACCTAAGCTTATCATGACTTTGGCCAATCTCATTGGTACGTCAATTCTACAATTTCATGTTATTATCTTCATTTCTCTTTTCTAATTCTTCTAATTTCTTCTGTTTTGCAATTTTATCCATTTTCATTTTAATTTATCTTTGGTAATTACTGGATATGACAAGACCCACTAAGCAATAACTTCAAAACTTAAGAAATGAAACAATTTATCTTTGATTAATAACAGCTAATGAGAGAAAAGAAAAACGAGGGTTTCGCTTTTTTTTTTCTTTGGGTAATCACCATTGTCTTCTTCTTTTTTACTCATTTTTATGGATGCATGTGAATAAGGATGCAATTATATATTTACTAGTTTTGCATTTTGCTATTGCTGTTAACCTAGAATCGGGTGTATAAATGTTATCGCAGAGCATAGTTCTGACCGGTCTGAGTTTCTAAAGCTTTGCAAGAGAGTTGAGTACACAATTAGAGCGTGGTATCTTCTCCAATTTGAGGATTTGATGGTAGCCTTGGTTTTTCAATTATTCTTAAGTATGTTATGGTAATGTTTCTTGCCTTTGGTGGTAGTTTAATTACGTACTAATGGTGTTTGCAGCAACTATACTCCCTCTTTGACCCTGTATCTGGCGCCCAGAAATTGGAGCAGCAGAACTTGTCACCTGCCGAAATTGATACACTTGAACAGAATTTCCTGACGTACTTATTTCAGGTACTATGACTACTATATTTTACTTTTTGTCTAATAGATAATAGATTTTATTTGATATTCAGGTTTATGGTAGAATGAGGTTGAATTTGGTCTTGTATTTTGTTATAAATGAAGGAGAATCAATATTTTATTTGTAGGATAGCATTTAAAACGTGAGTATTTAAGTTAGGGTAATGGGTGAATAATAGGGATTGTTAATGATTGGAAGGGTGGATTTAGGTTAAAATTTGATTAAGGGCTGGCTGCTAAAACTTGTGAAGATGAAGAAATTTCATGTACTAGACACTACTAATATGTAATGATTTAAGTATGTGTATGTATACTTATCAAATTTCAATATGAAACTCTGTAATGTATGTTTAAAATTCTGTTCTTTTTTTGCAGGTGATGGAAAAGAGTAATTTCAAAATAACAACTGATGATGAAATTGATGTTGCACTTTCAGGGCAGTATCTTCTAAATCTTCCCATCAGTGTTGATGAGTCTAAGGTTTGTACTTACAAATAAGTACAAATTGATCTATTTTGGTAGCTATGCAATTATATAAACATGCACTATTAACAAGTCTCTATAGGTGCATGTATCTTGGGTGCTTTCATGTGCTTTCAAATTTGATCTCAATGTTCACTTTCTGTTGAATGTAGGTTGACAAGAAGCTTTTGAAGAGGTATTTTGAAGAGCATCCCCATGAAAACCTTCCAGATTTTTCTAATAAGGTATTCCTCTAAATTTATCACTGAAGATTTTTGATAACGTGCTTACCTTGGAATCACTCCCTTTATGGTTTTAAATTGGTTATGTTGGGTTTAGTTGCATGTGTCATTAAGTTGTACTGGAAATCTCCTGCTTGTGTAATATGTTGTCTGCGCTAATTAGAGTGAGTTAATTTGCTTCTGTTCTCGATCTGTCTCATTATGCTGTGTATGCAGATATTTCAATATGTGTAGTTTATTGGATTTTATGTTTCATGATCGTCACTTTAATACCTAGTGCCATCTTTCTACGAGAAACAAAATATCTGATACTTTATGATAGCTTCAATTTTAAGTGCAAAGATTAAAAATAGGAACAGTGTTGATATTTTTTTCTGCAAGAAATCACATCTCACTTGCAAACTGAAAGAAGTTCAATAGCCACGAGATTTCATTTTAGGGATTTATTTCAATTTCAGTTAAGTCTTCAAAGTTTGAACCAGCTTGACCATTGTTTTGAACTTTGGTCTAAGGGTGGTCCTTTTGAAGAAAGCTAATCTGTAACTTTTTTTCTTTATAGTACGTTATCTTTCGACGTGGAATTGGAATTGATCAGACAACTGATTTCTTTTTCATGGAGAAAGTGGACATGCTCATTGCACGCCTTTGGTCATTTATTTTGAGACGAACAAAGTAAGTATATCTTTCGGACTATAATTTTTTTATCATCAATGGATATTGTTGGTACTGGAATTTTGAGTAGTCACATGTTGAATTTATGCAGTCAAGAGCTATAATGCTTCTAGATTTGTCCGTTCCTGATAGTTGAAATAAGCTGAACAATGGTCTTGAGTAAATTGCCTGACCATTTGTTGGTGAATTACAGTTCATGTTTCTGGAATTGTTAACTTATCTGTTAAAAGAGTTTGTTTAGCATTGGAATTGCCCAAAATATTATTCTTTTTCTCTTAGTAATAAAGTTAACCTACTTTATTATTTTCTTTTTAATCCTTTTCAGGGTTCTTTGTTTGCAGGCTAGAAAAACTTTTTAGCAGGAGGTTAGGCAGTCGTAAGAAGGACCCAAAGAAGGATGATGAAATTAATTCTGAAGCCATTCAAGATGATCTATACGTTGAACGACACCGTCTTGAAAATATGGAACTAAGGTACATTTTATCTCAATATAGCAATTACTATGGGACAGTATTATTGCTGCAACAGATTTATATACTATATTTTTATGGGTATATTGCATGCCATTCCAAGTGGTTTGAAAATGTCATGCTTCACATGAACTTCTTGTATGAATCTTAAAATCACAAGTGTCTAAAATCTTTTTTAACTTTTAAATTTTGGTTATGACAAGATATTATCAACTTTTTTAAGCTATACAAATTTTATTAACTTGATTATTTTTACTCAAGAAGTTCAATTAACTAACAAAATTACAGCCTATAACTTTTGATGGACTTGTATGTGTATGTTTGGTTGGTTTTTTGATTGGAGGGTAGGCCATTATTAGGTAACTTTAACAATCTTGTCTTCTCTTCGTTGCCTTGCAACTGTGCCAAAAGATTTATTATACCATGGTTATTAATAGACATGGAGATTCAAGCAATGTGCTTATGTATTAATTGAGTTGCCTGTCCTGACTTTCTGATTATTATCACCAGTCAATGATGTTCTTATTCTGTGTTCCCCAGTTTCCGCAATTTGCTGACCAAGGTTACAATCCAAGAGCCTACCTTTGATAGGATAATTGTTGTTTACAGGTAATTTTTGTTTTTGTGTTTCTGGTTTAATTTTATTCTTTTATTTTTCAGTTTCATCATGTTATTGCATTGACATGCAACTGATTAGTGGTAACTTTTACATCATAATTTTGCATACCATGGTGACTGTTGATGGAAAAAAATGATTTTTATGATATGAAATGCATACAATGAAAATCCTACTGTGGTCCTCTCATGAACAATGGAATTCACATTTATTTTGTTCTTTTTTTTATTGGGAAAAGTATCTAGGCTTTTTTTCTAATTGATGCCCTGTGAAACTACTTTTGAAACAACTATGAGAACTGTGTCATACATCTGAGAATGATGATCATACTGCAGGAGAGCAAGTACAAAATTAAAACCAGAACGAGGAATATATGTGAAACATTTTAAAAACATTCCGATGGCCGATATGGAGATAGTTCTTGTAAGTTATTTGGGCTGCCTCTCTATGTCTTTCTTTACTATCTCATTGATTTATGACTCTTGTGTAGCATTTTCTGTTCTCAAAGTCTGTAAACAACACGACTGACATAGACTTTTTCTAACTTAACAGCCTGAAAAGAAAAATCCAGGATTAACTCCACTAGACTGGGTCAAGTTCCTGATCTCTGCTGTGGTTGGGCTGGTCAGTTTAGCAATTATTTTGTCAGACTGTCTCTACTTTTGTCCACTCTTCTTTCTGTGTCACGGTGTTGTCCAAATATCTTACTGTGTTTTTCTGAACAGGTTGCTGTGATTAGTTCCCTCCAAATGACTGAACGTGATCTTTGGGTCATTATCGCGGTCCTTTCCACAGTGATTGGTTATTGTGCTAAGACATACTTCACGTGAGTTACTCCACAACAGTAGTCCATCCCACAGCCGACATCCAAGATCAATGCTTTTGTCTATGGGTTTATTGATGTATTTTTGTTTAATTGAACAATATGCATAATTTATCTGACCTTTTTTTCTCTAATAAGTAGTTGCTGTGATCAACTTTTGGAAGAAAGAAAATATGCGCTCTATGTTATTCTATAATGTTAGTATCATAAGGTGATGGAAAATTCTGATATAAAACTCTTGGTTGTACTTACTGATCATGCATTTTCCCTGTCCTCTTTTAATGTAGACAAATATCACTTGTATGTGATATGAAACAGGAACTTCTGTTTGTCGAATGGTTTTGTTTGTTCTTGATTAAAGATCAAATCATTTGATTGCATATTGTTTCTTCTACTGGCTGCAGGTTTCAGCAAAACTTGGCTACATATCAGAATTTAATCACACAGTCCATGTACGACAAACAACTAGATAGTGGGAAGGGCACTCTTCTTCACTTGTGTGATGATGTGATCCAGCAAGAAGTAAGTTTAAGGCTGTATGAACTTTGTAAAATTATCAAACACCTTCCTGTTAGTCTTTATTTGATAGCCACTTAATGATTTTTTATTGAGAAACTGTGTGTTATATATTTTTAGCCGTACATGAGTTTTATTGGCTTTATGAAGCTTTTCGGGATGTTTTTGGCAGAAGTAGTTTCTGAAATCTGAAAAAGGTCATCCACATCTCTATGCCAATTTGTTGTTAAACAATGTTTTTCATCATCTGCTTTTTAAGATATTTCACTATTTTGATTTATTAGTCTGTTACACTGCTATGAGTTTTATCAAGTTATTATCTGGTTTTTCTTAATTGAAGCCTTTTGATGTATTAGGACTTTCACCTATGATGAGTGGGCATGAGTGATTTTGGATATTGAATTACCTAATGGGTAAAACAAATGCAATATTCTGATAGGAGCACAGGATAATTTGACAACAGTTGGTCTGCAGATTTCATTTACAGTTAGATTTTTTAATTTTATTAAAGAAAAAGAAATTTTCTTTTGAACGAGCTTTACTTCATGTTTAGCAACTATTTAGTGAAAGTTTTGATAGATGGGCCTTGATTGAACCACATTGTATTTAATTACATTCTGCCAAATGCTTGATCTAAATTACTATTGTGCAGGTGAAAGAGGTGATTGTTTCATTTTTTATATTGATGGAACAGGGCAAAGCCACAATGCAGGTGAGGATCTATTTTCAGTTCCCTCTTCCTCCCTCAAATCTTTTTTTTGGGTCTTGCTGGATGTTTATCATTTAAAGTAAATTTTTTGTTTTGTACTCTTTCTGATTATCTATTGATTTTACTAAACAGGATCTGGACAAGTGGTGTGAGGATCTAATCAAGGAAGAGTTTGGTGAAAGCTGTAATTTTGATGTGGATGATGCAGTTCAAAAGTTAGAGAAATTAGGCATTGTTTCTCGGGTGAGACTCTCCACCATTCTCTTTGAAATAACAGGCTAACTCGTGTGATCTTGTTAGCACTCAGAGTAGGACTAATTGAACCATTGGCCGTTTTTGTATTTGCTCGTTACCCCGAAAATATCATCTTAGAATTTTCCAGTTGAGTGATTGCATTCATCTCTAGGAGAGAGTTTGTAACATATTCCAAAGGGCTTTTCTATGCCATCATGTAGTGGCTAGCAGATGGAGAAATTTAATAATAGCACTACTGTAGGATAAACCTATCGGGTGGTTGATTATTTGATGTCTAAGCATAAATCTTCTTAATCCTAAAGTAAAATTTATTACAGTTAAAGTTAGTTCATAGTTTTGTAATACTTCTAACTGGCAAATAATCTCTGAATCTAGGATACTATTGGTCGGTATTTCTGTGTTGGGCTGAAACGTGCTAACGAGATCATTGGCACCACCACTGAGGAGCTCGTCCTTAAGGCAAAAATGGGTGGTATTACAACTTGAAGATGTCCTTGGAAATGGGATGGTGAGAGCTTTTTCTCCCCTATGATTTCGGCATCTGAAGTCTCAAGAGTTGAATACATTTACAGGTGATGACTTTAACAACACCTTGGACCGATGTGTTGGATGGGAGATTTCACTCTATATGGTGGCAAATTTCTACTTCTTTGTCAATATTGTAATATTGAGTTAATTTTATTTTTTAATTAATGGCATGTAATTGCAAGATGCCTCCATGAAGTAAATTTTGTGAAGAATATGCCGTGGGGAGGCAATCTTGGTTATATTTGATGTTTTAATATGTTTATTTTGGACAACAATGATATGTTTTTAGGCTTAATTTGGGTTGAAACTTGAAAGTTTAGAGATAGTAATTCTGTAGCCTCTCTCAGAGAAACAAATTCATAATTTACTTACAAGATTCATGAGCTAAAATATGAATTAAACTCATCCCTAAAGATACATGAAAGAAATATTGTGATGCTATTTTTCCCACATTCAAATAATAAAACTACAATTATCTCTTTCCACATTCAAGACTCCAACCCCCCACTAAACATGATCTTGTGTACACATTATCATTATCACAGAGACTATGAATACCAGAGACGGAGTCAGCCATGCTGATATCAGAACACTTCAAAAAGAATTTTGATTGCAAATTAATCCCACCCGGTAAACATATGCTATGGTTATATTATAAATTTTATTTAAAAGAGTAAATAATTTATTTTATAAATCCATATGATTTATGATACAGATTCATTTAGGAAGTGATGAAATTATCGGGATGGATTTTCGCGTGCGGATTTACTTGTTGATTCGAAAATGTGATTGAAAAATATGCTGTGGGGTTTTGCAAAAGCGGCCAGTAGTGAGAAATGATTTGGTGTTACGTTTACTTACGTGCACAGATGCTTGAAAGTGGTTACTTATGGTTCTCTCCGAAAAAACTGACAAGCTACAGTCAAACCACTACTAAAACAATGCAACATGGATCCAATTTTACCTTGCATTCTTAAGTTTTGAAACACACAGAGATCACTAACAGACACAAGCATGGACAAGAAAAAGAAGAATGAAGTGATTAGATTGGAACGTGAATCTGTCATCCCCATCCTCAAAGCACTGGTTGTTGCTGTTCTCTCCCTTCTTATCGGCACATACAATATCATTTGTTCATCGTTTTAGTTATGAATAATATTTTTATCTTATGAGAATGATAATTCATAAAACTGAAAAGATATTTATGTTTACTTGGATTTACTTTTACATTTTGTTGTTCCTCTTTGTAGAAAATCCTGATGATAGGGAGGAGTTTGCAAAGCTTTGCAAGAGAGTTGAGTACACAATTCGCGCTTGGTATACTGTACATTTTGAGGATTTGATGGTACTATTGCTTTTTCTCCTATCTCTAGTCATGAAATTCTTTCCTCTCTGTTTGCTTTTTGAAGCATATTATTTATTTTTGTAATTTTGCAGCTAGTGTATGCCTTCTTTGACCTCTAACCGGACCTGATAGCCTGAAGCAGCATCGTATAAGTTCTACAGATGCTGATGAAGTAGAAATGGAATTCTTGAAACACTTATTTCGGGTAATAAATGTCAACTATTTCACTTATCATGTTAAACGAAAATTTAGACAACACCAAATATTATCATGTTTAAAAAAGATAATCACTCTGGAAGTATCTTCAATTTGCAAGTTGTTTGTTGATATATGGAATTTGATGGTCTCCATTGTTGCTCATATGGTAATTTTGAGATAGTATCTAGTGAGAAAATTTATGCTAGGTGATTATATCTTCATTAAGAAAAAAGGCTTAGTGATAACTCACCCTCTACAATATTCTCTGCTTTTGTACGATAATAGGAGGATTCATTAATGATCATAAAGGTAAGTTTCTTATCCAAATATAATAATTATACTGAAACATGAGAATGGTACATTTCCTCAGACAAAAGATATTCCTAACTATATGTAAGTATGTGGTGTCTAATTATCAATATCTCATTCACTGCGTTAGGGATTTCAGAATATCTCATTCACTGCGTTAGGGATTTCAGAATTTCTCATCATTTTTATGCAGGTGGTGGACAAGAGCAACTTCAAACTAGCAACTACCAAAGAGATTGATCTTGCACTTTCAGGGCAGTACCTTCTAAATCTTCCCATCACTGTCAATGAATCTAAGGTTTGTAACCACAAATATGTAGGAAATGATTTTGTTTTATACTAATGCCAGTAAATGAACATGCCCCATTAACAAGTCTCTGGATGTGCATGTTGATGCATTCTTTTGCTTTTCAAGTTTGTTGATTCAAATTTCCCTTTTTGCTGAATGTAGCTTGACAAAAAGCTTTTGAAGAGGTATTTCGAAGAGAATCACCACAACCATCTTCCAGATTTTGCTGATAAGGTATACCTCTAAATGGCACTAAAGTTTGCAAGCCGAACCCTTGAAATTCCTTGTAGGTTTTACTGGTTAAGTAGTATTTACCATCGTAGGGGAGGCCCTTTTAGTGGCCATTGTCTGAATTTTATAAAATGTCTATGAGTTACTTCACCCACTTAAAAGTATTTTATAAACTATTACCTTGGTTTTAAACTTTGCTATTCTGGAATGGAGAAAGCTAATCTGTAGTATGTTTTAGTTCATAGTACATTATCTTCCGACGTGGTATTGGAAGTGATCATACAACTGATTTCTTTTTCATGGAGAAGGTGGACCTACTAATTTCACGCTTTTGGACATACCTTTTGAAACGAGCCGGGTACATATTTTTTTAAAAAAGGAAACTGTAGCTTTTTAGCCTTTTTTTCTTCATGAGGGAACTGTTGGAATGGAGATAGAACGTTTAGTAAATTTTCAACATCAATTTTAGCATTGCTCAGTAATCGGTAGAATCAGCAGTCTTGGGCAAATATATAGCTTGGCCATGGGGCAACCCTTAATTAATCTTCTTTCTCATATTTACCAACTTAAAATTGCCTTTTGCTTTTCAATCTTTGTAATCCTTTGTAGATTTATGGTACTCGCAGGCTAGAAAAGTATTTTTGCCAACCGAAAAAGGACTCAAAGAAGGATGACGAAATTGGTCTGAAGATGATCCGGATGATTGACGTTGAACGGATTTGTCTTGAAAATATGGAGCTGAGGTATTATGTTTCATCTACACCCTATACCATGTGCCATAAAAGGTTTTAAAATTGCTCCTCTGCTTCTTGTTGACTCTTAAATCAACCCGAAATCTAATTTTTTTTTTTTTTTTTTGGGACTTATTCTTATCAAGTCCCACAACTCCTAGATTATTTTGAATTTTTTTTCATGATTTAGTTAATTGGGCGATTCAATGTGGCAAAAAAAACAAAAATGTCGACCTTTGTATAGATAATTGTCGTATACAGGTATTTTCTTTTTCTTGGTTAATGTTTTTCTATTTATCAAATTTCAGATTGCTTTGAACAACTAAGAAAAAATTAGAAGACACCTCAGAAGAATGATCACTCTGCAGGCCAGCAAGTAAAGGAGATGAACCAGACCGAACAATATATGTAAAACATATTAAAAATATTCCAATGGCTGATCTGGAAATAGTTCTGTGTGAGCTATTTCAGCTGCTCTTTGCCATTGATTTGTAACTATTTTACACTCTCTTTTCCTAAAACCTATAAACAATCCACAAACTATGAATAATCTTTGAACAGCCTGAAAAGAAAAATCCAGGATTAACTCCAACGGACTGGGTCAAGTTCCTCGGATCTGCTGTGGTTGGTCTGGTAAGGTTACCTATCAATTTTTCAGTATTTGTTCTCATTTTTGTCCATCTCTCTCCATCTTGTTGAGATAACCTGCCGGTTGCTGTAGTCAGTTCTATCCAATTTACTGAAAATGATCTTTGGGTTATTATTGCAGTCTTTTCAACAGTGATCGGTTACTGCGCTAAAACATACTTCACGTCAGTTCTCCTCTTGCTCTTGTGTGCCGCTTGCCCATACTTTTTTCTTTTCCTTCATTGTTTTGGGGTTATCGATAATTGTTTCCGTTTGATCAATATTTTTGTTGCATTTGCCCTGGCCCTGATTTCATGTGTGCACGTCTCATTTTTCTACTGCATAGGCTCGCTGTTTATTTAAGTAATGATTAGGTGCTTCCCTTTGTCTAATGATTTAGTTCATGATCGATTTGGAATCAAGTTATTCTCACCGTCACTGCCACCAGGTTTCAGGAAAATTTGGCTGTATATCAGAATTTAATCACACAGGCTATGTATGACAAACAACTTGACAGTGGAAGGGGTACTCTGCTTCACTTGTGTGACGATGTGATTTAACAAGAAGTAAGTTTCATGCCTGATGAATTCTTTCATATTAGACATGTCCTTTGTTAAATTCATTGCCGGCTAACCTGTCAAACCCTTATTTTCTCATATTTAACTTGCTAATGGTACTATTTAATATAGCATTCATGTCATAGTGCTATGAACTAATTCGAATTATTACTGCTTATGGCAACTCATTATTTTGCAGGTCAAAGAGGTGATTATTTCGTTCTTTATATTGATGGAACAGGAAAAAGCCACAACGCGGGTATGCTGTATGCATCAGTTTGTGGTTTACCTACCGGTTTTCTCTTTCTCAATCTTTGCTGGATATGAATTATTTAATTTAGATTCCTTATGTCATCTCTGGTGTGAGACTTATGATAATGTGACATAGGAATTGGACCAGCGGTGTGAGGAAGTAATTTTGAAGGGGATGATGCAGTACAAAAGCTAGAGAAGTAGGGCATTGTTTCGCGGTGAGACTCCCAAACTTGCTTGGTAAGCATATGTTAGCTGTGGTGTTGGTGATGATTGGAGATTGATGTTTGAATCCAGGATTCTGAAGGGCGGTATTCTTGTGCCGGGGTGAAACGTGGTAATGAGATCATTGGCACCACGACTGAGGAGCTTGTCCTCAAGGCAAAAAAGAGTGTTGCAACTTGATTCATTCTGGGGAGGTGAGGTTCTTCATATTCAAAATCAGTAGTTAATTAAATGAATTTTTACATCTGATGGTAAGAGTTCGCTGCAGGTAAATTGTACTCTTGTAGTACAGATTGTTTTGGATGGGAGAGTTTACTCAATTATATCTATAGCGGGATTTTATACTTTGGATTGTCAATATATTTTTAACTTTTACATCAGCTTTGAAGAGGAACTTTTATTTTATTTTCTGAATCTGGTATATTTTTCTTTTTCTTTTGCTAAATAATGGATGTTAGGATCTCTCTTGAAGGTAGCAGAACCTGCTTTAGATGCAATGTCCAGTTGATCCTTTAGATTTCAAATGATTCATAGATAGCCGGTGCCTATCATGTGGAATCTAATCTCATTTGAGTTGAAAATCGAAATTTAATCCAATATTTACTTGGATGATTAAATTTATTAAGAAAGTTTAAATTTTGATTATAAATAATTTATTTACATTATTCCAATGTTGATCAGATAAATCTCGGTAAAGAAATACAAATACCAATTAAATGAATCTCAGTTTGACTTTAATTGGTCAGTTTTAAAATTGCTTATCTATTTATTTGATTATATCCTTTATTTAACAATGGCAATAAAATTATTATCCTGAAGAATTAATGGATGATTTATTCAACAAAATTCAATCATTAATTTTCTTTTTATTTAATTTTTACATAACCGCCAGTAAATGAAACAAGTGTAAGCTTCAAAATGGAGGGACAAGCTGTTAAGAATTGGCGCTCCAAAACATTCAATAATTCGGTCGTGAGAATTTCCCGCCGCAGAGCCGGGCGTTACACACCACACACAACTTATGGCTTTTTTTGAGTTTTTTCTCTTCTTCTTCTTCTTCATTTTCATCATCAAATCTTCAAAGAAGCCACGACTGATGAAAAATTATGGGTAAGAAGAAGGATATAATAAAACTAGAACGTGAATCGGTTATTCCTGTTCTCAAGAACAAGCTCATCAGGACCTTGGCCGACCTCATTGGTACTATTTCTTAATTATTGTAATATTTTCTTCTATATTTTTGCCTGATTTTAAATGAATTACTTTTGTTAATGGGAATTCAGGTGAACTTTTTGTCTTGAATAAGCTTTAATAATAGAATTATCATGTTAAAATGATCGGATTTGACTGAACATTATTTCACAAGTTCTGTAGATAAACGATCAGATCGAATTGAGTTTCAAAAGCTGTGCCAGAGAGGTGAATACACCATTCGAGCTTGGTATCTTCTGCAATTCGAGGATCTGATGGTATTTGATTGAGATATTTTTGTTACTCTTTCTTTCTCATGCGTTCTTTAACTTGCCTTTAATTGACATATTTTGTTTGTAGCAATTGTTTTCCTTGTTTGAGCCAGTTCATGGGGCTTCCAAATTGGAGCAGCAGAACCTAACTCCTGAAAAAATTGATGCCTTAGAACAAAATTTCCTCACCTACTTGATCAAGGTATCATATGTGTATTCAAATTTGGATTGTATTGACGTGTGCCTCAATGACAAGAAAATATGTTTGCCTGAAACCTAATTTTAAGGCTCCCAATGACAAGAATCTTGAAGAAATCTGTTTCAAAAAGGTCTTTCTTCTTGTTTCACAGTTTGGTCACCAGTGTCTACTACTTCACGTTGTCCAATTAAAACGTAAGAAATTGTGAAATATAAATAATTTTGACAACATTCAATAAACATGTTATGTGTATAACTTACACATTAGTTGATATAGAAAATAATATCAAATGCTATATGCTTATAAGGCATGTGGTTTTTTATTGCTGTTTCATTGATCATGTTGTTTGCTTTCTTCTTGTTCTTTTTTTCTGTTTCTTCAAATCCATTTTAATTTCACCTTTTATAAGGTGATGGATAAAAGCAATTTTAAGATAACAACTGATGATGAGATTGGTGTTGCACTTTCCGCACAATATCGCCTAAATCTTCCCATTAAAGTTGATGAAACTAAGGTTTGTACTTAATTGCTTAATTTGGACAAACAGTCATAACTTATTATTTGAAAGTTTTCTTCTCATGACTCACTTGTTTGCTGATTCCAATGTTCACTTTTGGGTGAATGTAGCTTGACAAAACCCTTTTGAGAAGGTATTTTCAGAAGCACCCTTGTGAAAACCTTCCCAACTTTGCCGATAAGGTATTGCTTTAATCCAGCTTTGATTGTTGATAATCATTTTATTCAGTGGACAGGGAGATATGTGATGGATACTATTCGTGTTCCCCAGAGAAATTGTCCATCTTAATTAGTTTGGGGTTTATTTTTGTGGGTTTGTTGCGCGTACAAGTTTGTAGGTTAAAGATCAATGAAGGTCTATTTTTCACTAGACCAATCTGATTAACTGATAATTATCATATGGATATCTCAATTATCAGAAGTTCTTAAATATTCAGGAGAAATGATAGAGATAGAAGGATCTATGTTGGTTTGGATTCTCTGGTCATTTGACATCATGTATTCGGAAGTATTAAATTTTTTGCATCTTTTTCTCTCGATTGTGAACTAATTTTGATTTATGACATTGAGTATAGTACATAATATTTCGGCGTGGGTTTGGAATTGATCAAAGAAGTGGTTACTTCATCATTGCAAAAATAAACACAATCATTGCGCGTATATGGAGATGTTTCCTGACAGTGATTGGGTGAGTAATTTGATTATGAAAGAGCTTTCATATGACTATCAAACATAGTTTGAAATTATAAAAATGAATTGTTCATACATTTAGCAGGTTTGAAATATTGCTGTTTAATTATCGACACGATAAATTCTCTCTTTTTTATCTCCGACTAAAAATCCCCAGTTGTAAACATTTGATATTGGTTTCCTTATTTGTTGCTCTTCTGGGCTCTTTTTCCTTGTAGACTAAAAGGCTTTTCTATGGGAAGTCAAGCAGAGTATCTAGTAAAGTTATGGCAGAGCCTGTTGAAATTTGCATCGAGTCTGAAAACGTGCAGGAAGGCTTATATGTTGAACGGATCCGTATTGAGAAGCTGAAACTCAGGTTTTGAAATGCAATTTGATGATATTTCTCTTTTAGTTACTACTGGTCTCTGATGATGAATGTGTTTACCTTAGGCCCTCAATCACATTTAATTTTGTTTTCGTGTGGCCAGTTTTTTTAATCTGTTTGGCAAGATCACAATCCAAGAACCAACATTTCAACGAATAATTGTTGTTTACAGGTATGGGGTGATTTTCTTTTGGGCACACTTTCCTTGGTTCCTTTTTGTTTTTTTTTTTTTTTTGGGTTAATGTTAGTGTTTTGGACTAAGCCAGTATGAAACCTCTATTATACTGGAAAGAATAACTTTTTACACTGGAAAGCACTTTGGAGAAGGATTACTTTATCTTCGAATTCCTTCTTTATTTACATGGAAATCACCAAAATTGCTCCCTTAGTTTACTTCAAATTTAATGTTTAATCGTACATCAATTTATCTAAAAAAAGTGGTAATCTGCAGGAGAGCTAGTGGCAAAAAAGAAACACAGAGGAATATATATGTGAAGCACTTTGAAAACATTCCAATGGCTGATATGGAAATAGTACTTGTGAGTTTTTGTTATTGCTCTGTGTTTTAAAGACTATGCATCTGCTCCTCTCTCTTCTGTTTCGAAATCTCTTCAACTGCCCGTTATTTAATAGCTCATATGACAAATCTAACATGGTGACATTGTTTTCTTTTCTTTTGTTTTTTTGGTCTCTTTATATAAACAGCTAGAGAAGAAAAACCCAGGTTTAACACCAATGGACTGGGTCAAGTTTCTTGTTTCAGCTTTGATAGGGCTGGTCAGTTATTGCATATTCTACTATGAAGTTTTATGAATATGTTATTTCTTTTGATCCATCTTGCTCATGTGCACTTCTTTACAGGTTACTCTGATTAGTTCTCTAAGTATCCCGAAAGCTGATATAAGGGTGGGATCCTGACAGCAGTGGTCGGTTACTGTGTTAAAACATATTTTTCGTTAAGTGTCCTCTTCATCTATGTTGTGGCTTCGGGTATATCAATTTGTATATATTTTTTCTATATTTTCACAAAGAAAAGGAGTAAAATGGCCGAACATCCAGCTCATAATTAATATTCGTGATCTATTCGAGTCTATTCTTGCTTTAAGATTTGCCTTTTACGAGAAACTAATACTTGTGAAACTGCGTATATATAGTTTTAATGATAACTTGGTAGCATATCAGAGCTTAATTACACAGTCCGTGTATGAGAAACAACTGGACAGTGGAAGGGGAACCCTTTTACACTTGTGCGATGAGGTGATTCAACAGGAAGTAAGTCATATTTTTAATTTTATAGTCCATTGAAACAGATGCTGAAATTTTGTATACGATCATGGTTCTTGGTCTTCAATGAGCTGTTTCTGGAATCAGATATTTCAACTCGGAACATAAATAATTTTAATATGCAGGTAAAAGAGGTGATCGTTGCATTCTTTATGCTGATGATGAAGGGAAAAGCTACTAGAAAGGTGCAGGCAACTTATAATGCTACTTTTGCTTTTTCTGATTCCTTGATGGAATGCTGAATCATGAATTTGGAATTATGTGAAGCAGGAACTTGACCTGCGTTGTGAGGAACTAATCAAGGAGAAATTTAGTGAAAGCTGTAACTTCGATGTGGATGATGCAGTTGAAAAGTTAGAGAAGCTAGGGATTGTTTCCCAGGTGAGAATTTACTTGGAAGCAACATCCAGAATGAAGAAATATGATTTCCTCTGCCAAATTAGGTTGACTTTAGTGTGTCCTAAATACAGGATAATATTGGAAATTATACATGCGTAGATGTGAAGATGGCTAATGAGATAATTGGCACTACCACAGAGGAGGTAGTTCTCAAGGCTAAACAGGGTGATATTGAAACCACTACACCCTAAACTTCTATTCTCCCTTGATTGCCTTAGAAATTGTAATGTCTGTAACAGATGAATCTGTTAGTTTGTTCATGTACAGAGGTATATTTGGTACGACTTACTAGTATATTAAATTGGATTATATTATATAGTATTATACAATAAAGTTGGTTGTGCTTAATGTAGGCATTATATAAACGAATATAATAGCATTTAAGGATAAAAGTAATGTATGCATTCACATCTTCAAAATAAAATAATTAATCGTATATGCAAAAGATGCTGTACATTGTCAACGTAAATTTACGGAGTTGGGAAAAGAAGTTAGTATGGATGAAGCTACCTATAGGAAGTAGAACATCATTGATAGATCATGTCATTTTGTTTCCCTTACCAGCTAGCCATCAATTTGCTGATCTCCGCTGAACATCATATATTTGCATATCCTTTCATCTTTCCAGTCAATTCTGCTGTTCTATTGCAGCCAATACAAACCTAACGTGGTGATGAACATGTCACCAGATCACTGAATTTGATGCCAACCAAAGAACAAAATTTCCACTCAAATGTCATCTGTAAACAAACCAAAAAGGAAGGTGAGGTCGTCATGGTATTTTGTGTTATCCATTATTACTATTCCAAAACACAATGATGCCAATATAAACAAATTACCATGAGGAAACTGTTCTAATTAAAAAGCAGTCAGGTCCATGGACATTGTAAATAACCTTAGATAAGATGAGTGATGTCCCTGAATTTTGATGCCAAGCAGCAGCAGTTCCACTTGGGTCGGAGCCATCTCTAAAAAAACCGAAACAGGAAGGTAAGACCATATTGTTTTACCAGGAATCCCCTTTAAACGACAACAAAAATACCGCGTCAACAAATTACACACAACTGCAGAAAAATAAGGCTTTAAGCACTTGTTTGGTAAAGAGAGAGAATAGAGCAGAATCTTGAAAAGAATTTGATGTCATTAGTCAATACATGCGTCTTAAAAAGGTCATTCGTGCACCAATACAATTTGAAGATAAAAGAAGCAATGTGGGTCTTTCAATCTTTATCCTCTTTTTGAAAAAAAATAGTGCATATTGTGACAACCTCTTTTGCTTTTGTGAAAGCAAATTTGGTTATGCAATCCCGTATAAGTTACTATTCCAGCAAAGCTGGTCATCCAAGTAAAATGACATCATTGGGAAGGCACAAACATCAAAAGAGAAAAATACAGATGACTCACTGTAGAATATGGATTATGCTGTAGAGTTCTCATCATTTCAACTGCTTCAATTTCTCGAGAACCTGCTTCACTGATGGCCTAACAGAAAGTGTCTCTACTGTACAGCCGGTAGCAAGCCTTAGCATTCCCAACAAATTCTCTTTAGGCCCTGCTTCCCATAATGCCGGAGAGAAAAGCTCAGAAGACCGTCCCTCCTTCATCAGCATCTTGGCCCATGAGACAATATTGAACCCATTTCCATACTCAAAAAATGATGGATCAAGGGATTTTTTCCCTGACATTAGTTCTAAGAGCACCACACCAAAGCTATAAACATCTGCTTTATCAGAAACCCTGCATGTGGTTGCATATTCTGGTGCCACATACCCAAATGTGCCAGCCACATCAGTTGTTGCATGAGTTTCAGAAACTTCTAAAAGCCTAGCCAAACCAAAGTCTGACAGGTAAGCATTAAGCTCCTCATCAAGTAGGATATTGCTAGGCTTAATATCCCGATGAACTATCCGGGGAACACATGAATAGTGGAGGTAAGCAAGAGCCTGTGCTATGTCAATAGCTATGTTGAGAATCACTGACCACTGTACATTTTTGCCCGATTGCTTGTGTATGAAGGTATCAAGGTTTCCACCAGAAAGATAGTTGTAAATTAAGAACATTTCAGCTTCTCCCACATAATACCCTATAAGAGTTACAAGGTTCTTATGTCGAATACGTCCTAGTGTTCTTATCTCAGCATCAAATTGTTGGATACCTTGGAATCTTCCCAAATAGAGCTTCTTTACAGCCACCAGGTAACCAGGGACCAATTCTGCTTTATAAGTTGACCCGAAGCCTCCTGTACCAATTAGGTTGCCAATACTGAAGTTCCCAGTAGCTCTAACCACATTATCATAGGTCAGTTCAGTTGGAGTTTCTGCAAAGGTGACAACCACTTTCCCCCTCAGACTAGCGAGTCTCCTAAATCTTCTCCTCCTGAAAATAACAAAGACTATCACGGAGGCTATGCACAGAACAGCAGAAGCCGAAGTTACCACTGCAATGATGAATGATTTTAATCTTTTCCGACTCTGCAATCTATCATGACTAAGCTGAACAGGAATTTTTTCCGGTCCAGTAGAGTTGGTATCTGGACATGGACCGAGGTACTTATTTTCATTAAAAGAATTGCAATCTATTTGGTGGTGAAGATGGGGTATACGGCCGGACAGGTTATTGAAAGAAATATCCAGTGTAGCAAGACTAAGGAGGGTCGAGAAAGATGAAGGTATCTCACCAGAAAGCTGATTGTGGTCAAGTAACAAAGTTTCAAGAGCTGTAGCGTTTGACAAACTTGCAGGGATGGATCCTGTGAGAACATTATGAGAAAGATCTAAAACTGTAAGAGAACTCAACTTACCAAATTCAGATGGAATTTCTCCTGTTATATTGTTCCCTCCAAGAAAAATCCATTTCAGAAATTTCAACTTTCCCAATTGATAAGGCAGAGATCCAGAAACCCTGTTTCCACTTAAATCAAGACGCTGAAGCTTCATCAACTTATCAACACCAGAAGCAATTGGCCCACCAATCTGATTGTTAGCCGCTTCAAACTCCATTAAGGTTAGACAGTTAAGAAACAAACCCTTATCAATCATACCCGACAACTGGTTTGCACTCAAGTTGACTGAAAGGCTCAGCAGATCACTGCAGTTTGAGACTAGCTCTCCAGGAAGAGACTCATTAAACATGTTATTGTTCAGTAACAATCTGTAAACAGGTTTACTCTTACTCGCCATGAATTCATCTCCTAGTGCAAATACAGGCAAAGTACCGGAGAACCTATTGCTACTGAAATCATGGATAATCACAAAGATCTTGTTCGACGTTGATACCCAAAAAGGAATATTAGCATAAGCAATCTGTACATCTTCCAAATCTAAAAAACTGAAATCATCCCCAAAAGAAATCAAGCTAGAACTACCGCAATTTGCATCCTCGTGTCTTGTGAGAACGCCTGTTATGTTATTCTGACTAACATTGAAGTACATCATACATGGAACTCGCAGCTGCATCGGCAAATACCCAACCAAATTATTCAAACTCAAATCCAAATAAGTTAGATTCTTACAATTCCCTAAACTTTTGGGCAACACACCGTTGAAACCATTCTGCCCCAAATTCAGCACTCTAAGCGAGCAAGAGTCATTCCAGTTGTCAGGCAATCTCCCTCCAAGATTCCCTCTCGGCGCCCACAAGATCTGTAAACTCGAACTCATCAACAACTCATAAGGCACACCACCATCAAAAGCGTTAAACTCTCCTTTCAAACTACCATCATTGTCATTTACTTCATTCAAGTTCGTCAACGCAACAACTGACAACTTTCTGCAATTCGCTAACTCTACCGGAATCCTATCGGTAAGACTATTCCTAGAAACATCAAGAACACGGAGCTCCGAAATCCGTCCAATCTCGGCCGGAATCGGACCTTCTAGAATGTTACCGTCAAGCATCAGTGTCCTCAAGTTTCTACATTTTCCAATTTCCTTGGGAATATTCTCAGTCAAGAAATTATTAGAAAGCTTCAAATGCTCTAAAAACTCGCATTTACTTACAGAATCAATCACCACTCCACCAGCTAATTGATTATTCGACAAATCAATCACACTCAAATTTCCACCACCAATCACTCTTCTCGGCACTCCACCGCTGAGCAAATTAAACGACAAATTGAGCACGCGAAGAGCCTCCAACTTGCTTATCTCGTACGGTATCTCGCCGGAGAAGTTATTTCCCTGCAACTCCACAACTTCCAAAAACCGAAGCTCTCCGATACTCGCCGGGATCTGGCCGGAAAACACATTGTGGGGAATGGACAAGGTACGGAGCTCGGCCAGCTCGGAGATGGAAGCTGGAAGAGTTCCGGCAATGACATTGGAAGACGACGTCACGGCTCCGACGAGAGCCAAACCGGTTACTCTGCCGGTGAAACGATCGCACGTGACACCGAACCACGTGCAGTGGTCGGTCGTTGAGTTCCAGGTGGCGAGAAGATTCGAGGGATCGCGAGACACGGAATTCTTGAAGCTGAGAAGAGATGCCAAGTCAGAAGAAAAATAGTAGGCGTCAGTTGGAGAGAAGGGTAACGTGAAACAGAAGAGGAGGAGGCAAATAAGTGTTTTCATATTGGCGGGCGGCGAGATTTGGAAAGCATAAAAGTCGGGTTGTTAAAGGAGTGTAAGTGTAACGTTCATTTGGGGTGGGGTAAAGGGAGTGTTTGGCGAGCAGCGAAAAGAGAGGGGTTAAAAGAAGATCCGGCAAACGTACAAGACAAAGAGGAGCCGGCGTAAGAGAAGGGAATTGTTCGTACATTCATTACTCTTACTCACATGCAATGCAACCAACTCGCTGTTTATTTATTTGTTTGTTGGTTTGGACGGACGTTTGAAATTTACTTTAAATCCGTGTTGATGATCAGAATGAGAAGCTAAACAATAAACAAAGCAATATGAAAGAAGATAAAAGAGGGAAAAGGACCATTCATCCAATAATGTTTAATATTACATCTTTCTTGCATGCCACTTGGATATTGTAATTTGTACTAATAGATTATCGCAATCGAAATGAAGCACAACAACGTTGGGGAATGGGGACATAAGAGACTGTGAGCCAACAATCAAGCTGAATGTCTGTCAGGTATCATTTTTTCTGTATTAGAAAATTGTAGAAAAAATTAAAAAGATTCACCTAAAAATTTAATTTAATTTGAAAATTATTAAGGACGTTCACATGTCCCAACAAGAGAAAAGCTTGGGAATCGAAAGGGACTAATATTGTATACATAATTAATTTGGCATCATTGTCAATTACAAATTTGACTACTTCACACACTTAGACTCAGACTCTCCCTTTTATCATTGTGATCTGACCAAAGATTACCATTACATATTGTTTTTTCAAAAATAAAAATTGGGATCATCATACTCTAACCACACAATAATTTTATTATCCAGACAACTAACTATTGAATAGAGATTTATTCAAAAGAAAGATGATCAAAGTATTTAATGATAAAACCAAAAAAAATAAGAGAGGAAAGTGGGAGACACAGGCTCTGAGGTTGACCAAATTTACCATAACGTGAAAAACAGAATGATCAAAGTCAAAACACGTTTCTAATGAGCAATGCTCCCAGTCCCAAGCAGGCATTTCATCATAAAGGAAGTAGGCGTTGAGCCAAGAAAGATCACTCTGTTTTGGTCAGACTTTATTGCATATGAACTTTTTGACTTAACGCTCACAACCACCACTCCCCAAATTACTGTAAAAAAGAAAAGAAAAAAAAAAAAAAAACAGACTCTCTCCACTGAATCAAACGCTGCACGACTTGCAAAATATGCCCCCAATAATTATCATCTCAAGTTTTATAATGAACTTTGACTTCTCTTATTCAACGCGCATTCCATTAGTTTTTAGTTGAGATCAACCACATCATCCATCTCTGTTTTAACCATGATATTATATGGTTAATCCACAGACTATCCAATAAAAACTGTTATTTCAATAGAGGCTTCGGGAAATTAAGTAATCAACTTGGTGTACAAAAAGTCCCAAATGAAAAGACCAGAGAGTTGAAACCTACATCAAGTCCTTGAAATTATGTCCTGTTAGGTGTTTAAAAACAGACTTTTAAGGTATTAACAATAGCATGAGTTAAGACTTCTTACAGCGTGAGATGGAGGGAAGATTGGAATGGTGGGGGAGCAGTGAGATATGTCATGAGACGCACTACAAAGAGAATGAAATATGATGTGCAGGTCTCCATCTATACCATCTTCAGTGGCTCCAATCAAAGGGCAACTTGTCTTCTTTTCTGAGAGGTGAGAGCCACCTTTCCAGTGAAATTTGTCTAAAACAAAAATAATTGATCTCAACCTTGTGCTACTCTTGCCTACAGGACTACTATGTATTATTCAAAAGCTTGTCATGGACAGTTAAAAGTGAACCTATCATGTATAGAGAACATTGAATTTTCTAAATATTTGACAATATCACAAACATGTCAAAAATGCATCACTGAGAAAAGCTTGTATTTTTCACCAAGTACAATTTCTTTTTTCCCTTCACAGTCCAATGCTATAACTAAGATATGACAAGAAGTAAAACAAAAGCATGCCCACATTGGGGTTTTCACCTCTGGTCATATTCTCTACCTGTCCTAATTTTGCTTTATCATAATGCATTGTTGTAGTGCACTGTAGCATGAACTTAATCCCCTTAGCTGTGATTAACCTGATATTAGAGACAATGTTATATACTTCATAATAGTAACACTTCTTTCCAATTAACAAAAGGGTCAAGAAACTGATTTGCAAAATATTGGGCAGTTTAATGGCGCCTTCATAGCCTTGTCATCAAACTAAGTACAGATTGGCTTTTATGAATGCAATGAAGGATCAACAGAAAAACAGAGTCTCAAAACAATCCAATTAAAGATATGAACATATTAATCAATTTTGGAAATGTCTAAATTTGCGATTCTCAGACAACAACGAAAAATGCCAAAATCTCACCCAGTAAGATACCACAATTATAATGACATATAGTTTTACAAAAGTTAAACACTCACTGAACACTTAGCTTCACCAAGACAAAATCTTGATCCTCTTCAAGCTTGCCAATGACGATCATTAGCTTTCTGTCTGCACAGCGTTTTTGCCCACACGTGACCTCTTTCGTTTCCTGCTCCTACTTCTCACAGTATCATTCCCCTCTTCACTTCCCTACAATTACTTCCACATATTAACAATTAATGACGTATATCAATTATCTATTTTATAATCCCCTTTCAAACTGACAACAAACTTAGCTATTTTGAAAGTACAACACCCCAAACCCAAAGCACTACTTGATCTAAGAGTGCTGAAATAGCTCACTCAAGTAATTAGATAACTCCCAAGTCCCCAGTACAGATTAATTAAAATTTCAAACTGTGATTGAAATATTATGCCTCAAACTGTTGCCCACAATTTAGAGGCTGATTATAAATNCAAAATATGCCCCCAATAATTATCATCTCAAGTTTTATAATGAACTTTGACTTCTCTTATTCAACGCGCATTGCATTAGTTTTTAGTTGAGATCAATCACATCATCTCTCTCTCTCTCTCTCTCTCTTAACCATGATCTGATATGGTTAATCCGCATTAGTTTTTAGTTGAGATCAATCACATCATCTCTCTTTCTCTCTCTCTCTCTCTCTGTTTTAACCATGATCTGATATGGTTAATCCACAGCAATAACACAGGCACACCGAAAAAGTTACACCGAAATTTTATATCAATTTACGTATAATATGCATCTAAATTCTTTTATAATTTTTTTCTAGTGAACGACCGTCCATCAAATTTGAACAGTTATTCACTCATATAGACGAACGTCTATATATAAGAGACAGACGTCCCCGTTTAAAAGACGTCCGTCCATAAATAAAATACAATAAAAAAATTTATAAAACATAATGGACGGTCGTTCATAGGTTGTGGACGACCGTCCCTTAATTTTGGACGGGCATCTGCAAATACAGGACGCTCGTCCATTAAGTTTGGACGAGCGTCCATAAGGAATGGACGCCTGTACAAACTTAATTTGTTTTAAAAAAATAAAATAAAAAATTTAGATGTCCGTCCATAAATTGTGGACGGGCGTCCCTTAAGTTTGGACGGATGCCCACAAATAATAGACGCCCATCTCTAACCCAAATATAAAAAAAAAAAAAAATTAGGGACGGCCGTCCATTCATCCATACTTTTAATAAAAATAAAAAAAATTCTAAACAAAAACCCATTCTTCTTCTTCCTCATCTTCATTCCTCCTCTCTTTTTCTTTGTCCCAAGTTGCCATGCTGGTGCAAACGAGAAATCCAAGTGCCCAGACAACTGATTGACGGTCTGTGAAAATTACAAATATAAATCAGTAAATGCTTTAATTTCTATTTGTAGGATCTAGATATACATGCACCAGTAGACACCAAGTCATTTTTTTTAATCAGCTTCCAGAAAAATAAATGAAAAAAGGAAGGGAAAAAGATATATGGACAACAGTATAGATAATTACATTTCCAGTGTTAGAATCCACCAACATACCCTCTGGGTTGTCTCCAATAATTATTAGATGTTTACCATCAGGACTCAGCGAAGTATGCTGCAAAAGCACAAAATAAAAAAAAAGATAAAAAATTCAATTGAAAGCTTCAGCTTGCAAGTGCTTCATATATTGCCCAGAAAATGAAGCACAAAACCCTCCATGTCAACAAAGGCACCACATACTATACAGATAGATGGACTGTTGAATATAACTAACTTACGTTCACTCGCAAAGGAAAACGGAAATGCTTAGAGAGTTGATATTTTTCCATATCAAAATCTCTGACACTACAGTCATTATTTGAGGCAGTGAAATGGACTGCACCACTGGTAATGAAGACGAAGAAAAAGAGAGGAGATGGGGAATGAAGACGAAGATGTTTTGTAATAGAAGAATGAGTTTTTGTTTAAATTTTTTTATTTTATTATAAGTATGGACGGAATGGACGCCCATCCAAACGTCAGGGACGGCCGTCCAAATTTTATGGATGGCTCTCTCCAAAGTTTTTTTTTCATATTTGGGTCAAGGACGGGCGTCCAAACTTAAGGGACGCCCGTCCACAATTTATGGACGGGCGTCCAAATTTTTTATTTTATTTTTTAAAACAAATTAAGTTTGAACAGGTGTCCATAAAGAATGGATGCCCGTCCAAACTTAATGGACGGGTGTCCCGTATTTGTGGACGCCCGTCCACAACCTATGAACAACCGTCCATAATGTTTTACAAATTTTTTTATTATATTTTATTTATGGACATGCGTCCTTTAAATGGGGACGCCCGTCCCTTGTATATAGACGCTCGTCCATATAATATGGAAGGGCGTCCATGTGAGTGAACGGGCGTTCACTAGAAAAAAATTGTAAAAAAATTTAGACGCGCGTTACACGTAGGCCGGTACAGAATTTCGATGTAACTTTTTCAGTGTCCGTAGTGTTATTGTAATCCACAGACTATCCAATAAAAACTGTTATTTCAACAAAGGCTTCACAAAATTAAAGCTCCGTTTGGTTCATTTGTTTGCATTTTTTAGAAATTTTTTTTTTGAAAAAAGTTAAAAAAAAATTAAATTGGACGGCTATTACGATGTAGGATTTGAAAATTAATAAAAATATCTCCTATATTTGTTTATTTACTAAACACCCCTATAATAAAACTTTGAAAGTTAACAAAAACACCTCAAACCCACCCATTGAATAATCACAGCCGGTCACCACCGCCGGAGGGTGGCCAGAGTCGCCGTATCGACGCATGACCGACTGGATCTTGCTGATCGTGCGCCGATATGGCCTTTGCCAGCCAGATCCACGGTGGATCTGACCGACAAAAGCCAAATCTACGGCTAGATCTGGCCATTGACGACCAGATCTGATCGCATTTGCTTGTCAACGACGACCAAAGATACTGCCGTCGATAATGGTCAACGACGACCATATGTTAGCCGTCGTTGACATCTGGTTACGGCAAAAGATCTGACCTTTTTCGACCAGATCCACCATAGATCTGGTCGAAAAAGACTAGATCGATGCACTACCGGCCAGATTCAGCCGGTAGTATGCCATTATATCAGATTCCGACCAACTTCTGACAGTGGTGACCGAAATCTGATATAATGTGGATTTAGAAGTGTTTTTGTAATTTCGAAAATAAATATTTAAGGGTATTTAATTAAATTAACAAATTTAAGAGATTTAAAAAAAGTTGAATAATATTGGATAATATTATGAGTTTTTGAGAATTTGACTGTTTAACTTTTTTAGGAATACTAATAATAGTATTCCCAAAAACCAACCATAGGGAGCCTAAGTAATCAACTTGGTGTACAAAAAGTCCCAAATGAAAAGACCAGAGAGTTGAAACCTACATCAAGTCCTTGAAATTATGTCTTGTTAGGTGTTTAAAAACAGACTTTTAAGGTATTAACAATAGCATGAGTTAAGACTTATTACAGCGTGAGATGGAGGGAAGATTGGAATGGTGGGGGAGCAGTGAGATATGTCATGAGACGCACTACAAAGAGAATGAAATATGATGTGCAGGTCTCTATCTATACCATCTTCAGTGGCTCCAATCAAAGGGCAACTTATCTTCTTTTCTGAGAGGTGAGAGCCACCTTTCCAGTGAAATTTGTCTAAAACAAAAATAATTGATCTCAACCTTGTGTTACTCTTGCCTACAGGACTACTATGTATTATTCAAAGGCTTGTCATGGACAGTTAAAAGTGAACCTATCATGTATAGAGAACATTGAATTTTCTAAATATTTGACAATATCACAAACATGTCAAAAATGCATCACTGAGAAAAGCTTGTATTTTTCACCAAGTACAATTTCTTTTTTCCCTTCACAGTCCAATGCTATAACTAAGATATGACAAGAAGTAAAACAAAAGCATGCCCACATTGGGGTTTTCACCTCTGGTCATATTCTCTACCTGTCCTAATTTTGCTTTATCATAATGCATTGTTGTAGTGCACTGTAGCATGAACTTAATCCCCTTAGCTGTGATTAACCTGATATTAGAGACAATGTTATATACTTCATAATAGTCACACTTCTTTCCAATTAACAAAAGGTCAAGAAACTGATTTGCAAAATATTGGGCAGTTTAATGGCGCCTTCATAGCCTTGTCATCAAACTAAGTACAGATTGGCTTTTATGAATGCAATGAAGGATCAACAGAAAAACAGAGTCTCAAAACAATCCAATTAAAGATATGAACATATTAATCAATTTTGGAAATGTCTAAATTTGCGATTCTCAGACAACAACGAAAAATGCCAAAATCTCACCCAGTAAGATACCACAATTATAATTACACATAGTTTTACAAAAGTTAAACACTCACTGAACACTTAGCTTCACCAAGACAAAATCTTGATCCTCTTCAAGCTTGCCGATGACGATCATTAGCTGTCTGTCTGCACAGGGTTTTTGCCCACACGTGACCTCTTTCGTTTCCTGCTCCTACTTCTCACAGTATCATTCCCCTCTTCACTTCCCTACAATTACTTCCACATATTAACAATTAATGACGTATATCAATTATCTATTTTATAATCCCCTTTCAAACTGACAACAAACTTAGCTATTTTGAAAGTACAACACCCCAAACCCAAAGCACTACTTGATCTAAGAGTGCTGAAATAGCTCACTCAAGTAATTAGATAACTCCCAAGTCCCCAGTACAGATTAATTAAAATTTCAAACTGTGATTGAAATATTATGCCTCAAACTGTTGCCCACAATTTAGAGGCTGATTATAAATTGCAGAATTGAAAAATGTCACAGCAATAAAAAAATAAAAAAATTACATCTAAACCTCACCTTTCCAGATACCCTACTTTGATTATGACTACTCTTTTTCTTCTTACATGAAAGTGGATTTGGACCCTGAAAATTAAAAAAAATTAAAAATTTACTCCATTAACTGTTGCAAAAACAATCTTAAAGAAGAAGTAGGCATGTTGCAATACGAATTACAGAATGCCACCAGTATACTTGAATTGATGTTAGATGAATCAATCTAGATGCTGGTATTACAGAAAAAAATATCAATAAGCAAGCATTACAATCCAAACCCTTTGGGGGAAGGGAGCATGCCATATTTAGAAGTCAAACTTCCAAGAGGGGTGCAAATAAATATGTTAATGTTATCGCTTATGGTGGTTTAAGAATGTAGCGGCTACACAAAAGAAAAACAGGAGTTGGTTAAAACTAGATTATGAACCAATCACACTCGATTAAGAGAGTTAAGAAAAGGACATGAGCAAAATTTTTTACCTTAGCTTTCTTTCTCTTAAATTGCGGTCTATCCTTCACACCCAATCCCTTTGTTGTATTATGTTTCCGTTCCACTGTCTGCATCTCTAACTTCTGATCTTCTAAATCTTCATTTTCATTAGATGAATCCCTAGTTTGCTCAGTTTCCAACAAGTTCTTAGCTCTCTTTTTTAACATTTTATACTCTGATTCAGTCATATGAGAGCGACCTTCTTCAGAAGCTTTGACAAATTGGCGTTGAAATGCAGATGGGGGCTCAAGGAAAAGGGCATTCCGCAAACCAAATATAAGTGGAACACCTGGAACCTGCATAATGGTAAACGAACGAATAAGAGAAGCTTCTAAAACCATAATGCAAAATAATTGACACAGGAATAAAATGCAAAAGGAACAAATCGAATGCTACAGGACATGAGACACACCGACCTCCTGTAACTTCTTCCGCAGATCAACATCCTGAGTGGCAACAAAGAAATGCTCAGAATTTTTTTCTCCAATAATATCCATGATGCAAACATCAGCACTCTTCCTCTTGTCATGATCACATCTGCCATTGGAATTTAATTTTAATTATCACTACAACTGAGAAATAATCAAATCATGTCCCCATAAAAGCTAACCAGGATGAACATGTTCTCATGAGCAGACTTCTAAAACCCCAATAAGAAAAAATAAATCAATAGAACACCGGCTGGAATACAAAACACTAAACTAGGGTTTATGCATCTTTGTGGGCTGGACACACTTCCCAATCGCAAATATTAAACCCTACTCACTGAACCCTAATCAGAATAACAAGACAAACCATACAAACTAAGCGATAACCAATCTATCATACACACGAACTTGTTAAGAGAAGCAAAAAGAAAAAGCTGACCTTGCAACTGTAAGCTTATGCGCCGCCTCGAGAGCTTCAGATTGTGACTGACCCAGTCTCTTCAACTCCTCAATAACACACCTATCAATCAAGCCGAAGCAAATAAACAAATGTTCACAACTTAATAGACAACAGCAACATATATACGTATAAAAGAAAAAGAATAAGAATAAAAAAAAGGAAAAAAACAGACTTGGTGGTGAAGAGCTTAACAGGAGCAGCAAGAGTGTTTGAAAGAGCTTGGTCAGCCGGAGTGATGCCATTTTCAATGAGGTGATGCACGAATGTACCGTCGCAAATAACTTTGTAAGGCTGCCTGAATCCAAAACAAGCTGTGAAGAATCTCACAGTCTTCCTATGGCGCTTCTGTTTCTTCACTTTCATCTTTAATTTGTTAAATTAAATCCACAATAAATTACACACTGTAATCACCAAATTAAGCTGAACCTTTATGCATAAAAGTAAAAGAATAAAATTATTCTTCACCGGCGATAAGGGCGGAAGTTGTATGTGCGAGAGGGACGAAGGGTTTTGGCTATTAAGAGAGAAGGATGGCTTAAGAAGAGGATCCGACCCATATAGATGGGCCTTTCTAATTGGGTAGAGGCCCATGTTGATTTACATAACAACGTGTAGAGAGGCCCGTGATTCCAAGGAAAATTCGTCTTAGTTTTTTTTCCATTATATATATATATATATAATATATATATAGGCAGGTGTCAGAATTTTATTGGATTTTTAATTTTAATTTAGTTGACTTCGTGTTTCTATTATCCTATGAATTGAAGTTACGATTTTACCTTTAAGGTTACATTAAATGGCGTGGGAACTGGGAATTTTCTTAAAGATTTGTAATTTTTGCTATTTATTAATTTATGCTCTTGTCTTGACAATAAACATTAAGGCACAATATATATATATAATTTATTTAAAAATATATATTTGTAATAAATTCATATTTTTAATTATCTTAAGTTATATGTTTTATAAAGGGTAGAAGTCAAATCTCTGTTACAACAAATCTGCTCATTAAATGTGAAGTTAACAATTAGATAAACCCTCTAATGATCGCTTAAAATTAAGGGTTAAGTAAACTCTCAAATGATCACTTTTAATCGAAGAGAATCGAACTCAAGACTTCTTCAGTAATACATCAAAAATCCTTATCGTCCCATCCGGTTAATTATTATGAAAATTAATCGATGAATTTGATGTATGGATTAGTATAATTCATCTTGTAAGAGGTTGTCAATTTTGAGATTTATGGCTGAAAGGCGTTAGACAAAGAAAAAAGGTGAGACATGGACGTGGGAGATGTGATAACACTCTCTATAAAAAGAGCTTTTTAATATTAAATTACAAAAAAAAAAAAAAAGAATTTTAGTATAAGAAATGATTAAGTCAATAACATGAAAGAATTTTAATATAAGAAATTTTTAATTCAATAATAATAATATAAGAAATTATAACTGCAAAATATGAATAAAACCCTAACATTATGTATGTGTGTTCAAACGGAATCTGTTTGCATTCTTATATGCAGATTGGGTAAAGAGATTATGTTAGAATCAAGAAGAGTGACATCAATTTGGAGTAGAAGAATTGTGGGAATACGCCAGATCTGTAGATGATAATAATTACATGTAAGCAGAGAAACATTCTCAGAATTCCGAAATACTGGGCAGGGCGGTGAAGCTGACAGACAGTTTAGCAAGAAAGTGTTAGAATATAGTTCAACAACCAGTTTTCCTCAAATTGATTATGTTGTTGTTGGAACAAGTACACCCGCAGAAATGGAGTACCACCCTGTCCACAATGATCATAAAAGGACAAATAACAGAATTGAATAGTTTCTGTTTAGTTACCTTGGGAAGTTTGAATATTTTTCTAGGACTAAGTTTAAAAAGCAAATAATCTATCAGAAGCTTTCATTCGAAGACGAAAGAAATTCATCACTAGTGGGTCCTTTTATATAATGAAATTTATGACATAAACAGTGACACATAATGCTCGAGATAAAAAATTATCAAACAAATGGATAATCATTCAATTCCAAAGTTAATAAATCAGCTTCTTATACAAAGAAAATTGACTAAATTGGGATGGGAAAAACAAGGATAGTAGAAGAATGAGCCAGGTATTGCTGCTTGAAGATCCAGGCAGGGGAGCATGTTGAAATGTCAAACATACTTAGAATAGAAAGATATGTATGTAAATATGATTGAGGAAAAGTCTCTAAAATTGGTTAGGAACTAGAAATTCGTTGAAAATGGATCTCCTGGAGAAGCAAAGACCTCGCCCAATTGACAGTCTTAAAGCACAAGCATATATGTTCCTTGAGATCCATGAGCTGGTGTGCAAAATTGAGCTTGTTCTTTCTTAACCGTTTCACCACTTCTTCAATGGAATACTTGTCTCCATCCCTTTCCAATCCTAGTCTTACAAGTCGTTTGTCTCCCTCAATGGCAGAGTACAATCGATCAACCAGGCGCTGAAGAGTGTCCAGATATTTGTTTATAACATATGTACCCCTCCTAGCAGCTTCAAGTTGTGCCAATTGGGCAAGCTCTTTTTTAGTGAGACCACGAGGAAAATAAGCAGTACATAAGAGAGCAGCAACAATGGCAACAAACGCATGAGCAGCAACAGCCACAGCAGCTATCATAACAGCCACAACTAAACCAATGATACAAATAGCGGAGCCAGTAGTAGCATGGTGAAGAAGACGAACTCTGGAGTGGGATTTTCGGAGATTGTGGTCAAGTTGTTGTTTCAACTCGGAAAAGCAATTGTTCATCTCCTGGAAGTTGTAAGAGTCAAACGGGTTCTTTACACAGTCACAATCAAACTGGACAAAGACTTCAAAAGCATTATTGCAGTGCGATTGAGAGACGGAGTGATGGTCAATGGGGAAAATATCAAGGAGCTCATGGAAAGGTGCATATAGAGATTGGGTACGATAGATGCTTTGAAGAAGGAGGAGACAAAGGTTGGCAGTGTCCTCAGTATGGTTGAAGGAGGTAGAAACAAGGTGCGTTACAGTATTAGGGCTTGCAATGCTAAGAGCCTCTTGTACACGTTTTCTGCTGGGCTGGAGGACTTGCGACAGAAGCTGTTGGTGTGGATCCTCATCTCCATTACCATTTATATCTTCAATCTGCAATTCAACTTGGTCGATGTTGTTGGGATCAAGAATGTGAATCTTGGACAGAACTTCATTGTAGGAAGTGGAGTGGACAATGAGGGAATATAACCTAGTTATGTAATTAGCGGGTGAGGGCTGAGTGCTCGTCCCAGGAGAACCTTCCATCAAACTCCCCGCTGCTCCCAAAAGAAATTCATCATTTTCTTTAGTCTAAAAGAATACAAGAAAACAAGCAAAGTAGCAACACAAAACCTAAAAAGACCCCACTATACTAATCAAACGAAATTTGCCAAAATCAAAAGGCAAACAGAAAACACCAAACCAATTTAACAAGAAGATGATAGAGCAACTAATGATTAGTGTTAAAAGGATGCCCCAATTCTTGAAGGTCTAAAATCAGCAGAAATAGCACAAATACTGATACAGAGTCATTATATAAACATGCGCAGCTACTAATAAGGCTCCATTTCGGTTGCCTAGCTTTACTAAACATACTATTCTCATCTACCCATCTCTAATTTCTTCAATAATTTGTCTATAGCATCTCAAATAAACATTTCGTTTCATAAATTTATACGAACACTTAGAAGAAGCTTTACCTTCGGAAACATTAAGGTTGATTGTTGCCGGTGAAGCTGTTGTTGATGACGTTGGTGAAGGTGATTTCGTAAACAGAAACTGTAGCATTTCGAGCTGCTGTAAGTGTCTTATCTTTTTCAGTTATGAGTTATCTGCCAAAAAGAACAAAGGAAGATATTATGGAATTGAAGAAGCTCTTTCTTTACTTGTGTAAGAAGAAGCTTATAAAAAACCGCGTTTTGTTTATACGGATAATTGGTTACAATAACGACACGTTCGTTTTACTTTCCTTCGGTGACGTGGCTCGTATTTTATTTTTTAAAATTTATAATATTAAAATAATTCATGTTGGTAAATAAGACCATTTTGCTTGCATCAACCAATTTTGTTATTTCAGGAAGAAATCAAAATTAGAATTGAAATAGTTTCTGGGTTTGTTAACTTGTTATTTTCAGAGGCATTTATGTTATTTGATATTGAAAACCTTGTCCTTGTGCAGTCAAAATGCCCAAATCCAGTGGCTTTTATTCAATATTTAGGAAGACGAAAGAAAGGCTTCCAAGATTATACAAATGGTGCATAATATTATGTCCATTAATATACCATGATTTGCATTGATCTAAATAATAATAGTATGGGTCCATTAATATACAAATAGTTAAACACCATATAATCCTTGAACAAAATCACCGCGCAGTATAAGTGCCACTATTATCAATGCAAATGGATATCCTCCAATTTCCACCATTACAAATCAGCTTTGTATGAGCACCAAACTTTTAACAAAATTTGGAGAGGAAATAAGCATGGTAGATATATAAACCAGGTTTTCTGGCTTGAACATCTTGGCACTTGCAACTTGATCTGTGTAAAAAGTGCAGAAAGCCCAATGTTAAAGATGCAAAAGGTCTATTTCTTTGTCAAGGTTAGGGGGCATGTTAAACTGGGTTAAGCAATGATACATATTGAGAATGGAAAAATAATTCTCAAGTATGACTAGAAAATATCACTATAATGGGTTAGGAACTACCAGTTTGGTGAAGATGGACCTCTCGGAGGAGCAATGACCTAGTCCTATTGACAGTGTTAAAACACAGGCAAATATGCTCCTCAAGATCCTTAAGCTGGTCTGCGAAATTCAGCTGGTTTTTTCTCAGCTGTTTCACTACCTCTTGAATGGAATGTTTGTCCTTACCTCTCTCCAATCCAAACCTTACCACCTCCCTGTCTCCCTCAACAGCAGTGTATAAGCGAAAAACAAGCCGGTCAATTGTGTCCAGATCATTGTTTAACACATATGTACCCTTCTTAGCAGCATCAAGTTGTGCAACATGGGCAAGCCCTTTTTTAGTAACACCACAGGGTAGGTAAGCAGTACAAAAGGGAAAAACCACAACAGCAAGAAGTGCATGAGTAGCAACAGCTGCAGCAGTTATAGTAACTGCCACAGCAGTACCAATGATACAAAGGGCAGTGCCTCTGATAGGATGGCGGAAAAGACGAACTCTTGACTGAGATTTTCGAAGATTATGGTCTAGTTCTTGCCTCAACTCAGAAAAGCAACGACGCATTTCTTGGAAGTTGTGGGCATCCGGGCAGGGAAATGGATTGTCAACACAGTCAAATTGGAGGAATACCTCAAAAGCCTTATCAAACAGTGATTGACTGGTGGAGTGATGGTCAACGGGGAAAATGTCAAGGAGCTCATGGAGAGGGCCATAGAGAACCCGGGCACGATAAATGCTTTGGTGGAGGAGAAGGCAGAGGTTAGTGGTGTTCTCACTATGATCGAAGTACGTTGAGACAAGGCGGGTAAGGGCATTAGGTCTCGCATGACGAAGGGCCTCTTCTACACATTCTCTGTTGGGTTGGAGAACATGTGACAAATCCAGTTGGTGAGGATCCTCATCTACACTTGCATCTTCTATCTGCACTTCGGCTTGATCTTGGTCATGGTTGTAATAGCTCCCATTTCTTGGGTCAAGAACGTGAATTTTAGACCACATTTCATTGTAGGAATTGGACTGGACAGTGAGGGAGTATTCCCAAGTAAGGTTAACAGCAGGTGAGGGTTGAGTGCTTGTTCCAGGTGAACCCTCTGTAGAATTCCCTGCAGTCCCCAAAGAGGAAATCGTCACTTTCTCAAAGTAAACTGAATTTCATTCATTCTCCACAAAGGCACAAACCATAGAAGCAGGATCGACCCTGTTACCAGCAAAGTAGCAACAGCTTTCTATTAAGCGGCTATTAACCTAAGAAAATAAGTTTGTTAACATCAAACAAGAAATAACTAACAACCCTCGGGGTTAGTGAAGTGTTCAGGCCCATGGTATGCTCCTGAAAGGTCACTGCTTCGTTCTGTCTGTTTTTTGCAGAAAGTCCTGAATTTCTTAAATTTGTAAGGTTGAGGTCGCTAATATTAAACAGAGGGAAAAACAATACTAGAAACTAATGTTACCGAAAAATTTATCAGTGACCTATTAGTGAAAACCAATGTCCCAATTCTTGCTAAGTGTAACATCTTCAGTAAAAGCAATATTCACCATACACTACACAGAATCATGCCTACCAAAACATAATGATATCTCCAGTCCAAACAAGCTTCATCAATATAATAGTAAAGAATTTACCCCTTCAACCTATTCCGACATAGCTGATTAGCAAAAAATCATAAGGGAAAAAACTATCAAACCAAACTCGTACTCACTTCTACTTCAGCATAGAAGACAAAATGGGGGACCAACAAATCCTCATATCCGTTACCCATCTCTAGTTACTTCATTAATTTAAGAGCTCAAAGTTTAAGTTCAAGTTCAAGATGATACGATGAACAAATTTTAATCACACATTTACACAAACAGATGACGTGCATACAAGAAGAAGATGATTACCTTGAGAAAGCGGAGGATAAGCATGAAGATTGAGCGTCGCCGGCGAAGTAGGTAACGAAGTGGTTGCTGATGATGACTTGTTGATAGATAGACACTGTAGCATAGCTGACCTGGTTACTTATAACTAATTTTGACAAAGTCAATGCAACCAGAAGCATAAGCTATAGACTTTATAAGTTTGTGTATCAAGAATCGTAAGAAAAATTAGTGGGTGGTTTTAGCTCAGCCTCAAGACGCCCCACCAGCCGCCAGATTCCAACAACGAGTTGAAACAATTCAATATCATCCTCAAGATTTCACGAAGTAACTTTAGTCTTCTTTAATTTTTCACAAACGTTTTAGTCCCTGTTAACTGTTAAGTGTTACTAATTTCGAAAGCATGCATAGAATGACATGACACAATCTTCATCGTCTATTAATATTAAGTTATAATTAATCAACGATTAGAATTATGTCACATCATTCGATACATACTTTTAATGCACTTTCTGTTGTTATACAATTTTCCTATTAATAATGTTATCGGGACCAAAATGTTTCTAACTGACAGGGACCTGAACGTTCCTAAAAAATTATACAGGAACACAGTTACTTGAACCAAACTTGTGGATTTGTAATTTGTTATTATCCCCTACAACTACGAGTGTCCATGAATAGGTTCGAATTTTGGAAAACCCACTTGACATCTGAAATGGTTTTATTGGGTACTGTCTTAGGAGCCGGATCTTCTACCACCCGGCCCATGAGCCCAAGGTCAAGTTGACCACCTTAAACAATTTTTTTTTTTTTTTTTTTTTTGTTTTAAATAAAGGAAGGTCAAAGAGACATCAAATTATTTGAAATCACACCAACTCCAAGCTTAACTTTTATATTAACAACAAATTTATGGTTTACAACCAGATTTTCATTACATTTATAATGGAAAAAATGAAGAAAATAATAATAATGCAGCTGTTCTTTATACACTTATCAAACAGCTGAACTTCTTCTCTCATGTTCCCCCCCCCCCCCAAAAAAAAAAAAAAATAAACAATTAAAAGAAAGGGACAAAAAAATGTATTTCACAAAAATCACGCTGAATATCTGGGAGGCAAACAAGTTCTGCTCATTTTGTAGCTCTAAATAACTGGCTTCCAAGGGTCACCGTTGGGGTTCCTTCCCCCATAACTGTTGTCAAGCTCATTTCTTTCTCCAGTGTCCGATCGAGTTCCATTACTACATAGCTCATCGAAGGTCGCCTCTCACTTGAAGGATCCAAGCATCGGACTATCAACTGTAGGAACTCTTCCATACCTTCTGTTGTGAAACTATTCCCCAATCTCTCGTCGATGATGCTTGAAATATTGCTAAAATCTTGACTGTTTTGCACCTTCATATGTGAACAACAAGAAAACAGTTTTAATCCAGAAAACCACTTGAATATCTTTGTGTTACTTAGCAAGTAATTTACTTGACAGATTGTATGGTCTGAAATGTATGCAGTGCATATTAACACTAAAATATGAAGTAGATCACATACCAATTCAACCAAATTCTTACTGGAATCTGAAGACAGCGAATCTGATGCTTCCCGCCCACTTACTAACTCCAAAAGGAAGACTCCAAAACTATACACATCGCTTTTTTCAGAAAATCTTCTGAATTCTTTCACCCTGCATAAGCAAACAGCAAATAAGTGTCAACTGATAAACCAAGTATCACTCTTAAAAGGTCAATCAAAACATGGGGAATCAAGGAGTAATACTCCGGGGCAAGGAATATCTCATCAGCTGTGACTTGTGATGATGGCCCAGCAACATCAGTTCTCCCAAGAAAATTTCGAACTCCAGCATCTGCAACCTTGGCTATGAAATTTTCATCTACAAGAACATTGGCTGTTTTAAAATCTTTATGTACCACACGGGGAATCAGGGAGTGAAGATGAGCCAGACCTACGCATAGAAAAGTTATATGAGGCTGGCTGAACCAGAGAGCAGAGCTTCAAGATGCCTCAGTTATAGCTACAAGGCATTTCACATTTAGAGGTGGAATTTTTTAATAATTCAAAGTCTCCAAGAAGCTTACAAAAGAATTTCTGGGACCAATATTGATGTTTGGATTGTTTATCATAAGAAAAGAAAAACTGATACCAGGAAAGCCTTAAATGCTCACTGATTTTGCAGAGGATCACCTTTAGCTGCCCCTAGAGCTATCGAAAGTCTATGCTTGAATTCTAGCTTCTGACGGGAAACTTGGCCAGCTCCTGAAAGAGGAAAGAAAGAAAAAATCAAGAAAAATTCAGGAATTAAGTACATCATGGACACATCATTTGAGTAAATGTTAACTTAGCAAAATCTTCACATATATCATCCGTTTTGCATAGATATCTTTGGAAAGCCAAGTTGACACATCTATTTATATTTAAAGAAAGATAAACTTGTGTGTGAGAAGTGTACACACACCAGAGACAAAAAAAAAAAATAGCAAAATATTTTCACTTGTTACCCTAGTACATGAAGCTCATAAAACAAAATTAGTGACTGGATTAGAGAGTTACCATACAAGTGAACGGAAACACTCCCATTAGGTACATACTCGTATATAAGAAACTGTAAATTATTTTCCTGACAGTAACCCAGAAGAGTCACAAGATTCCGATGATGAATAGATGAGAGGAAGTGTACCTGAGAGTAAAAGTCTGTCCTATTAGACCAAACAATGAAGAGTGCAGCACAAATATATGGTAGTAGATTACACAAGTAGGAAAAAATTATACAAAAATACAATCCAGGCACTTTTGACATATTAATAACAAGGGGAAAAGGACATGATTGCCGACAATATAAGAGAAGAAAAGGCTACAGAACTGAATATCAAGGGAGTCACCAACATTCTGAAGACTAATAACTGAGGTGGCACTTGTGCATAATTATTGTCATCAATCTGAAGCTAACAAAAGATCCTCAGAAAAATAATATAAAGAGAATAAAAAAAGACCTAAAGATTGCCAACAATATAAGAGAAGAAAAGGCTACAGGACTGGATATCAAAGGAGTCACCAACATTCTGACTACTAATAACTGAGATGACACTTCTTGTGCATAACTATAGTTATCAACCTGAAGCTAACAAAAGACCCTCATAAAAAATATATAAAGAGAATCAGAAAAGAACCATAACATGCTTTGTGATCCAGCAACTGCCAGCAAGGTACATCCATACCATAAGTAAAACAAGGAAGTGAATTACTGTTAGAATCAAGTATTTAAATTAAATAGTTATTACTAATTGTGTTGAGAAAGCAATATAATCTCTATCACACCTCACAGCAATTCCAATGCTTGAAAGTAACACTGAAACACTACCGAGTAGGTATAACCAAAGAAAAATGTCTACATGGCAGCATCCGATGTAAGACCATTATATGACTCTCCTTACCAATATCATAAGTTCACAAGCGATGAGTTTTTAGTTAACACTTCATTTATGAAGCATATTATACAGACAATTTGATCTTAGGCGAGGAAAGTGGTTATTACCTCATCAATGAACTCACGACTAGGTGCTCCAGGTCGCTTCTTTATGGCTACCAGCATCCCATCCTGTAGCAAACCCTTATATACCTCTCCAAATTTTCCTTCCCCAATCAGGTTTTTATCACTAAAATTTTTCGTTGCATGAGACAACTCTTCCATAGCAAAAGGCCTAACTTCTCGTACTGATAACTCAATCCCAACATTTCTACCTGCTGCAGATCATGCAACAAACCATATGAATAAATAATACCCCACACTGAACTTGTAGCTCTCAAAACCTTTGAAACACAGTAGACAGAAATGTTACCTTGAACAGATTGATCAGAAGACCCTGTTTCTGAATTTCTTGAAACACTTCGTTTATGATACAGGCAGAACCATATGAGAAAGATAACTATCCCCACCAAAGCCACAGCTCCTGCAGCACCTCCAATTATTGCCGCAAGAGTCGCTGACATTTGGTATGGGAACCACTCTAGGTATGAGGTAATCTATAACTAGGATTCAAAGTACTGTACATTGAACCTGAAACATAAAGAACCCCACCAGCTGATGAATCTTAATCTGTGAAGGAAAAGGAAAACAGAATAGGGAATGTGCATATTAAAATGAAGAGACGATCATTTTCAGAAAATTTCATGTCACAAGCAACGATTAACATCATAAAATACTTGGCACCCAAATAAATGTCTATTCTCTACAAATAGCTTTAGCATCATAAACAGCTGATTCCAAAAAGCAATTTACAACATAAAGTTCAAACCTTGTAGACGTAAAGCTGCCAAAACCATAACTAGTATGCTGAAGACATACATTAATTGAATCGTCACTAAACAGAAACGTTCAACATTTGAATCTTCTGACAAATGCTATTTAACTAGCCATTCATAAATGTCAAAAGCATCCAAGTCATAGCCCAATACAGTATTAGTATATAAAATTGAAATGCATATCAAGTATATGGGGATTGTCAGCTAAAGGTCCAAACCTGTATTCCCAGAGAAATTCTGCAGCCAGATCTCCAGAAACCTTAACTTCATTTGCCAATGACAAAGAAAATCAATCTCCCAATATGACTATCACCAAAACAAAGAATCCCACATTGAAAATAAAGAATCCCCTATCTCATGCAACCAAACCCAGAAATCCCAAACAATTAAAAAAAAAAAAAAAAAGTAAAATCAAATAATAAAGATTATTGACATAAAAAGAAATGAAAACCCAGTACTGATCACGACCAGACCAATAGTTTTGGCCAGGTCCAAATGATGCAAAAAAAAAAAAAAATGGAACAAAACACAATACAAAGACAGGTTCAGACAGCAACAACAAATGAATTAAGAATCCCCAGAAGCATCTCTCTATCTCCCTTGTACTTTCGAAAAAAAAAATTGAAAGTAAATAAATCCCTCTCTATTGTGTATCATCGTTGGATACAGACAATGCCGACAGAAAGCGACCTTGCGCCGACAACACAAACACAAATACACACACTCATACGCACTCTCTCTCTCACACACAAGCACAGAGTTTATTACTCTTCTGTACGGAACAATCCATCTCAAACCCACAAACAAAAAATGATTTTATATAAACTATACCAGTATTTAACACAAACCGCGCAAGAAACCCAATAAACGAATCAAAACCCAACAATTTATATGCTTTTGATGTTGGAAGACAAACCCCATGTACAAGACTGAGCAAGAATGTGAAGAATTCAAGATGATTATGAACAAGAAAGAAAGAAAAAGGTATATTTGTTTATAAAAAAAAAATAAATAAATAAAGAAAGATCAAATTTTTAATATGGTTTTTTGTGTGGGCTGTAAAGCAGTACAGTTTATATACTTGTCTGATACTGCAAGTTGAGTGAGAGAGAAAGAGAGATTTATATACAGGCCATCTTGGCTGTAAGCCTGTAACTGATATACATTTGATTCACACCAAAACTAAATAGATTTCGTTAACACCCTTCTCTATTTTTTATATTTAATATTTATCTTATAATATGATCAAATGATTGTTTTTCTTTTTCCTTTTTTATTGTTAACTTTCTTTATATTTCTATTGGATCTATATTTTATATCATTCTACAATATACTGTACTACTTGTTTTAATTATTTTTATTATACCATTAAAAATGAAATTAAATACCCACTTGATGCTTTATAGACAAGTAGATAGAGAAAATGCTTCTTTGGAAAGTATCTCAACCTCAAATATCTTTTTCCATTTGTTGAATATTGTTGGGAAAGTATTTCCAAGTACTCTTTCTATCCTATAAAAAAGAAAAAGAAAAAGAAAAATTGTTTGTTTCAACCAGATGAAACACTATATGCTCTTTACAGAGAAGCGCCTGCTGGTGTTTCCAAAGAAAACGTTTTCCAAAGTAAAAACGTATAGAAAACAAGGAGAGAAGAGAAATTACCAAACAATTGTGGTGTTCACAAGAAGTCCAGTTTTGAAAACATTTCTAGAAAAGAGTTTGGGGTATTGTATTACTTAAAACATTCTTGAACCCAAAGAGAATACAATAAATAAAGTAAATGAAAGAGAGATTCAAAACTGTCTTTGGGGTTGTGGGGTAGTTATCCCTACCAGCCAGCTATGTTGACATTGCTCCAACTCAGTCTTATAATATTAATCTAATTTTTTTTTTTTTGTTTTTTAAATTCACAAGTTCTCACATGAACACTTTGGATTCTTGTTACCATGTTTCAATAATAATAATCCAAGAACTGCCCCAAAGTTGATTTTAATGTTGTTCTTTTGATGGTTATAAGTGTCACCAACCATAATTTATTTATCGGTAATACTACATGTACAAAAAATTATACAAAGATTTCTTGTATAAAGTGATGTGTCAGGAAAGACTGAATATAATGAGTTTGACTTTCTGTATTCACTCTTCCATTCATCTCTTGTCACCTCACTTTGTACAAATAGTCTTTGTATGTTTAGTATTATTGTTATTTATATTGCGATAAACGGTAGATCCTAACTAGTATAATGATAGGTTTGATTTTTCTAGAGAGTATGTTGTTTGCAAGCAAATACCAAAAGAATTAATGATCAAACGGGTCTTTCTTGCTGATCAATGTATATAAAATTATGGGTTGTTGTTAATGTTAAATAATTGAAGTTGATTGTAATGTTGCATTTGATGGGTTGCACCAACAAGAACATAAACAAAATACAAGGGCTTAAATGATTGGGGTAATTTTTTAATGCAACACCAATAATAGTTGAACAACCATGCTTAAATTTATAATGTCAAAATTATTGTTGTTCACTTCAATCTTGAGGTGTGAATGGAAGTTAAAAACTTTCAAACTCTACTCAATGCCAACATAACTTCAAACATCAAACCTCAAAAGAGGTCAACTTCCAATTCTCGTTTTGACAAAAACGTTTTTATATAAAATACTTGAATAAAATATCTCCACAGTTGTATTTAAAATTTATCTATATAATCATTATACAAGTATTTAATTTGTCCATCATGAGTAGTCAATCAACATGCTTTAAGGAATATATTGTACAATTGTTATTAACAATCAGCACTTTTTCATGGGCTTACATATCCTTTTGAACTTCATTATTTGAGCTTTGGGCTACTGGCTACCTATTACATCCTTTTCATACTGGACTTTTAAGTCCATGATTAAACCCACTTCACTTAAAAAATTATATATTCTAAAAGTTTAATCCCGTGACAATGGATGAATTAAAGTTGCAGCGATTATTTACATCAAAAAAAATAATTTCCAGTTTTTTTTTTTTTTTTCAATTTAAAGAGTTAATCCTGAAAAGAGAAGAATAATTAAATCATCAAAGGTTAATGTATTCTTTAGTAATTGTAAGTCTAACATATATTAATAGTTATAGAAAATTATTAATGGGATTATAAAGACATAAGTGTAGAGATAGGCGTGGGGCGAGTTTCCCATTCTTTGTCCTCGTCCCATCTAGGCCTGCAATCGAACCGAACACGAATGAATAGCTCCGTTCGAAACTCATTCGATAAGCATGAAAGACTGTTCGATTTCGTGTTCGAACACATGATGACTGTTCGTGTTCGTTCGATTAACAAAAGGCCAGTTCGTGATCTTTCGACTAACTGAATTCAAGATCTGTTTGTTCTAGAGTAAAATGAGCGAAATTAAACAAATCTGGACTTTTCTCAAGAGCCAAACAACGATTCATGAAAACAGAAAGCGAAATAACTTACGAGAATCAACTGCATCTTCCTTGAATCTGAGTTTGTGAATAAAAACTGAAAGCTCTCTCCTTTAGTCCTTTATACTTTGTCTCTGTTTGTTTCATTATCTAATTCCTGCCTAACTACTGAGTGTTGAGGCGTTGGGCCTGTCGCGTTGAACAAGCTCAAAATTGCAGAAAAAATTAGGGTTGTGAACTGTGATGTGAGTGAGGCTATCGCAATATGCAAAAAGAAAAAGGTGGAATTGGATTTGGATTTTTGTTTTAAAATTTGGGCTAGGCTGGTAAGGGAAAATGTGAAATTGGGTATATATATATTGGATTTGGATTTTTGTTTTAAAATTTGGGCTAGGTTGGTAAGGGAAAATGTGAAATTGGGTATATATATATATATATCTATAATGTATAATTGTGTATGTACAAAATTATTATCATACATATATTAATCATAAATTAAATATGTTTAATATGTTATGAAATTACTAAAATTATAAGTTATCATATATTTATTATTATTACATAAATTATCATAAATGTTTTAAATGTTTACATATATATTTTATATCAACACCTATTAATTCATAATAGAATGATCATATGTGTGATTAATTTGTTATATATATATTGTGTAATTGTGTATATACAAAATTATTATCATACATATATTATTCATAAGTTAAATATGTTATTAAATTATCAAAATTATAGGTTATTATATATTATCATTACTGTCTATATATATATTTTGTATCAACACCTATAAATTCATAGTGGTGTAAAGGTTTATTGTAATATATAATCAATATAAATGCGTGATTAATTTAAGTTTAATTAAGCTATTATGTTATTAAATTTGTCATGCTATATATCACTTGATTATACAATATATTATGTTCATAAATTGGTCATATTATATTTAATTAAGCTATTATATTATTAAATTTGTCATGTTATATATCACTTAGGGATACAATATATTATGTTCATCAATTTACCATACTATATTTAACTAAGTTATTATATTATTAAATTTGTTATGCTATACATCACTTGATTATACAATATGTTATGTTCATCAATTTACCATACTATATTTATTATTTAATAATTGAAATGATATCTTATAATATTTAATTATTGATTACATTTGGAAAAATATGAAGCTATTATGTTATTGGATTTACTATATTATATATCACTTGATTATACAATCTATTATGTTATTAAATTTGTCATNAGCTGCATCCTCTGGAGGAAATGGTGAAAATGGATTGAAGGCTTCAATTTCATCGGTGGATGGAACGTAAAACTCATTTGGGGAAGACATTATAAATTTATGATAAAATAATAAATAATTAAAATGAAAAGAAATTAAATAATAATATGAAATTATGATGATATTGAAAAATAGAAAAAAATTTGAATAATATAAAAAATAATATAAAAAAATTATAAATATAAATTGAATGAGAAATTGATTGGAGATTTGGAGTAGAGAGATTGAGAGAATGAAAGAATGAGAGATTGAGAGAATGAAAGAATGAGAGATTGAGAGAATGAAAGAATGAGAGATTGAGAGATTGGTGTGAAAAAAATTAAAGGTTTTAGGGTTATTTATAGTGTAGTTGTGGGGGGGAAAATGAAAAAAAAACTTATATTATATAAATAATAAATGTAACCGTTGGCACTGGCAGTTACCGTTGGCTGCAACGGTTATTATTATTATTTTTTTAATAAATTTTGTAAAATATCATTTTAGTCCTAAATTTATACTGATTTTAGGGGGTTTAATGTAATTTTATAAAGGATTAAATTGATAAAAGATAAATAAACTTTTGGGCCCAGGCTCGGGCCTTGGAGGAGGGCCCGGTGGAGGGCCCGGGCCCTCCTCCTTAGGCCTGGTCCCACTTTGGGACCAGGCCTCCTAGGACCGGTCCTCCCAGTCCTAGGCCCGGTTTTTGGAGCTGGGCTTTTGGGCCCGGTCCCAAATGCCCAGCTCTAGGGCGAGTATAGGGTCGAGAGACATCTCTCCCCATCCTCGAGGATGGGGAATTTTTTGGTCTCCATGCCTGTCCCCTCCTGAAACAGGGAATCCCCACCCCGCACAGGGCGAGTTAAGTCCCTAGAAATCGGGGGACCATATCCATCTCTAGTGGTGAGTTTTGGGTATGAAAGGTTGTTTTGTGATTCATGAGGTGGGAAAAAATTTACATAAGCATTTTCAACGATGAATTTTATGAAGAATCGTTTGTGAAATAGAATAAGTGATCAATAGTTGAATGATAACTTAGTTGTATATATAGAGAAAGATGTATTTCATAGTATTGATAATGACTTTTTGTGGACCAGCCCACATAGATTCATTGGTGGGACAAGCTCTTTTTGGGATGGCGTGAGAGCACTGATTGTTGGTGTGAATCCAGACTTATCGATTGAACGTCTATTGTTCCAACTTGTGTCGATTGCATGGACAATTCTTCTAGATTTGGAAGGTGCAATTGAGGGACATTTGCATCAAGTTGGTTTCACATTTCATTTGCTGGATAAGGTAACTAAGAGGGTGTTTGTCTAAGCTTATAAGCAGATCAAACTAGCTTATAAGTTCTAAAATTAAGCTAACATGTTTGTTTATGGTGTTTGTCTAAGCTTATAACTGGTCAAACTAGCTTATAAACTCTAAAATTAAACTGATTTGTTTGTTTATAACTTTTTTGAGCTTATAAGTTGAGCTTATAAGCAAAAAAAAAATTAGTTGGGGGGGGGGGGGGGGGACTTTTTTTTTTTTTTTGGGGTTTGCCCAAAGATATTACCACATTTTCCTTGTTTAATTTTAAAACATTTTCTAGTATACCCTGTTAATGTAGTCCCTTTTAGTCATTTTATAATAAAATATACTTATAATCATATTTTATCAACACGCTACTTATCAGTCATTTATAAGTATTTTAATTAAACACGAAATTGTTTAAAATTTCAAATGCTATAAGCTAATTTTCATAAGCTCAGACAAACATCTTATAACTTTTTGAGCTTATAAGCCAAAAAAAAAAAATAAAAAAAAATAAAAAAAAAATAAGTTGGGGGGAAGTACTTTTTTTTTTTTTTTTTTTTTCTTATAAGCACTATGCTTATAAGTTAGTTTGGCCAAATATATTAACACATCATCCTTGTTTAATTTTAAAATTCCATAGTATACCTATTTAATATAGTACTCTTTTTAGTCATTTTGTAATAAAATGTATTTATAAAGCAACATTTTACCAAACATGTCAACTACTTATCAGTCACTTATAAGTACTTTAACTAAATATGTAATTGCTTAAAATTTCAAATGCTTATAAGCTAAAATTAGCTTATAAGTTAATTTTCATAAGCTCAGACAAACACCTCCTAAGTTAATCTCAAAAAACTTAGAGAAAAACTTAGTTGAAGCATTCACTCCAATTGGTATAAAAGATTGGAATTTGTTGATGCGTGATTTTGACATCAACGACTTTGCATGTGCAAAGTGCTAAGAGATTCTTAGAAATTACACGTGAGATGATTATGAGAGTTGATTATGGTGCAGTGGTGATATATGTTTGAAGAAACATAAATAAAAGATTAATAAGAGAGATTTTTATAGTGGTTCAGATGCTTATAAGCAAATCCTATATTCACTGTTATTTTATTATTCTCTGACTATTTTTCTGATATCGCCTGTAAGGCGTACAAAGATGGAGTAATGCTTTGTTTATAGAGAAAAATAATGAAGTTCAAATGTATGTTTAACTCTTATATGCCCAACCCTTCTTTTTTATGAAGAGAGGTGTCTATTTATACATTTGAACTCAATGTAATGAGTGTTTTTGCCAGATGTGAGGACACATGAGAACCCCTCCCTAGTCCTTATCTTAAAATGAGATATGATTGATATAAATGCTCTTAAGTTGGTTTGGTTTTAACCGCTAATGTTCTTTTGTCCTTAAGTGCTTGTTAAACTTTGATTGATGAGACTGACAGCTCATTTCGATTGTTGATGTTGACATTAATGTATTTTTTGGCATAACAGAACTCAATATTCTGGATCGCTCACCTTGGTGGCCCTGCTATTCTTGACCAGGTTGAGGCCAAATTGTGTGTGAAAGAAAAAAAACTAAGGGTAACTCGACACATTCCAAGTGAATATGGTAATATGTCAAGGGCATGTGTGTTGTTTATACTGGATCAGATGAGAAATAATTGTGTTGAAGAAGAGATAAGACCACCACAAGTAAAGGCTAGAGTGAGGTGTTCTTTTTGGGTTGGGGCCTGGCGTCACCGTTGAGATCCTTGTATTGCACAACAATTGATCCACATCTCCTCATTCTCACCACCATATTCTGATTATCGTGCTTGATGATCAATAGATCGTCATAAAATAAATAAAGCATTTTTTTATTGTTTTAAATTAAAATGGAATTTTATATCTTCTAATTTAGCCATTTAAGGAGACCACAACTCTTTTATCATGTAATAGGAATGAGCAGTTTCAATGTTAGGAAACTTTAGTGAATTTACTGTTTTTAGTATTTAGTGATACCATCTAACAAAGTTTGTATTTAAGAAAATATCAATTAAAGGATGATAAAAATGGGTGCTATTTTCTTATAATAAACGTCCGCGAAACAAAGCAAACATCAATTAAGATTATATTTTGTATGTAAAGAATTACTGTTTTTTGAACAAGGAATAATATGTTAGATACATTAGAGAATAAGAATTTTATTAAAATAATTTATTTTTTTAGTGTTTAATGAATACTATATAAAATGATTTAAAGTGGTAATCGGCGATTAGCAAAAGGCTGGATCATGTGAATAAAAAACGGAACTTATTATGTTAATCATAAATTGATATTATTGTTTACCCGTCAAAATAAGCCAACGGAAAAAGCAACAGTTGTGATCTCTGGTGCACCACCGGCAAAGCAAACCTTGACGATACCTGAGCCATTGAAAACTGACCGTCGTAGTTTGAACGTTTGGTAAATTGATAAGTCTCTTCTACTCAGACCTGGCATGGCATGTGTACACTTGATCTGGGTAGGCCCCATTCTTTAATCGCCTCCGTCGCAACTTCCTGGGCCAGCTTAATTAAGTACCACCGCAACTGCAATCAAAATGTCCTCAGATTTTCTTCTTTTAGACCAGGTATGGCCTCAACCTGGTCAAGTACAGCGGGGCCACCAGGGTGAACAATACAATTTGGAATGACTAATTCAACCAAGTTATTGCCTATGCATGTTTTCCAAGATTAACTTTGGCACCTTTTCTATCAAATGTCCTTCGATTGCCCCTTTAGAATCAGGAAAAATTTCCTCTGCAACCGAAACTAGCTGGAACAACGGACGTCCAATCACTGTGCCCCAGTTTTGAAATATATTAATAATGCCTGTTCTGTCCTCACTTATCAATTTGAATAGCTCCTCTTGTTTCCAAGTTTTGGTGTGTGATCTTAGTAAATTAAATATAATTATCTATATAGCAATACTTTGTCAATTTATGCGGTATCACATAATAATATTTGGTTCTAATTTTAATTTCTATAGAAAATAATCAATAAATCTTTTTAATTTAAAAAACAATGTAATATATTGATTCGGGTCCTAAGAATATTGGTTTAGAATTTATTGAAACAGATTCTGTCACAATAATGTCATGTTTTGTCTATTGTTTAAATATATGTTGTATGTGTGCGCAAAATATTGGGTTGTATTAAAACTGTTTTTAACACAATATTAAACGTGTAATTAAATTTCATCCGGATTACATGTACTCCCCTAAAGTTTATTCCGATAACATTCAACTCCTACAAGTTTTGGAAATGAACGTTAGACTAATAATTGAGAAGGACAAGAGTTACAAATTTATTTTCCCCGTGTTCTTGATTCGAGCCACTAATCCAATGACTTTATTTTTATTAAACAAAGATATGGTTGGAATTAGGCCCCTCGACCCAGTACCTACTACCTACCCCCCAAATGAATGACTTTAACCCCCCAAACTTTGGCCAAGATTCCTCGTTAGGTTAATCGCCATCCTGTATTGAAAAATTATGATAGTTTTGGATGTGTATGATATTGTTAGTTTTTAAAACTTACGGGATTTCAACTGAAGTTTGAACTTTGAATTTCAGTTAGGTTTTACAATAACAAAAAAGAAAAAGAAGAAAAAAAGGGTCTCCTTCAATCTATGAATGGTGTTTCATTTGGCAAAATAATTTCATCACTCAATTTTATATGTTGTTTAAATATATAACGAGGGTCTCTTTTAGCTCTTCAAGCTAAGTAAGACAAACCCCAGATGGAGACTAGACTTTGACAGTCTTAAACAAAGCAAAATATTGTCTAAATTCATTTATTGATTTGAATCAATTTTTCACAAAAAAAAAAAACTGAAAGCTTTTATATGGTGAGAGCAGCCATGAGAAAATTATAAGGAATGGAAGGAGACTTCACCGACCAAACCCAATTCTCACATGATCACCAACAACAAATTAATACATGCATGCCTTTACCTACTAAAACTTCTTCCAAAGGGGTCAAGTGCCCCCGACAAATTAAAACAACCACTCAAAATCAAACCCAGTATCCCGGAAGAGTCTCAGCTCTAAACGGCCACCTCACATCTTTGCTACAATATTCTAATTATTATTAGATATAATAGATGATGTAACAGATCTTATGGGATTCAGTGGGCGGCTGCCGGAGCAAGAGGAACACTGTGCAAAACGACGGTCTCGACGGTCAGACCCGGCCCGAACCCGAAAAGAACACCCCAGTCTAGCCCTTCACCTGTGGTAGTCTTGCCTTCTTCAACACACTTCTTTCTCATCTCATCCAGGATAAACAACACGCATGCGCTTGACATGTTACCGTAATCACTTAGAACTTGTCGGGTAGCCCTCAGTTTTTCTTCTTTCAGTCCCAGTTTGAGCTCGACCTGGTCGAGAATTGCGGGGCCACCGGGGTGAGCAATCCAGAAAATTGAGTTCCAGTCGTTAATGCCGATTGGAGTGAATGCTTCAACAAGGCTTTTCTCAATGTTCTTGGAGATCAACCCGGGAACATCTTTCAGCAAATGGAATGTGAGACCAACTTCACGCAAATGTCCATCAATTGCACCGTCAGAATCAGGGAGAATTGTCTGTGCAGCTGAAATAAGCTGGTACAGAGGACGCTCAATGGATGTATCGGGATCCGAACCGACAATCAATGCTCCTGCACCGTCACCGAAAAGTGCCTGTCCTACCAATGAGTCCAAGTGGGTATCAGTTGGCCCACGGAAAGTCACGGCGGTGATTTCAGAGCACACGACGAGAACACGGGCACCCTTGTTGTTCTCAGCCAAGTCCTTGGCGAGACGGAGCACCGTTCCACCGGCGAAGCAGCCTTGTTGGTACATCATGAAACGCTTAACGGAAGGACGGAGACCAAGGAGTTTGGTGAGTTGGTAGTCGGCACCGGGCATGTCAACACCAGAGGTTGTGCAGAAGATGAGGTGGGTGATCTTTGATTTCGGTTGTCCCCATTCTTTGATCGCCTTTGCTGCGGCTTCTTTGCCGAGCTTTGGAACCTCCACAACGACGATGTCCTGGCGAGCGTCGAGGGATGGAGCCATGTAGGCACACATGTTGGGATTTTCCTTCAAAATCTCTTCGTTTAGATGCATGTAGCGCTTCTTAATCATGGACTTGTCACCTGTAAATAAAAATGAGCGAAATCACAATCATTTTCAACCAAAGAAAGTCAGAAACTTTCCCCATTCACGTGAAATATGGTAATTAAAAGTAAAAACACTCCAAGAAAGAAGAAGAAGAAGAAGAAGAAGTTGACACGTACACATGCGCTGGAACTTCTCTTTGAGCTCTGTCATGTGCTCGCTCTTAGTAATACGGAAGTAAAAGTCAGGATAGTCAGCCTGGTTGACACAGTTGGCCGGCGTGGCGGTGCCAATAGCGAGGATGGTGGCCGGCCCCTTAGCCCTTTGGGCATTCCTAATCTCCTCGACGGATACGGATGCCATTTGTGAGAAGGTTTAGTTAAGAGAGTGAAAACTAAATTTGGAAGAAGTAAGTGGTAGCAGGTTTGTGAGAGAGGTGATGGCCGATGGGTGAGATGGGGGAAGAGAGAGGAGGGGTTTTATACAAGGGGGAAAGCGGGTAGGTTAAATCAACGGGCAGCTGGTGACCACGTGGTGATACGGTTAGGCTGCTGAAAGCAGTGGTGGTTGAGTTGCCACATGATGTATTTCTTCAAGCATTTTGTCTTCACAAAAATATCGGAAACTATAACCTATTTTCAAAGGGGAAGAATGAAGACTTGAGATTAGATTGAATTTGATCATTTGTATAACAATTCAACGATAATAACATCTATATCTCATAATATATATATATATATATATATAACAACTTAAGTAAAATTAACTTATAAATGACTTCTCTTAGCTATAATATAAAATTCATCCGTCTTATTCCGATTAAACAAATTTGATATATCTATTGTTCGCAATGAAGACAAAGATGATTAATCATAATTCATTAAATTTATATAAGTATAATATTATTTAATGTGAGGGAGATTGACTCTTGAAAGTTGAAACCAGGTAGCTCTTGTCACATCATAATATTAGAAACTATATAGAGTAAACTACATGTTCCCACCCAAGGTTTGACGAAATCTCAAGTTGGTACGCCAAGTTTCATTTATTCCATATTCCTACCTCTAAAATAACACTGTTAACATTTTTTGGGGTAGTGAGGCTGCAATTACCACAATGCCCTTAACCCTAAATTAATAAATTATATTTTAGCCCCTAAATTACTAAAATTATAAAATTAATCATCTTGTTTTGAAATTACTTCAATTACACCCTCAGTGACTATGCACCGTCTCGATTTTCACCGGATCTGGGCTGTTTCCAATGACGGCGAAGCCCTTAGTCACCTCCATCAGCTTCCCCATCGTCTGTCGTCCAAAACCCCTCTGATTCCCGACTCATTGACCCCTCCAATCGACGACACTGTCAGGGTTAGGTTTTCGTCATTCTTCGCCGGATTCCGACGATGAAAATCTAATTCGATGTCACCACTACAACCAGCATCTTCTAATCTACAAAACCCCTATGTCCCAGCAACCGTTTAGTGGTCATTCACCGGTGGAGATCAACGAAAACCAGCCGCATGTGGCGACTGTCGTGGCTGGCGATCGGCGAGTGATAAGGGGTTGTCAAGGGTACGGTTTTGTAGAGGGGAGGATGAGGTTTCGAATGGTGGTGACAAGGGTGATTTTGGGTGGAAGAATCGCCGGAAAAGGGCGAAAAACATCGACGGTGAGGTTGGCTAACATGCGCCAGAACTTTATCAGGGGCTGCGATCTGCTAATGTACGTCTCCTCTGTGAAATGACCAATTTACCCCTGAGCCATTATATCTAACCATTTTCCGTTACTTTAAGGGTGGGAATATGGAATAAATGGAACTTGGCCTACCAACTTAGGATTTCATCAAACCTTGGGTGGGAACATGTCGTTTACTTAACTATATATTATATACTTACTGTTATTTATTACCATGTTTAAGTAAATTAAAGGTTAAAGACAGAGAGTCGAGAGTAACATTACTATATACCGATGGATGTTTCTTGGATCCCTCGTATATTTAGTATTTATTATATTCAAGTAGAATGAAATAATTAATACACATATTATTGTAACAATAATACTATGCTTACTCACGATCTTACTAACCATCTTACTAACGTGTGTAAATATAAAGTATAGTACGGATACCATAAGCATAGTACGGATACTATATGTAATTTTAACAAATGTGAGTAAAGCGGTTAGTAAGTTCGTGAGTAAGCATAGCATTACTTTTATTATAATTTAATTAAGGGCAGAACGACTATTTCCCACCCTAGGTTTGCCGAATCCACCCTTTCCCACCCATCAAGTTTTAAAATGACACTTTCCCACCCACTGTTATTCTCTGTTAGTAAAATTCGTTATTATTTAATTATAAAGATGAAAATACTCTTTATTTTTTGATTTAATAATTTTTTATTTTTTTATGTCATACAACAGAGTCAATTACCAATGTACCCTCTCTTTAAATTTAAAAATTGTATATAAATTTTACTTAAATTCTATTAAAACATTATTTTTAATAAAAAGTTAGAGAGACAAATCGTAAATTTACATTCCCATTAACAATGACAAAACCCTGTAATTGACCAGTAATAAAAGTTTGTTGTGCGGGTATTAAAATATGTATTGAGAAAATTCAACAGAGAGAGAAGAAGCAGAAACATGACAAAACCAGATCAGTTTTTTTTTTTTTTTTGGCCCTTTTCTTTTGATTGGTTCCTGACTCTTCTTTCACTTCTTTACTACCTACACCAGACACTCTCTGGAACAACAACAGCATTTTATAGGATCAAATTTTATTTTTTCTAGTATTCGCATAGACCATAGTTCCCACTACCCAAAAACCTTAAACACAACATGGTTTCTCTAACATCTCTCTTTCATTCTCCAACCTTTAATTTCCTGCTGTTCATCATCTTCTTCTTCCACCAAATGTATTATGCCCAAATCATCTTCTTATTTAGGGGTAGGATAAATAATCCGAAAACCGAACCAAATCGAAAATTAGGTTTTTTTACAAACCGGTTCGGTTTGTAAAATTCAAAAAACCGGAAAACCAGTTCTGTTTTCAGTTTAAAAAAAATTTCAAACCGGTTTTACCCTAAATATAAAAGCAAAAAAATTATTATATATAAAATAATAAATATTTGAATTTAGGGACTTAAATAAAACATTGAAGAATTTTAAGGATTAAAGGATAATTTGAAAACCGGTTAACCGGTAACTGAACCAAAAATTCGGTTCGGTTTACATTCGGTTTTTAACCGAAACTGATCCGATTTTCGGTTTGGATAAACCGGTTCGGATTATCCCACCCTATTCTTATTCTCCTTCCTTCACCAAATGTATTCTGCCCACATCATCTTCTTCTTCTCTTTCCTCCATCAAACCCATTAAAATTTCCAATCTCTACTCATATTATTCAACTGAAATTCATATACAGATTTTTTTCAGGAACCCAAACAACACAACATAACATCCAGCAAACCCGTTGAAGTTTGTTTTATCTCTATTGAAATTTAACAATTAAAATTCAGATACAAATCCACACAACACAAAATTCAACATCCAACAAACGCAAAACATCAGTTTCAAGAAAAGAATCTTCAAATCCTCCAACCATTAAAAATCCACGATTGTTTATCAAAGGAAAATCCCGCGATTTTGCTGGTATTAATTAAGAAAGAATGATTAAAGTGATGTTAGTTGGTTGTTCAAAGAGAAGTAGCGATGCTCAATTAATTTGGAGTAAGGTTTTGAAGGCTCCGCACATATATATTTCCTAGCTACCTCCATATGGTCAATTTTCAGAACATTTTTTAAATATTATTGGTCAAGTCTCCAAGTTCGGTGGCTAATTAATAATTTAAAACAAATAGAGGTGGTTGGAACCTACCAAGTTTCACGTGTGTAACATCAACCTTTTGGGTAGGTACGTTACGTAATCGTAATCGTAATCGTAATTAGCTATTATCGCTATCATTCCTTCATTTTTTATTACCTTCTTATATCATTGTATTAGTAAATATAATATTATGTTCTAAATGAGTGAAAAAAATTTGAAGATTGCAGATATGCATGTTTTTAGTTAGCTTTGCCGTGTTTATCTAAACAACAAATTCACGACTCTTACATGAACATGAGAAAGTGTTTGTTTGGGAAGAAAGAAAATAAAGGGTTTCAAACGTAACTCAATTAACAGAAACCATGTCGTATATATAAACACAACATTCAGGCCTCAGTTAATTACACAAATTAATTATTTATTTGCGTACGAGCAAATGGGCATCTCAGCAGCTCATGTTCTTGCAATTCTGGTGCTAATTATAACTGCGGGAGCGGCGCAAATTAAGAGCCAAAATTCATTAGAGAAATGCCTAACCCACTGTGGGGAAGAAATTTTGAGTTGCGGAGGGAGCTGCCTCACCAGTAAATCGGCAGATGCTATGCAATGCATGGAGGGATGCGGTGCTGATAACTTTAAGTGCATGGAAGGTTGTGCCGGAGTAAAGTAAACAGTCCAGTTCCGCCGGCAGAGCTGTGTCGTATTAATTACTATTATGTAATCTTAAATAATATCCGATATGATCATATTGGCTTCTGGTGCAGGAGGCTTAAGCTTAAGATAAAGTGAATTTAGAAATACTAAGATGTGTCTAGTAAATGGAGGAATTAATAAATCTTTATAACATTTAAAAAGATCATATTCAATTAATGGTTTCAATAAATTGAGGTTTTTAATCTAAACAACATGATCAATTTCATTAACAATACTGACAGCACCCATGGTTTGAATAAATTAATGAGAAATAAGACACACCGTGTCAATTCTAACTGGAGTTGTTTACATTATAATTACAAAAATCAATACCCAAATCAGCTATTATTTTCCTCTTTCAAATCCAACGTTGTAAAATTTCCTAAAGCCTTTTTATTAATGTCATTGTATTGGAAAATCTTCTGTAGGGTGATGAACATAATAATATTATCAAAGCAAATCTTATTTTAGGTTACGCTTCCTCTGAATTTGTCTTATACAAGGTTCACCAATTAACATGATCTCTCAATACCAATTTTTGCCGGATTTGATCCATTATAGTTACAATTTTTACTTTTTATTTTAATTACTATCTTTTAAATGCAGTCTTGTTGGGCTGGAGCGGCTTCTAGTTCTAGACTAGACATAGAAATCAAATTCAAATGGGCTTTAGAAAAATAGCCTGCCATATTTACTACTGTGCCACAACCTAACGCAATCATTTAAAGTGTTTTAAGAAGGTGAAACCTAGCAAAGTGGCCGGGTCCGGTTTAACCGGTTTGAAATCTTGTAAAAACCCTCCAAATAACATCGTTGGCGTTGACAAACCAAAGCAAATAGGGCTTGTGATACGAACCCCATCAAGTTGTAACGACTCCCGTATCAAGATTGTTGCCTAAGACCGTTCTACACTCAAGTTCAAATAGAAACTGCGACCCAACACCTATAAGGAGATGTGAACATTGGTATAAAGGACGCCACAATCAATGATGGAATACTCGATTGATAAGTCAAGGATGAACGCCACAGAGAAATCTGATAAGTTCAATTTAGTTCTCAAAGAACAAAAAGAGAAATTACTCTCAATTTTATGAATAAAACAACTGTTTTTCATTGAATAGAAAAAGTACAATTTATAATACTAAAACCATAGAAGATCAGCCTTAGAAATCCCAAAGATTGCAACAATAATTCCTAAAAATGTGCTTGAGGCAATGAAAAAAGGAGAAGTTAAAAAATAAAATATTCTAATATAATTTCAACCTCAATTTAAGGAAGTCAAATATGACTTTAATTCATTAATATTTCAACCTAAAATTGTGCAACATAAATGAACAATTCATAACTCCCAATTTGCCTATTGACTTTCTTGGATTTGAATCACACTTGTTAAAGGCGGGAAATTTCGTTCCTCACCATCAATGGGCCTCCATGTGCTTGCTTGAGCCCAAATCCCTTAAATCAGCCCACTTAACGCATTTTGGAATTTCTTGGCACATACTCTTGTAACTGGACCAATGGGAACTTGAATTGGATCCGTATTCCATGATCTTGTGCTAGCCATGTCCTCATTAGCTTGTTTCCGACAATGATAACATTCTTTATCATCACGAAAACACTTCCCCTAACCTCCTGACCAAAACTCGTATCACTCCTCCCTTGATTGCCTTACCAATTGGTGGCAACAACCCACAATTGCCATCGATTTAGATTTACGATTTCCAATCGATTTACTCACCAGAAATCACCTTCGTCACCATTATTGCAGTCTCCGGCCCTTCTTTTTTAAAAGCCTCAACATCTTAACCTTCAATTGTTTATCAATCATCTTCCCAATTTCTAAGATTTTTGGTGAATAAGAAAATTACTAACCCAACCAGGTAAAGGCCTCAAGTCCCGATTGAACCCACCTAGCCAGGCCAAGTTTTAAAACATTGGTGATTTATACCAAATCTTAGAAAATCCAGGAAAACCAAACAATTTGTGATCAAAATGGTAAATCTCAAACCACCGGTGTGCAATAAACTGCAGTCATATTATTATTGAATAGATATACAACAAATTGAATACATTCTCATAATAGTAGTGTATACTTTGATCAATATGATTCAGTCTAAAAAAAGTAAAAACATATTTGACTTTTCGATTTGACAAACAAGATGACATATAGCCATCGTCGGCCAATTCACTGGGATTGCGGAGAGTACTAAAAACTTAGTTGTCTAACTGTGTGATTTGCGACTTTTCTTTTCCTCAATACCCGATTGAGAAAATCTTTGCCGGAGAACTTCTAAAACATCTTCTGTTTTCACATCTTTAAGTGCTAGCAGAACCAAGGCATGATAGAGTACATCTCCCATCTCTGAGGCAGTGCGTGACTTGTTCTCATTCTCCTCCAGTGTTCGACATAATTCATCTGCCTCTTCCCTATGAGTGGGATAACCGACCATTAGAGTACAATACATAACATATAATGTATATAAACATATGGGCATCCTCTATACTTGCCAAAATTTTGAAGTAACAAAAGTTTAGACACTTCCACCATTTCCTACTTCCTAAGAGAGTTGTAAAAAACTGAAAAATCAACAAGCAACCTTCATTACACATTCAACAAAAATGCAAAAAATTATTGCTTGCAATATCAGAGTTTTCATCTTTAGAAGAGCGTTTATAGTAGGCATTTAATGCTTTTAGCTATAGTTTTGAGCCTCTAACAATTAGCTATAGTTTGAGCCTCTAACAAAGGGTTATTTTATTTATTATGTAAACCGGAACAAAGAAGTACAGACAAACATTTATTGCAATTGTAAATTAACAAGTAACAGTTTTGACTGAACAGTGACTTAAAATCAACTCTTAAAAGCACGTATGTTTACCGGATCTTGGAGCATAACAAGTTTTTTATCAGTAATAATCGTTTGGTCCATGAGGGTTTTCCATTTTGTGGAGCTGCTAACTCTGCTTTGCGCTGGGAAATTGTAGACTCCGCGAGTACAAGAGTCAATCCAACTTATTTTCTTCAGCCTGCCACAATGATTAAATTCAATTACAGTCAGAATACTATAGTTAATCTGTAATATACAGTGAAAGTATATAATATAATTGGTTAATTGAAACATTAGAGCTGTGAACCTTGATCATCTAAGAGATCAGTAACTGATGTATAGTAGCAAGTTTCTGAGCCGGTGTGGCGTAGGTCCATCAGGTTTCCCAAGATAAATATATCTGAGGAAACTTCTCAGTTAAGCAAACTACAGCAATATTCAACTTAAGGCTTAACGAGTACAAGAGTTCTGACAAGAATCATATGATCACAATCAACAAAAATGTCATGAACATTGATGAAATTGTTTGAGGTCTCTCCCTTTGTCCAAAGTTGACCGTGACCGACTATAGAAGGTGCTTTCCGAGAGGAAATTGTTTTAGCTAGTGCTTCCCTGTTCACAAAGCCTTGCATTAATATGGCTCCAGTGTCACATTTGAGCTATACCACTGCCAGACCTTTCTCCATCCCATTTTATGCTGTCTAACAATGTCTCAACCTAAAATGGGCTGTTAGATATTTTATCACCATCATTTTGTACAGACAAATTTTAAAGTTGAATGGAAACACTTAGAACAAGCACAATATACATAAAACAGAGCGTGAAGTTAACGATAAAATGGGACTGTCGGTGTTGCTTGGGTGAATACTACAAATCTATCGTTATTGTCCATATAGTTACGCATTTAAACGTAAAATACTCAACAAACTGCTATTTTTGTGGAGTACTACTTTAAGTATTATCCATGTGATTTTAATTGAACCCTCATAACATCAGTTTGTAATTTTTAATTGAATATCCCTACAAATGGATTTTTTATAAAAAATTACAAAACGAGCTGCCACCAACAGATCCCACAGTTACACAGATTCTTAGAGCCACCACCGTTCGAAAAATGTCAGAATGCTGTATGATAACGCACTAAACCCCGACGTGAAGTCTGGCCGGTATTACGCACGATCTCAAAGTTTATCCTGGCCAGATCCAGCGGTGAATCTTGGTCCGTTGACAGCCAAGTCTTTTGGCAGCGTAACAGGTCAAAGTCACGGACGGGCACCAAAGACATCGTCCGTTGTGACATCTAACCGAACGACCAGTTTGGTGGTATCCGATCGTTGAGAGCCAATAACGTGACCAAGATCTGGCCAAAAAGGCCAATGAGGGACTATCATGACCGCACAATATCCAGCCGTAATAAGACGCTCCGGCAATGCCTGGTGTGGTGTGCTCGGCTGGTGTAGTAATTGCAGGGTGGTTAGGGTGTGATTTTTTGTTTAACTATTTAAAATGGTGTTGTAGTTATAGGGGTAATTTGTAAAAAAACAACAAAGGGTGGCATTGTATGTAATTTATAAGAGTCCATACCGGGTCTGTAATACACACGCCCATCATTCATTGTGGTTTGTTAACTTTTGTTCAAAAAACTTTTGACCCCAAAACCTGCAAACCTCAAAGAGGTTTGACACCAAACGAACGCCATAATTTTGTTAGGTACAGAGCTAGAATGGGTATAAGGTCGTTTGAGAGTAGACTGTATGGTGCCGATGTTAGCTCAAAAAAAAAATTCATTCATTTTTAGGCAACGATAGACACACTCAAGAGAAGGAAACCAGACTAGATGAGGTGACACCCTCTACATTGTTTTCGCTTCATCGTATAGTTTTTTTTCCAGACATTAACAAATCCCTACAACAAATGGCAACAGCAAGTAAAAAGAGGCTATCTAGACTAGATCTGGTTGCATCTTGCCAGTCTCTGAAAAACAAAATACTACAAACAAGTCCAAGGCAAAAAAAAATAAACTTACAAATTAAAGAAATTCACTGACGGGTGCGTTGGACACATATGCTAGTGGTAATTTAAGAGGCACAACAATAAAAGATTAGTGAGATGAGATAAAGTAGGTCCGATGTACGCTCACTGACATATTGTGTTACTTATGGCAACGATGAACACCTTCCAAGGGCGAGCGTAAACAAAATAGATGGGATGCCCTCCACTCAATGTGTCCTTTCCTCTTCTATCTTCTTTCCGAGACATGTAACAAACATCATCCTAACTGTGAAATGGTGAGGCAGGACACTCCTGTACTAGTCGAAAAATAAAATAAAACGAGCGGGAAGAACTAGTTACTAATCACCTACAATTTAAAAACTAAAAACCGTACACTGCGAACACCATACGTCAATACATCTATAACGCATTAGAGAATTGAGCAATAGGTAAGATGTCGTAGCAGAATGTATCTAACACTAATTAGAGATTTATACTAGCAACGATGACGACGTTTCAAGAGTTGTTAACGATAGGAAGGAAACCCGTCCACCAGATTTGCCTTCCTGTCTATTTCCACTTCCAGAACATGAACATCCCCTCCGATGACAAACAAGGCAGACCAGCCGTGACTGCTGGCCCGGTTGATCCTTGCACATTGGTTGAAAAACATAAAACAGTAAAACCTAGCAAATAGCCTAAAGGATACAAGTAGTGTGCAATGACAAGTTCAGTGGCAGGTTTCGACTGCTGTATGCTCGAAAGAGGGCAATCCGCTTCATTGTATCGCCGAAAATAGCAAGATCAAAAGTCAGAACAGAGGATATCATGCAAATGGAAAAACTGAGTGCTGCTAAGTCATTACAACATACGAGGGCTATGCAGATTAGGCACAGACTCCATTGAACAGCTCCAAAGCTCGCCGGATATAACGTAACCTATCTAATGACGATTTCACAAACCTCATGCAATGGTAACGACTCCGATTAGATGATATAATTAAGCCATGGATTCAAGTGCCAGAATTGCTCCTTAAATCGGTTGGAGTACAACGAAAAAACGACCACACTCTAGCTCTCATAATTGTAAACTCCATATAAATTGAGCAACTAACTACTCCTAGGGTATCTGCAGTACCTGACTACAAGTCGCAAATATATGGCTTAATTCGATCACAAAGCACAAGCAGACCAAAATCTTTCTCGGTATATACCTCTATCAATCATAGCACCAACCCGTAAGAATTAGCAACAAGGGGGAGAGGAAAGGGGGGGCACCAGGCGGAGGTGAAAGAAACGAAAAGGGTTTAAGGACTAACAGAGGCAGACGGAGGAACTCAACCAAATAGGATACTCATGTGCAGATTGAATACAAGGAAAGTATGCAACCGCCATCACAAATGCAAAAAAAATCCTCTATATCCTTTCCACTACATCACACCAACCCTGAAATAAAAGAAAGTGTCATCATTCAGGATAAAAAACAAAGTTCTTAATATGACATACACAGTAAAGGATCAAACAAACAACAAATGAATAACTTTAAAACTATGCATTCACTCTATAGTGCCACCACAGCTAAAGCATAGAACTAAAAATGCAATCTTTTTGAAACTACACTTAAGTAAACTGAGGTTGTAAACAAAAGGATCAATCTTTACTCGTTTTAAACAAAGATAAAAAAAAAATCAGGTAATTGAGAGGAGTTTTCTGAGGCATCTGTTCTAGTACTTAAAAGACACTGGACCGAAGCCTCGTTAACTGTTGTGGTGGCGGAAGCGAAGCCGCTAAGCTTTTATATAAACTTGGTAGGTTTTTCAACAGAGACAAAGTGATCCCGTCACGGTAGGTGACATGGTTAAAGTAACAGCTGATGGAGTTTGAGTTAGGCTTTGCCACGTGGAATTTCGAGAAGTTGATTGTGACGGTGTGATTAAAGATTGAATCTAGTTTTTATAATTAATTTAATCTCTTGGTTTGCATAGCAAGGAGTTCAAATTACTGTAGCTTTGATTCATATTATTATTCTATCTTATTTTAAAAACCTAAATATTTTGTAATAATATTTTTAAAATCTAATTTTACTTTATTTAATTTTTAAAATATTAATAATTACCTTTGGGTTAGATTACATAGATATTCAATTTTAATTTTTTCAAATTACTATTTTAAAAGTATAAAATAGTGAACCGAGATTTTTTTTCAGTCATGTTTGATATGATATGACAGACTACGTGACATCAACGAACATTTACTGGCTCAGTAATTATGCAAATTTGGAGGGAGGAGAACGAAACATTAGCAAACCATGTGGGAAATCAAAATAATGCTCAATAGCAGAGGTCTTTCTGTAATTTTAAAATAAATTGTGGCATGAAAATAGGGCTCGTTTTACGGTGTCAATACTCAATACAGTATCAGGTGTCACCGTCCTGATAATCCAGATATGTGAGAAAAAAGTCAACTCTTCCATCATCGCCATCACCACCACCACCACCACCACCACCACCACCGCCACCGCCACCGCCCACACCACGGCAACAACGCTTCATTTCTCTCAGAGTACAGAATGCAAAAAGATTATGCTTTTACTTTAGCAAGCCGGGTCATGGCAGAGTTTGCCCGAGCAAACTCCCGAGAAGTCGTCACCTTCCTCCAGTCGTGGTGGACCCCAGGAGGTGCGATTATCCCTTGTCCACTGCCATGTGGTAATGGAACTTGCCGCATTTGGTTTCTAAAACTGAAAGAACCCTGATAGGAGTTTCTACACCTCCCCTGTACAGGTTCGTTTCTTCTTGTTTTGTGATTCTTAGTTAAAGATGTTTGTTTTTCATTTGCTGCGATTTCTTGCTCTCATTTGGGTTTATTTTAAAAAATCATTTATAGGGAAGTGGAAAATGTAAATTTTTTAAATGGTGTGATGAGATCAAGACAGAAGATCAAAGGTTCCTCCTCCTAAATGTCCTTGTGGTGCGGAACATGTAGGAAATATGTTGAAGTTAAAGACCCAACGTGGTCGCAGCTATTTTGTTTGTCCCATAAAAAAGGTATAATCTTAATCATTCATAACTAGTACTTCGTCAGTATAACGTAGTCATTTAGATTTGATGTTAGTTTTGTTGGTCTTCTTGATCTAGTTTTTCTGTTTGATTCCAACTAGTTGTGTGTGTTCCTTCAACAAACTTTAAGCCCTGAACCACTAAAGGAGTTAATTCTCTTAAAGGACTGTGACTTAGCTGTGGCTGGAAGCAGGAATAGTCTTCTTTTTGTGTTTCATTTTTTATTTCTGAAGAAGAGCATGCCATCTCGCATGATGCGAGTAACTATGAGTACGTTCATTTGACTAATGTAATTGGTGATGACAATTGCTATTTACTTTGAGCACAGATGGTCTTTCCCTTTTGCTTCAGGTTCAAAACTGAAACATTACTTGCTAGAGAGTTAATTCTGCTTCTGCCTTGGCAGTTGGGATTGTTAGTTCTGGGAAGGTGATTTTAGCTCCCATCGCAGAGAAATTCCTCTATACTAGCTAAAATGATTTGAGTTAATTATTTCCTGTCATGAAGTGGATCTAATACCTGAACATAGTTCATGAATAGTTTGATGAGCCCTTAGCAGTGGAGAATTATATAGCATATTTCATACACACTTGCTGATGTACAATAGAGAGATCTTCTTTAACTTTATGATGTTTAATTTTCCCTATCTCACTCGCATATTTTTTGCAGTTTATTTATGAATTTTGGAGAAATATTAATCAAGAAACTCATTTCAAACCATGCTCCCTTTTATTTTTTATAAAACAACATGAACATATGTAGAAAAGCTGGGAGAAGATGTGCTTGAAACCAACTGTCTTCATTAATTGGTTTGATTCTGATCAAAGTGTTGTGACTTTGACCTAGGGACTTGGGGCTTGCCCATTCTTTGATTGGCAGATAGTCAATCATCAAAAAGCAAGGCTATGGCTCACCTCAATCTATGTGTGATAGCCACAAGGTTTTGATGAAACAAACAATGAATTGCAAACTGAGCAGCATGAGAGGATGGAATCCATTTTGTCAAACCCCCAAGATTTCCCGAATTCTGAGGCTGTGCCTACATCTTCAGCCCAAGCTTATGTACTGTTGAAGGAGAACCAAGATTCTGGTAGGCTCAAGAATTTTGCCTGAAAAAGGACATGATCCATCCCTATGTTTGACTCCCCAAAATGAAAATACTGTCCCCAATTCTGCCAAAGGTGATCTAGTCATGCAGGAGTAGAGTCATGGGATTCCACAATGCAGAAAGCTTCAGTGATCGTCTAATGTCTCAGTATGATATTCATTGCCGACAGATGGAGTTTTGGAAGCAGATTTCTGTTGCGGGCATTTCAACCGCAGGTGCTTATTTCTATTTTTGCTGTTTTTTACCGATTTTTTCCTCTATTCTTTGTTTACATCTTGTCATACTATAATGGTAATACTTTTAAATTTACAGTAGATATTTGTTTTGGAGGTAACAGATGTGATTTATCAAAGCTTAGGTCTCCAACTGGTGGGCTGGTTGGGCAGGCTTGCTTTCCCTCCTCCACGATGTTTAAAAGATCGTCCTCCCAGTCCTTTCTTTTGTGGTAGGGTTTTACGTGTGTATATGTGGTATTAGTTTCTCCCTCCAGTTATGGGTTCTAACATTACTTTCTAATAGGTATATTTCCTTCATATGATCTCATCTTCGTTCCTAAAGACAGAAATATGCATAATCCTGAAGGCTTAACTCGCTCTCCAAGCCAGTCTCTTTCCCGCGGTGACGATGACTATTTATTATTGCCAATTCCTGGGCATGATCTTCAGCTCTGGAATGGTGATATCCGGAAGCCATCAGGTTCAGGTCTCAAACGTTCTTCCACTACAATAGAGGATGAAAATGTTAGAGATTTTGTTGCAAGTTTAATTTCAAAATCTCTTGAGGTTCTGCATATTCAGAATCAGCTTGTCATGTTCCCGAACTTGATCAGTCCGTCTAATTATGATTCCATGAAAGAAGCTGCACGCTTATTTTTACCTCTTCTAGATGGCATGCCAGTTGACAATGATGCATTTTCTGGTCGTTTGAAACAATTCATTGATTCAGTGACAAGACTTTCTGCCATAGAGCAGTCGATCTGCAATGAACAATCCTTGCGAGGGTGTACTGAGCTGTATAACAGTGAAAAGGTTCACTTGGGTCATATGTCTAAGGTCCATGAGAGGGCTGTGTCTGACTTTACTTCTTCCAGTAAACATCTTCCGTCACTTCGAGAAGAGGCTTCACTTCTTAGGGACATGCTTCGCCAAATTGAGGACAAGTTGTGTTGTTGTGAGGCAGAGACTTCAGAACTGAAGACTCTTCTAGATAAGATTAATAGAGATATGCTGGAGTCCAAGAGACGCATGCTAAAAGCTGAAGAAGCTTTGAAAGTTTGCAAGCAGAGGGAAGAAGAGGGATGTGCGGCAAAGGCTGCACTGGAGAAGGTGAGAATTCAACTTCAACAGTGATTTATACAGCTTGATTTTTAATCTGCAACTTTTTTGTTATTCAAATTGTAGATATGTTGGAGTATGAAAGAAGTATGTGGCTTGCCTTTGTGGAAGCGACAGAAACCTTGAACCTTTTTCAACAGAGAGAAGAGCAGCAATATGCTATCGAGTAGCGTCAGAGAAGGCAGCTTTACATCATCCAGAACTATGTAGCTGACTAAGCAGCAATATTATATTTCTTTTCGTATAATCTGATGGGAGCCTCATACTAACTAGTAAATTGTAGATGTCTCTTATGTAAATCCATCCATCCTTCTCTCTCAATCTTTGTTCATATGCAGCTGTATGTTAGAATAAATAAGTGAAGAATATGAAGTTTCTGAGGCGTTGTGCTTCCTCCTCGCTTTTGTTTCCTACTATCTCAAAGCACCTCACAGCCCATTTCAAGGAAATGCTGTCCCATTTCGCAAGGCACTCTTACTTCTGTAGTTTCCCTTTCAAGATTTATCTTCAAAAGAATCAAAACTTTAATCTTTCTTTAATAATTCTCACAGTGCTCTGTTCCTCAGTTGCCACATGGAATTCGAGAAGTCGATCGTGACGGTGTGATTAAAAATTGAATCTATTTTTTATAATTAATATAATATATATTTTAGAAAAGATAGAATACATCTTAATTTTTGTTGAATATTTAGCATTTACTTGTAAGAGTTATTGAATTTTTTTATATAATAGATTAATTATGCAAGGGCACCATTTTAACATATCTCTTAAAATTAATAAAAAAAATAAAAAATGATATGAATATTCATATGTAAAAGCTTAAAGCTAACTCCTTGGAGAAAGGAATTAGCTTGTAAAGGCATAACTTTTTTGTTTTGTTTTGTTTTATTATATATATCCTTTAGTGGTCATTCCTATTAGCAATTGAGAAAAATTGAACTCAAAATCTCTTAAGTAATACATCTAAGAGTACCTATAGCCCCACTCGGCCACCTAGGGTCATTTAAAGGCCTAACTTTTCTTCATTGGTAAATAATAAAACACTCAATGTGTGTTTGGTTGGGGGTATAAGATTGCTGAGATAATGTCATCTTTTATTATTTGATTACCAAGTAATATAATATTCTGGTAATCTTTCAAAACCAATAGTAGTAGGTAATTTAATTACCTTTATTTTTTTTAGGTATTTTAAGATTACTTGGTAATATTATTTTTGTTACAATTTTACCTTTAACTATCAAATTTTTTGGACAATAATACCCTTGTTTTGAAAAAAATTTAGAAAAAAAATCAAAGACTATCTTATCCTTATATATGAAATTTTTAAGATGAAAATACCCGTGAACTTGAAAAATATTACACATGATTGTTGGTCGGATTTGGCCACCACTGCAGGCCGCCAGATGACAACATCGGAACGGCACACGTAGACCGAATTTGAGCGATCGTGTGCCGATATGGCCGTTTTCGTCAACATCTATGGCCGAAAACGACCAAATCGTTATAGATTTGGCCAAAAATGACCAGATCTGTTCTGCTTGCTTCCTACTTGATCTACGGCTTTTGGTTATTAATGACAGCCGGTCGTGCACTGTTATGGCAACTACCGCCGTCGTCGGCAGCTGGCAATGGATGGGGGTGATTTGGTTAGAAATTAAACTTTTATATGGCTGGGGTGTTTTAGCCATATCGCAGACGTAGGGGGTTAAAAGAGATTATTAAAAAATAATATTATATTAATATTTAAAAAGGAGAGCAATTTAGTAAATTATATAACATGCCTACAAATTTATTATTTCCAACCAAACATATTAATATAATATAGCCACCAGTTTATTCTAACCAACCAAACACATTTCCCTAAATATTCCGAGTGTTTTTGGTTCAAGAAATATTTTATTACTGGGAATGTTATATTAATGGAAAGATAGATTACCTTGAAGATCACAAGGAATGTTATATTGACTGTGTTTGGTTAGATTGAAATAAATTGGTGGGTATGTTATATTGATATGTTTGGTTAGGAGGAAGAAATTGATGGGAATTTATATAGATTACTAAATTGCCCTCTTTTTAAAATATTAATATAATATTATTTTTTTAATCATTTTTTAGCCCCCTACATTTGAGATTTTTCTGAAACATTCCAACCACATAAAAGTTTATTTTTTGACAAAAACACCCCCACCCACTCAAGCCACTGTCAGTTGCATAAACCATCGCCGACCGTCGATCAAGAAGTGCAACAGAGATTTTCTTTTAGGGGTTTTGAAGAGAAGGTGAAGGGGAGTTGATTGGTGCAAGTGCGGGTGATTTCGCTTGTACTTAAGCCCAACCCGTTGGGGGCAGCTCCGGTGATAGGGTTTGGTGGGATTTGAAAAGGAAAACGAGGGGGGTAAGATGGTGGTGGTTGGGGCCGACGGTGATGCCAAAAGCATCCCAAATCGAGCTTAATATCCGCAGCTGCTCAACCAAAAAAATCTCAAATCCACGGCCATCTTGCTGTTTACGACTATTGATAGGGCCGAAAAAGGCTATATTGGCGCACAACCAGCCAGATCCAGCCAGTTGTACGCCATTCTGGTGATGTTGACCGACGATGGTCGCCAGTGGTGGTGGTGGCCAACTGCATCAGTCCTCTTGGGTGACTTGTAAATTGTTTTAGAAATAAGGGCATTACTGTCCAAAACTTTATTTATTTAGGGGTAAAATTTTAATGGTAGAGTTCATGTAAATTAATTTCAAAGTAAGGAAATTATTGTCCAAAAATTTTAATAGTGGAAGGTAAAATTGTAACAAAAATAAGATTATTAAGTAATCTTACAATACCTAAAAAATGGAGGTAATCAGATTATCTCTTATATTACCAACAATAACTGCTATTGGTATTGGAAGATTATCGGAATCTTATATTACTTGACAATCAAACAAGGGAATGTCCAGAATCAAAGATAGATTACCGAGGTTATCTCAATGTTTTAAAACCCGGCTTGGCTCGACCGGTTGAACCGGTTTGACCGAGAGTTGGCTGGTGAGCTAAGTCGGGATAGGCAAAAAACCGGAAGAGTGATTTGGCCTAGTTTCACCCACGGTTGGACCATTGGTACTGTAGCAACCCGTCGGTCCAACCATTTTTTTTTTTTTTTTCCAAAAACCGGGTCAAACTGAAAACCCCCTTTATATTCCTAAATCCACTTTCAACCGCTTTTCACCTATTTGCGATCCATGTCCCTAAAATCTTTCACCGGTGACTCCCCCATTCCAAATCCCTTTTACCATGTTTTCATTTGACAATCGAGTCGTAACCTACATTTTCTCTCTTCCATTTTCGCTTTCTTCATTTCATCTTCACTTTACCTCGTGTGAATCTTCCATTTGCGCAAGCAATCTTTATTCCATCAAAACCAAACCCATAAAATTTCTTCAAAATTTGTCCTTTTTACGCAAAATCCCAAGAAAAACGACTTAAAAACCAGTAAGAAAGGTGCAGACAACAGCAGGCAAATGGGTTTGTTAATGGTGACTGTTGATGCGGGACTTTGGGCACCAACTAACCGATACGTGTGCAACGTTGATTGATCAAAAAGCACACGTGAAAATGAATATATAAAGAGAAATAAATGCTATGAAAGTTTTTAAAGTGGTTCGGATGCTAAGGTAGCAAATCCTACGTCCACTGATGTGTATTGATAATGATAGTGTGGGACAGGTCGCAACAGCGGACTGACTTACAAGAGGTTTAGAAAAAGTAAAATGTGTTTTTTACAGGAGAGAGAGGGCATGATCTTTTGTAAAAATGGTCGAATCCCCTTAATGAAGGGGTCTTCCTCTTCTTATATCAAGCTGAAGCGTGTAATCATCATTAAATCCTTGGGTTGGTGTGATTGTCAGGATATAATCCGGCTTTATGTCCCATCACCTTCTTCCCAAGCTGACTTCGCACGGTTTACAGCAGGGAAATGGACGCGTGGGAGCTCCATATCGTTTGGCAGACCTGACGTGTGTTTGTTGTTCTGACGGGAGCAGGTCATTCTCCATGTGACCCTTCCACGTCAGCCCTTACTTTCCCAGGCATAACAGAAGCCCCCTAGTTTGTAAGGTTTGGAGGGTCGAACCTTGGAAACTAACTCGTGCCGTGATAGGTTTTGGTCTTTTCGACCTGAACGGAAGAAGCTCGGTGCAGAATCCTTTGCAAGCACGACCTCAAGCCACCCTTATCCAAACGACCTGATGACCATCATTCTAGCGACCTGGATTCGTCGGGCATTCCTTTCTATGCTGTGGAGATTCAATGAACCTGTATCCGCGTTGTCGGGCACTCTGCTCGCGCTGTAATGTGTCAGATGCATTAAATGCATGGTGTGCTGACTCGACGTCGTGTTGACAGCTTTTGACTGCTCAACGCATTTGAAACGTCAGCCCTTATTATGGCATTTAATGCGACGTGGGGTGCATTAAATGCGGGGAGGAGAGAGAAGGCTGTCGCTTCGGTTCCGAGGGGTTGCAACCGTCGATTCGTTGCCCATATAAGAACTCACATTTTTCAGATGACGCCACTGACATTTCTTTTGCTTTGAGTGACAAACCTTTGCAAACCAGAGATCTTTCTTTCCCGATCGACGTTTATCAGGCAACTGGAACAAGTTTCGGCCTCGATTACGCATCCCAGAAAGTAAGATTCTCTTCTCTTTCTTTTCTTTTTTTTTTTTTGCATTTGTTTGGTTGGTGGGCAACGGCGTTGTCTCTCGGTGTTCCACCAGAGACGCGCCACTGTTGCCGGACTCGAGCCGTGGGTAGCGGCTCTAGTTACTATTAGGGTTTTAGGAGTTTGTCCCTTGCCGCCGCACGGGGCAAAACACGAAGGATTAAATGACCGTGTCTGTCGATGTTGCAGACTCGAATGGATCCGTCAACGTCCAGACCCGAGGAAGGAACCAGCTCGTCCACGCGGGAAGTTCCCGCGGACGCGTCCCTTGAAGTCTTCTCGATTCTCACCCGAGAAGAATTTGATAGGATTAAAAAACAGTATAACGTCCGAGCAGAGGTGTTCCTCGACCACACCAGGTCGTCGCGACATCCTGCCGACGGTCTTGCTGCGATCTCCGAAGAGATCTTCAAGGGTGGAGGGATGATTCCTTTCCATCCTTTCATTAGGTCGGTCTTGGATCACTTCGGGATCGCACCGATGCAGCTCACACTGAACGCGTATGTCATCGCCGTCGCGATGTACATCGTGTGCTGCGAGAGCGGCTTGGGAGAGCCGACGGCGGTAGAGCTCGGCGTCGCTTATTATCTCAAAAAGAGTAGGGACAAGGATTCGTATTACTTGTCCCGACGACCTACAATTGCCGAGGGGGTACATAGCTATCCCAGCAACGCGGGAGCCTACGAGACCAAATTCTTCTTTTTCTGCTATGACGGCTACTGCCACTTCCAGACGCCAAGTAGGTTCTTCTTCGTTAGGTATATTAACTGTTCGCATGCGTTATGATAATGACCTGTCTCTTCTTTTGCAGTCAATAGAACGACCAGCCAAGACTTGCTCGACGATCCGGACAGACTTGTATCTTTCGGAGTGTTGCCCTAGGAAAGCTAAGACGCGAGAAAACTAGTGACTACTGCGAACCTGCGGAAGTACGGTTTTATCAATAGCAACGCGTCTTTAGAACCCCTTGTAGAAGGTAAGCTACAATAGTTTTCTTTCTGGTCGCTGAATAATTTTGTTTACTAACGCACTTTCCTGCAGAAGTTATGCCTCCAAAGGAGTCCGGGCAGTCTCGCCGAGCACCGTTTGTCTTCCCTCGATCGAGGAGTGAGAGAGTGGCCGAAGCTGCTCGTCCCGTCCCGGCATAACCAACACGAACTGCCGCGCCCTCACGGCCCCAACCCGTGCAAAGAGCGACCAGGGCAGAGCAGGTCGCTCAGGCACCCCCGACCCGTCCAAAGCGGAAGGCTCCAGCTCAAAGGTCGAAGAAGAGGAAACAGGTCCAGGCCGACAAGTCTGAGACTGAATCTGAGGAGGAGCCTTTGAGGTCGCGAAGGGACTTAAAGAGGTCGAGCAAGGAACCTGCTAGCGAGGCGACCACCACCGATAAGGCGGCGGACATGCCAGTGCTGGACTCGCTGGGGGGCCTGCCCGAGTATCTGCAGCCGATAGTCTATTCTCTGCTTGAGTGTGGATTATCGGAATCGTATGATGAGTTCGCTGACACGGGCGACGACCTCCTGACCACGTCGTTCCAGCATCTTAGCAAGGTAAGCGAGCTGCATCTAAGCAAGGTTAGCGAGCTGCTCTTAAAACTTCATTCCGGTTCATTTCTAATCATCTCTTGCTCGCAGGCTCTACTTGCGATGAGGATGTCCATGGAGAAGACTCGGCTGGGAGCCGCGAAGGAGTCCAGCGAGCAAGATGAGATCGCGAAGCTTAAGAAAAGCCTAGAGTCTGCCGAAGCTGAAAGAACGGAGGCATTCGAAGCGGCGAACAGGTATCTGATGCAAAAGGATACCGCCTTGTGAACTGTGGACTTCCAGAAGGCGGAGCTCGAGCGACGTGCGGAGGAAGTGAAGGAGCTACAAAGGACAACCGCCAGGCTCTCCAAGGAGGTTGGGGAGAAGGACCAGGTGATTCAGACGACCTCCGAATGGGCTCAGAAGGCCAAGCAGGAAAGGGAGGCCTCCGAACAGGAGAAGCGAGCTCTAGAGGCCAAACTCCAAGAGAGTCAGGAAAAGGTCACTTCGCTGACTGAGAAAATGCGGGTTCAGTTAGAGGAAACGGAGGAAAAAGCCGCCGACTGGGCGATCGGGGCCATTTACATGCTGCGACCAATGAACCCGGGTCTAGACGTGTCCGTCCTCCCACCAGGTTGGCAAGAGACCTTGCGGCTCTTGGCAGAGGAGGACGAAGCAGCAGCAGCAACCGCCAAGGGGTCCGACCAGACAGAGGGTTCGGGTTCTGCTTCGAAGGATCCCCCCGACCAGCCATAGTGCAATAGGCCTTGCTCCATTGAAAGTGGGCTTAATTTTTGCTTGTACATACAATGGAAATACATTTTGTTTTTAATTACAACTCGTTTTTTCATACATATGTACCTGTTCGCAATTTTAGTTCAAATACATAGGCAATGTTATTCGTGTATTACAAGCGAACAGGATAAACTTGAACCATTAAGTGAACAGGATAATACTTTACAATTACAAAACAAAATCGAACTATCTTAACAAGGATTGAGTTCGGGATTACTGATAGTAGGGTCGTAGGTGCTCGGCATTCCAAGCTCGGGGCACTTTGGAACCATTCAGTCTTTTGAGATGGTAAGTCCCCGGTCTGATCACTTTATCGACCCGATATGGACCTTCCCAGTTAGGTCCTAATACCCCCGCACTTGGTTCCTTGGTTCCGAGGAGAACTTCCTTCAACACAAGGTCACCGACCTGGAAGTCTCTTCGCTTGACCTTTGAATCAAAAAACCTCTTTGCTCGCTGCTGGTAGGCTGCTATCCTTAGCGAAGCCTTACTGCGACGTTCTTCAACGAGGTCCAAATTTGCCCTCATAAGTGCTTCGTTTTCAACCTCATCGTACAAGTCCCTCCGAAGTGAACCGGTTCCCACCTCCACAGGAATCATTGCTTCGCAGCCATATGCTAGCGAAAAAGGGGTCTTTGAGGTGGAAGTTCGTGGAGTTGTCCTGTACGCCCATAAGACCTCGGGGAGGTCGTCAGCCCAATTCCCCTTGGCTGTCCCAAGTTTGGCCTTTAGAGTGTGCTTGATGGTCTTGTTGACTGCTTCAACTTGGCCATTTGCTTGCAGTCTGGCGACTGAAGCGAATTTTTTATGGATGCCCAGCTCGTCGCAGAACTGTTTGAACTCCTCGTTGTCGAACTGCTTTCCGTTGTCCGAGATGAGGGTGTGGGGAATTCCGTAGCGGCACACTATGTTCTTGAAAAAGAAGTCTTTAAGCTTTCTGGTCGTGATCGCGGCCAGAGGTTTGACTTCCACCCATTTTGTGAAATAATCGACCGCGACCACAGCATACTTGACCCCTCCCTTTCCAACTGGCATGGGACCGATAAGGTCGATCCCCCACATGGAAAACGGCCAGGGGCTAGACATTGTAGTCAGTTCGTGCGAGGGGGCTCGCGGAATGTTCACGAACCGCTGGCACTTGTCACATTTTTTAACGAAGTTGTACGTATCTTCCTGGATTCGGGGCCAATAATATCCCTGACGAACAACCTTGTTCGCAAGAGATCGAGCAGCTGTGTGGTTACCGCAGATCCCTTCATGGATTTCCCTCATGATGTAATCTGCTTCTTCACTGGTTACACATCGGAGGAGAGGGGCACTGAATCCTCTTCTGTACAGTTGGTCCCCGATAAGTGTGAAGCGAGCAGATCTTACTCGCAGGATCCTTGCCTCGACCTTGTCGCTTGGCAAGGTCCCATCCTTGAGGTACTGGATAATAGGAGTCATCCAGGAATCCGGTTGAGCCACATTTACGGCCTGTCCGGTCGAGCTGATAGTCGGAGCACCGACGAAACGAACAGGAATGTTGTCCGGAGCCTCTGAATCCACCGAGGAGGCTATCTTTGCCAAGGCGTCCGCTATAGAATTGTTGTCTCTGGGGATCTGAGCGATTTCAAAGTGCTTAAACGACCCTAGCGCGGTCTTAGCCTCTTTCAGGTAGCGAACCATATTCTCTTCCTTGGCTTGGTATTCCCCTAGAATTTGGTTGACGACCAGCATAGAGTCGCTGTAAATGTTGATCGTGGTTGCACCCATTTCTTTGGCAAGTTGCAACCCGGCGAGCAGAGCTTCGTACTCGGCCTCATTGTTGGTCGCTTTAAGCCCGAACCAGAGAATACCATGAATTCGAGCCCCCTCGGGGCTCACAAGGAGAAGACCCGCACCGGCTCTTTTCCTGTTTGATGACCCGTCGACGTAGAGGTTCCAAGTCGATAGGTTCTGAATACTTTCTTGCGCGGCTTTGCTAGGCTGTTGCTCGCTTGGGAGATAAGAAAATTTCGAAATGAAGTCAGCAACAGCCTGCCCTTTAATGGTCGACCTGGGCCTGTACTTTAGGTCGAACTGACTCAATTCTATAGCCCATTTGAGGAGTTTACCCGAGGCTTCTAGTTTCTGAAGGACCTGCCTGAGGGGGTAATTTGTCATCACATTGACTGTATGGGCATGGAAGTAAGGTCGCAGCTTTCTGGACGCGACCAGCAGAGCAAAAGCTAGTCGCTCCATTTTCGGATACCGCATCTCGGCATCCGACAGACGCTTACTTGCATAATATATTGGCCATTGAGCCATTTCCTCTTCCCGTATTAAAGCTGCACTGACCGCGAACTGGGAGACGGACAGATAGATGAGCAGGATTTCCTGTGGAAGAGGCTTAGAGAGGGGAGGTGGCTTCCCAAGGTGTTCTTTTATACTCTGGAATGCCTGCTTGCATTCAGGAGTCCACTCGAATTTCTTATTGGCCTTCAGAACATTGAAGAATGGTAAACAGCGGTCTGTTAGCCTTGATATGAAGCGACTAAGTGCCGCTATCCACCCGTTCAAACTCATGACCTGCTTTTTGCTGGTCGGGCTCTTAATATCGAGCAGAGCTTGAATCTTTTTGGGGTTCATTTCTATGCCCCGCTGATTGACCATATATCCTAGGAACTTTCCTGACGATACCTCGAACAAACATTTAAGAGGGTTCAGCTTCATTCTGTAGAGTCGGAGTATGTCAAACATCTCTGCGAGATGCGCAATATGTTCTGAGGCGGCCTAGGATTTGACAAGCATGTCGTCCACATAAACCTCCATTGTCCTCCTGATCTGGTCGGAGAACATTCGATTGACCAACCTCTGATAGGCCGCACCCGCATTCTTGAGGCCGAAGGGCATGACTTTGTAACAGTATAGCCCCCGGTCCGTAATGAAGGTCGTATGCTCCTCATCTGGTCTGTACATCGGGATTTGATTGTATCCCCAGTACGCATCCATGAAGCTCAACAGCTCGTGCCCCGAGGTGGCATCAACGAGCTGGTCGATTCTCGACAGGGGGAAGCTGTCTTTCGGGGAAGCTGTCTTTCGGGCAAGCTTTGTTGAGGTCGCTGAAGTCTACGCAGGTCCGCCACTTGCCATTCGGCTTCTTTACCAGGACCGGATTGGTAACCCAGGTCGGGTAGAGAGCCTCACGAATGGATCCATTCCGGAGAAGGTTCTCCACTTCTGATTTTAGTACGGTGTATCGCTCCAGATCCATTGCCCTTCTTTTTTGCCGAACTGGCTTGGCTTCACTGCTGACATTCAATGAATGGCAAATAATGTCCGAGCTGATCCCGACCATATCTGCGTGCGACCAGGCAAACACATCAATGTTCTCCTTTAAGAAGCTTACCAGCTCGGAAGCGAGCTGTGGGTTGAGACAGCTTCCAATCCTTAACACTCGGCTCGGCTCTTTCGGATCAACCGAAACCTCGGACAGATCCTCAACTGGGCCGCTGGGGGGGATTTCTTGGATTCACGGATCTAGGTTATCCTCCGTTGGACCAGGCTGTGGCTCGATCCGGCTGATCGCCATAGCCTGGCGGGGCACACATCGCGAAATGCCCTTATCTGCCATCTGTACCGCTTTTACATAGCATTCGCGAGATGCGCTTTGCGACCCGCTTACTTCTCCGATCCCCGTTGGAGTGGGGAACTTCATCTTGAGGTGATAAATGGAAGTGACTGCCCTGAAGGTTCTCAGCAGAGGTCGCCCCAAGATTCCATTAAAGGCCGACGGGCAGTCCACGACCAAAAATTCTGTAACCCTAGTCACCTCGTCGTAGTCGCCGAACGTGACTGGTAGCTAGATCGTCCCTTTGGGGATCAGGTGGTCCCCTGTAAAACCGTATAGAGGCATCGAGGCTGGCTTCAGGTCGGCCTCGACTAGGTTCATTTTATCGAAAGCGGACTTGAACAGGATGTTCACAGCGCTTCCGTTGTCTACAAGCATTCTGCAGACATTATGACACCCTATCAGGGGCGTGATCACCATAGCATCCTCATGAGGATGGTGCAAACGAGCTGCCTCTTTCTCGTAGAAGGTGATTGGTTCCTCTTTTCTGGCTTTTTGAGGTCGCTGCGAAGTGTTCATTACCCTGATCGGGTCGTGATGCGCTTCGCGAGCATACCTTTCCTGCGCTCCTCGCGTGTTTCCCGCAAGGTGCGGACCTCTGAAAATTATGTTCACATTGCTGTACCCGCTGCGATCACGACGCTTTTTATTTTGCTCCCCTTGGTTTTCTTTTGGGGAGTCATCAATGTACTCCTTGAAGTGCCTTTTCTTGATGAGCTCTTCGATAGCCTGCTTTAGAGCTCGGCATTCATTAGTGTGATGCCCGTTATCCCAATGGTAGCGGCAGTATTTTTTGCTGTTTCTGGCCATAGCAGGAGTTTTCATTGGTTCGGGCTCACCAAGCAAGCTGGCCTCCTCAGATTTATCGAGGATTGCAGATATGGACACGTTCAGCAGAGTGTATTGAGTCCTGTCACGGTCGCGACGAGGAACAGGAGCATAGGATTTTTTCTGCTCGTAGCGGGGTTTCTTCCCTTTTCGCTGATCGTCAATGTCTCATTTGCGATCAGTTCTTCTATTATCTCCCCGACCAGACATACTGCTGGAAGTGCCATGATCGCGACGGCGGAGTGCCGCCAACGAATTCTCTATTCGGAGATACTTTTCTGCCAGGTTGTAGAATCTGGTGAGGGAAATATCATCCTCAGCCTGCAGTTTTTTCCAAAGGTCAGTTTGCGGGCGAACTCCAGCTATTATAAGTGTTCGGATGGATTCTTCTGGAGCGTGGGCCACCTTGTTGAGTTCCCTGTGGAATTGCAGGGATTCGTCTCTTTCTTGCCTTATGTTGCTGAGGTAGCTCAAAGGCATCGAAAACTTCCGATTGGCTTGGAAATGCCGCAGGAACGTCGTGCTCATCTGAGGCCACGAACTGATCGATCCCGCCGGGAGCGACCTTAACCACCGCTTGGCGTGAGAAGTCAGCGTCACGGCCAAACAACGGCATTTTGCAAGGTTCGAAACCTGGTGGAGCTCCATCAGGTCGTTGAACTCATATAAGTGATCCTGAGGCTCATAGTTCCCATCAAACGGCCGCATATCTGGCATTCTGAACCCTGGTGGAAGTGGAGCAGCTAGCACTTCGGGAGAAAAAGGGGATGCAGAGGCGACTTGCGCCTGTTCGTTTTGCTGCTCCCTCAACCTGTCCAGAGCTCGCTGTAACTCCTCAATTTGTGGTAACGGAGCCAATTGGGGATTGCTTTCACCCGTGCGAGTCTGGCCTTCTCGATTGCGGTTCAGGAAGGTCCGGAGGTCGGATTCCTCCTCACCTCGGTCAGCATTTCCGGCCGCACTCGACACACGCTGACTAGAGGCGTGTGAAGGCGGTGGATTATGCGGGGCATTTTCACGACCCTCGCGGTGGTACGAACCGCCCCGCGAGGTGTGGGGGCCACCCGCATGATAACGATCGGGGTCGTTCTGCTGGTGGTGATAAGAATCATCGCGCCCAGCATTCTCGCTTGGGTTTGCCTGCGACGTGGCATGGGATAGCTCGGGATTCACTCTTTCGCCGAGTCTCAGCTTTGCCGATACCCTGCTCGGGGCACTTTTTGTGTTCGCTGGTCCTTGGGAGCCCGTAGGCTTACTTTTTGCCACTTGCTTACCCTTGCGTCTACGCGCTACAGTGCTCGTGGCACGGGCTATTGCCCTTTGTCGCGCTTTCGCGCGACCTGCAGGCGTCTTTGGCAGTTGCACCGCCCTAGCTGTGGTAGATGACATGCCTTGGTCCAAACGGTCCAACCTTTGGTTGACCGTCTGGAGAGTATTGTCGAACCTCTCTAGGTAGTTTCTGATGGCAGGGTCAAGTTGTGGAGCTGCCGGGACATCCCTCGCAGCATTTTGTGAAACTGGAACTTCTTCAGTATGTTGATTAGCTTGCTCTGGCTCAGATTGGCGGGCCATTTGCTGTTGTAGGACCAGTAGGTCAAAGATTCTCCTGATGAAGGGTAGACGCTAAATCAGCCCTCCTTCTAGCGCCAAACTGTTGATACTTGATTTTGGACACCAACTAACCGATACGTGTGCAGCGTTGATTGATCAAAAAACACACGTGAAAATGAATATAAAAAGCAAAATAAATGCTATGAGAGTTTTTAAAGTGGTTCGGATGCTCAGGTAGCAAGTCCTACGTCCACTGATTTGTATTGATATTGATAGTGTGGGTCAGGTCGCGACAGCGGACTGACTTACAAAAGGTTGGGAAATAGATACAAAAGCGTGAGAGAGAGAGAGAGTTTTATTGTGTAAAATTGTCGAATCCCCTTAATGAAGGGGTCTTCCTCCTCTTATACCCAGTTGTATGTCCGTAATCATCACTAAATCCTTGGGTTGGTGTGATTGTCAGGATATAATCCGGCTTTATGTCCCATCACCTTCTTCCCAAGCTGACTTCGCACGGTTTACAGCAGGGAAATGGACGCGTGGGAGCTCCATATCGTTTGGCAGGCCTGACGTGTGTTTGTTGTTCTGACGGGAGCAAGTCATTCTCCACGTGACCCTCCCACGTCAGCCCTTACTTTCCCAGGCATAATAGTGACGATTCAAAGAAAGATTGATGAAGCCTACTTAGTTTAAAGCAGGGTGAGATTTTGGACCTAAATACGGATAACATATTCACCATTGGATTGACAGGAGTATTGACTTGGGCGAGTGTTCAAGTGTTGTGGCAATTGCTGGTAATTTCGTTGGCCATCTTTGTTGTCGCTTTGAAATATTCTTTTATTGCAACCCTTCTCATCTTGATTCTCATTACTCTTCTTTGATTCGTACAACTCTGTAATGTATAATTGGCTTTTGTGAGTGCCCAATGTTTGAAATTGTGGACGTTGTTATTGTTGGTCACCAAGTGTTTGATAAATTGCCTGACCAACAGTTTTTGACCAACTTGATTATTTTTCTTTTTTAACTCACACAGGATATATGGCAGATGTTTACAACGGATTATTTATAGTTGCATTATAAATTTGATAGTGGGAAAACATATCCCTTTTGACTACTTTGATAGTTGCATTATAAATTCAAGGGAGGAATTTGATATATATCCTTTTGACTACTTTGATCGAGGATTCACAAATCAAATATATGCTTCTTGTTCACCAATCACAATGGGTTTATTCTTTTTAAAATTTTTAGGGTTATGTTTTTTTTAACAGATCAAATTGCAAATAATGGGTTTATATTTTTTTAAATTTTCAAGTTTGATGGTGTCATCAAGATGACACCAGCCCGACTCGTCGGTTGGATCGGTTCAACTAGTCGACCTGGGACCTGGCCACGTTGCTGGTTGACACCTCGGGTTGGGTATTAAAACATTGGGTTATCTTCCTAGACCCCTAACCAAACGCAACCTTTAAGTAAATTTTCAAGGTAATCTATCTTTTTATTAATATAACATTCCCAATAATACAGTATTTCCAGAACCAAACACACCCTATAAAGAAAAGAAAAACGTTTAAAGGCATAACTTTTCTTCATTGGTAAATAATGAAACACTGAAAAGAAAGGGAGAAACTTTTCTTCAGTGGTGAGTAATTAAACACTAAAAAGAAGAGAGAAACTTTTCTTCATTGGTGAGTAATGAAAAAGAAAAGAGTAAAAACAAAGGGATAATTAGTTTAAAAATATCAAATATTTTGTTTGACATAACTTTTTACAAGAATTATTTATAGTAATAAAATCATTAAATTTTAATTAAATTATATAAAAAATTTGTTAACAATTACATAAAATTATTCTCTTGGTTTGCATAGCAAGGAGTTTAAAATATTTTTCTGTCATGTTTGATATGATATGACATGACGCGACTGTACAGGCTCAGATAATTATGCAAGTTTGGACTTTGGAGGGAGGAGACCGAAAAATGAGCAAAATATGAAATAATGCTAAAATTGAAGAGGTTTTTTTGTAATTAAAATAAATTGTGGGCATTAAAACTAGCTAAATATTATTATCAAAAAGAGAATTATAAATATAAAAGGGCTTGTTTTACGGTGTCAATACCCAATACAAGCATCAAGCCATCAAGTGTCACCGTCCTGATAATCCAGATGATGTGGGAAATACCGAAATATTAGTCAATTCTTCCATCATCGCCATCACTACCACCACCGCCACCACCAGGTCCACCACAACCAACGGCAACAACGCTTCATTTCTCTCATACTAGCAGAATGCAAAACGATATATGCTTTAACTGTAGCAAGCCGGGTCATTGGTCGAGATTTTGCCCGAGCAAAACTCCCGAGAAGTCGTCACCTTCCTCCAGTCTTGGTGGAACTACCAGGAGTTCCGAGTATCCCTTGATCCACTGTCCATGTGGCAATGGAACTTGCCCCGTTTTGGTTTCTAAAACTAAAAAGAACCCTGATAGGAGTTTCTACACGTGCCCTGTACAGGTTCGTTTCTTTTTGTTTTGTGATTCTTAGTTAAAGATGTTTGTTTTTCATTTGCTGCGATTTCTTGCTCTCATTTGGGTTTATTTTGAAAAA